>NC_133027.1:4172500-4482500 GCF_048771995.1 Taeniopygia guttata | reverse complement strand
TCCTGATTTAGGCCAATTGCTGAAAGCAGAAGGTGGCCCCATCTGTAGATACTAAAAGTAGCTTTGATTTTTTCCTCATGGCCAATGATGTCCAGCATCCCCTAGGGATTCTTAATCACAATGGCAGTGTGTTACCTTACAACTAATCAGTTCCCCATGAATCCTGGAAACATATTAATTTGACTCATCTTTCAAGCACCATGAGGCCAGAATGGTGTCTTACACTGTTATGAAGGAAAAGAACATGTACAGCAGCAAGGAATGAACAGAAGGAGCTGAAATCTGCAAATACAAATTGACACAAATAATCATGACACCTTTGTATATAGGTTATTGATTATACTAGGAGCTGTATGAAAATGGCAAAAGCAGTTTTAACTATCACTCTAACTACAGTTAATTCCAATTCCAAACTATTTAATGAGCTTTAAAAACAAGGTTAAAAAAAAGGTTCAATAAAAGGTGCAACAGAGAGAAATTTTGGGGGAGCAATGCTTTTCATGTTAGAAATTCTCAGGCAGTCATGTTTGTTCATTCATGTACATGGTTATTCATCATTTGCTATCTTAGCTGCTTATGTCACCATACACCAGCTTAGAAGTCTGATATCAAATCTGAAACTTGAACCCTAAAAGAGAAACAGAGTTATTCTGCAGTTCGACTTCTGTCCTCACTGTTAAGAAGGATAAGACCTTTTTGGAGTAATTTATCATAAGACCACAAGTATTTTTTAAGTAAAAATGGACATGGGAACTTAAGGATTCTTTACAAATAGATCTTACTATCTCTGTGCAGCTGTGTGCCAGTTTTTAGCCCCATTCCCCTTTTCAATATGTTTTAGCTGGTATTTTCTGAGTTGATAAGGTGAATATGGGACTCATTTCAGCTAGAGCTGGACTCCTAAAGGTGTTTCATATAAGCTGCTCTCAGACTACTTTTTTTTAAAAAATGTATCTACAGACCAAGTTATCCCATTTTAAGTGAGATAAGAAGTTTTTTTATGGAGCTTAGCTGGTGAAATAAGCAGACTAGGTCATGTACTTCTAGATGGCAATAACTATGTGAGATCAATTCCAGTTATATGTTTACCACCATGGAATGCTGGTCTGACCAGGAGCCTGTAAGTGTGATTGCCATGCAATATACTTCCCAGCACAAATGTTGTTTTGTTTTTCATGTTCAAAAAATATAAATATTCTAAATAATGAAACTATTTCTGATGTGAAAAACAGTTTTTTCATTGTTTATGTAATCTGCAATAATTAATCCAGACAGTTAAAAAAAGATTCTGTTGCATAGCAAGTTCTTTGCTAGATCACGTTGAGATCAAACTTATATTTTTCCCTCCAGTAAAGCTGATTCAAACTGTAACAAATATATGTGAGGCCAAGACACCAGCTGAGTCAAAGGGGCTTGATTGTTTAAAGTGAAGGAGTTAAGTTGATTTGCACCACCTAAGGTTTAGACTCTTGCAGTATAATGTTGTTTGAATCTTCTCTTCTATGGTTCATAGGAAAAATCAAGTAATGTCAAAATGATTAACTGTAAATGGTCTTGCATTTGATCATCTCTGTGCTTCATAATAATTACAGAGTCAAGCCTAACAATAGTCTCTCCATAATTTCTTTATTGGCATGCAAACTTTGCACAGTAAATATTTCATCTCATCACATTTTTTCCCCTTTTCCAACAAGCTCTCAAAGCAACTATTCCAAACTAAATACCAATTGAACTGGACTACTATTATGCTGTACATACTAATTCTGCTCCCAGCTATTTTTTTCTTTTTTTTAAAAGCATGAAATTCCCAGATTACAAAGCCTGCTGCATCATGTGAACTCATCTTTGAAATAAGTCCTAACTGTAGATTTCAAAGACCAAACTGACTTGAAACTGCACTTCCTCATCAAAGATAAATGTTTAGGGCTAGTGTTCTTGTTTGATCCAAGAAATAAGTCCTAGGTCTCAGTCTTCTAGAGTGAAATCTTGATTTAATTCAAGCCAGTAGCAAAATTCCTGTTGTTTGTTAACAAGGTCAGGACTCCAGCACCAGATTTCAGTTCCCTGAGGTTCAGGTGCAGAGGGAGTTCTGAATCCACGTTCTGAATTCTGATTGCTGTGTTTGTTAAAAAAAAAAAAAAAAAACAAACCCAAAAAAACCCCAATAAAGCGAGTTTATAAGAAACACTTTTCAAAGTGTTAGATCCTGTTACCATAGAGCTACAAATTGCAAAAGAAAATTAATCACACATAACACATTCTATTCCATAATTTGGACCATAATTTCATTATTTTTTTTCTAATATAGTTTCCTGTATATATCAGCAAAATCTTTTTCCAGCCCTGTTGAAGACACTTACATCCACAGGGAAGTACAAATCTGTCTGCTACTTTGAGATCAGTCACTGAACATGAGTTTCAATCATTCTTTCCCCAGAGAGTCTGGAATTCTAAACCAAACCTAGAAGCCTCAAGAATATTGAGATTTTATTCCTTTTGTAGGAAAAAAAAAAAAAAAGGAAAAAAGCAGAGGGAGGTTTGTTTCCTCACCATCCCCAAAGTTTTTGAAAATACTGATATGACAACAGTTGCTAATTTAATTTTCTTTTTAGGCTTCAAACTTGGGAAGATCTTCTTTTCCATGTAGTTATTAGAAACACATGATGATGATGATGAATATTATTATTTCTCTTTCCTTAAATCTCTCTATCCTATCCCATGGAAGTTTGTAGATATTGCAACAATGAGTTTTGAAATGTTGTTGATGTGATCAGAAGGAAATGATAATGATAAAATGTCACCAGTATGGTTTCACAGAACTTTCACCTATTTGATAAAATGTAAAAAGCCATGTAAAGAGAAATCCCTGATAATCAGCTTTAATCATTTCTTTGGTAAAGTAAAAAATTATACAGTAAAATTCACAAGTGTACTACGCCAAAAGGGAAAAAAAATAGAACTAACCACAGAAAGTGTGGTGTGGCAGATGTGGAATGACCTGTTACAGTCTCAAAATAAAATCCATTCTTTATATCTCATTTAATGTTACAGAGCACTGTGCCAAGGAAGTAATGGAAGAGTTGTGATTTCAGGTCTGTGCTCTACTGATTGATTCATTGAGTCTCCCTCTGCAAATGCCAGTTGCTACATCACTCAGATCAAGGCAACTATACCTTGAAAAGAAAAAGTAATAAACATACCTGTGGAACACATGGCATTCCAGTTGGTGGGTAAAATACATCTAGCTTTATTTATTAAAGGAGCTTCCTTCAATGAAATGGGAAAGCTAGTCTGACACTCCAATGAAAGCAATGGCAGCAAATTTGATACTCGAAGAGAAATAGTAACTGTAAGTTGTGTGTGTTTTCTTCCCTTTCTCATCTATCCAAAATAGCTAATAAAAGATGCAAAGTCTGATTTTCATCATGGTTTAGCCTCACAACCAAAATATTACACAGTAGTAGGCTGTGTAATATTTTCTTCTGTAGTTAGTGAAAAGAAATAAGAAAGTAATCCCATAATTTTAGCTATTTCTCTCATGAGGCTGTGCAATGGAAAAGGGACTTGGGGACAGGGGTGCTTTTAATAATTATTTCCACAAAGAATTCTTTCATTTTGTCTTGCAGACACAGAGTTCTTACAGACACAACAGGTAAGGCAAGGAAAAGATATTAAACTATTGCAGACTGGACAGGGTTATAGGTCATCCTATAAAATATCACATTCTATAGCAAAGAAATCTTCAGAGAACAAAATAAAACTGCACAAGATAGTGTTTGGAGCTGGAGACCTGTGTGTCTCAACTGAAATTGCTTGTTCAGTTATTCAGCTGAACAGTGGATTTAAATTAAGAAGAGTTTAACAATCACAGGAGTTACCTGTAAGGTAAGGACTATGATTTTTGAGGTAGTTTCCATAACAAGGTGAAAACTCTAGAATCTGAGTGAAATGGCCCAGTTTTGTCAATAAAACACAAAGCCTGGGAAGAGAAAAGCAAACACCTTAAATCTAGCCTAGAGGAGCTTTGGGGGTCCCTTCCATCTCAGGACAGTCTCTGATCTTAGCCTAAAATATAAACTCTCACTGATGCATGGGAAATGCTAAAGCATTTGGGGCTGGGATAAAATCATGCTCTGTAGGGATTTAGCTACAAAAGACATGTAGAAATCTTTACTGGTTTTAAGGGTTTCATTTCTTATTTTGCTCTTATGCTGTGGTTTTATTTTGTGTTAAAACAAGGAATAAATTTCTTTTAAGGGCATTGCTTTTGAACCACTCATCTTTCAGATTATAAACTCAAACTCAATGGCTACAGTTTCAATGGATGTATTAGCTGAGGTAATTCTTTGTCTTTCTGTCTAAATCAGGTGGGACAAATCTTTCAGATTTGTCTGCCTGTTTCTCAGGACATCCTTCTGTAGATGGTACTAAAATGATTGAATGTTAGACACCTAAACCAAGAAAAGATACATCCTAATCCAAAATACTCTAACATGAGTCAGAGATAAATTCTGCTCCCTTCTCCATATCAGCCTTAATAAATGTGGAAGAATTTGCTCCTTCTCACAACAAGGAAAGCTTTGAATCACATGTCGTGAATCATACACAAATTATTGCTTGAATCTGGGAGGAGAGAAGTTTGGAGCAACACAGGCATGAATTGATGTCCATGGAGAGTCCTTGGTGGATGAAGGTTGTATCTGTTTTGGTGATCAATGAGCAATAATATTTTTCTCTCAGGTGTTCTTTAAAACTGTGTTTTCATGACTATGTTCATGCATTTTCTCTTCTTTTTGCTAGTGTGGATGAAGACCAAACTGCATTTTTCCTGTGTTACATTTGTGCAGCCTCAATCTCTATATAAATGGAGTCCTTTCCCTTAAAATCCTATGTGGCACCATGGTAGAAATTAAGGAATAACATAAACAAAAAAACCCTAATGAAATTTCTGTGTCTAATCTGGATTCTCTTCTGTCTATGAGGACAAAACCACTGATATAAGGATTTGCAAGGTTTGGCCACTATACATATATGGATATATATAACATCCAGGAAAACAGAGTGTAATGTAAATATCTCTTAATGCAGATGGTTACATTACCCTTGGCTCCACATATAATCAATATAATATGACAGGTATATCTAGGTCTTATTCCATTCTAAGATTAAATACTAAAGATAAATGAATCAGACTTAAAGACAACTATTTCTTTTAATTGAATAATAAGGGAGATCAGGGTGAATTTAGGCTTCATATTAAGGCCATCAGATCTCCATTTGACCAGAAAAATTCCACTTTTCTCTTTAGAGGAATATTTCTAATCATCTAAAGTTTAAGCTTTGGAAACACCTCTTCCTAAGAATACTAGGAGTTAACTCCTAAATGGATTTAACAAGGGGATTGAAAACTTTATGAATAACATAATACCATATAGAAGTCACGCAGTAGAAGGCATGTGATCTCAATGGTCTTTCATAAACATATTCATAAATCATCAACAGATGCATAAGAATAACTTTACTAAAGAATTCTGTCATTGATTTATTTTTCCTTTATATATCTTTTGAAGAGTTTTAGCACAGCTGAAAATTGTGTCTCTTTCTTTTGGATCAGCTCTATTTAAAACTTACTAACAACGGTTCAAGTTGCAGCTTGATAATAGTTTGAGACAATCCATTTTAAGCTGAGAATGCTCTTGGAAATTCTGCATGAAACCCAGCTATTCTAGACTGGGAATTAGGAAACCATTTTTTTCAGAGTGTATTCTTACACAGAATTGGAACTCCAAGGGCTGAACAAACCTAAAACTTCACAATGAAATTAAATTAAAAGCGTAGTCCCACCAGGTTTCAAATCAAGATCATGGGAATCCACATGTTCTGGACAGCCTCCATGAACTGTTACGTCTTGAATTATGATTTGATTCAAAGATTAGTCCAGAATGGTTCAAAAAAGCCCTCCCCACAAAAACAGCAACAACACAAACAAAAAAACCCCGACAACAAATGCACCATCAAAAAAATCCAACCAATGAACCAGAAAACCTCCCCAAAAAACTCCAACAAAAAACCACATATTTTTGATTTTTATCTGACTTAGAAGTGGTAGCAGTTCTGAAATAGTTGGGGAAAGACTGGTAAAGTGCACTAAGGCTGTAAAGTATAATTACATTCAAAAACTTTGAGCTGGAGTTGCATGTTTGGAGGGTTAGAGCACCACATTAATTACAGATGAAGTAACAAGAAAACTTGCCCTTCCAGTTTTCAGAATGATGGCACATGTTCAGTTGGATGACAAGAGAACTAACGTTAATATTTGTTCTAGAAACATCTTATTAACACTAAGAACAATGGACAAAAATTTAATGTTCTTATTTTGTTCATTTATTTTTTAAATATTGAGAAAAACAAGTAGAACATAAATAGTTAAAAGACCTAAACTCAAGAGACAAAGGAAATATTTTTATTTTTTTAAAGTTTAGTCTTATTAGAAACATAGAATGATAAAATATCCTGTGTTCAAATGACTTGCTGGCACTAACAATAATAGAAATAAAGACAAAGCAGAACTCAAAATTTCATAGAACCTTGATCATGTAATGCATGATCCATCCTATATAGAGGCTGCATAATCAGGTATTTGCATGCAGTTCCTCTAAGTGAGAGTTTCTACTAGATTCAGCAAATCAATTTGTAGGAGAGATGTAAATTGACAAAGTTGATGTTAACTCTACTCATTCAGTGCAACCTTGGTGTGGAAAAGAGCAGTGTGGTGTAAGCTCAGAGACAGATGAGTGCTCAGCAACAAGACCTCAAAAGGTGTTTCTATCCTAGTCTTGGATCTATGTGAAAGACAGGCATGAAAGAATCTTTTACATTGGACTAAATCACAGGAACTTAGTGGACTAACACCTGGGTGTAGTCTCTAGTCTTGCTCATGATTTAAGAACAGAGAGAAAATACTTTTGCTGAAATTGTTCCAGAAGACAGATTCACACAGAAATTAACTATAAGATATAAAAAAAAAAATAAATTTATTATTGCCATCTGTAGAAGTAATTGGATAAAGGACACTGCATCAACTCAAAATAAAGCTTGTGCTATGACTAAAATTCCTCCCACACAGATATAATTTGCATGAGCAAGACATGATAATATAAGTGACCAGTTATGGGGTTATTTTGACAATATCTACATTTATGCATTTATACCATGCTAGATCTTCCTTATACACTTGCATTTGCAGCAAATAGACATGAGTGGGTATGTTGTTGACTACAGATGGAATAACTTAAAAACGTCCAAGGTAATTTTATTTTAAAAAACAGTAAAAAAATAAAATCACTTGCATTCCTGGTCCCAGCCTGAAGCACATTTTTACAGCTGAAAATAGGGGCTTATAATAAAAATGCTGACACAACCTTAACTATCGAGGTGCTAGCAGGCAATGCTATAATAAATAATGTGGGAAATATTTTACACTTCAAGGCAATTACATGTTCAGCCATCTTTAGGATTTCTGGGCCATGAAGGGTAGGGATTAGGTGTACTTGACAAGTGTAAAAGACCCATGACTCATGACTGCTGGAAGGCACAAATGAATTACAAAAGCTGAGAGAAAGCTTTGTAATCAGTAAGCATAGGTAAAATATTTTTTATTCAGGGGTAGATAAGGATCAGGTAGATGTAAAGATAGACACTCCAGATTTCATTCAGTGTGTTTTTTCAAGATGTGGTAAAAGTTAAGTTAAATCTATTGTCCTAATCTATTGTCCTCACCTTTATTTTTTGACTTGCATTTGTGCATTTATGCTACAGAACTATGGCTCTGAAATGGAAGTTCATACCTGTAGGAGAACAAATCAGACCAGTTAGGTCATTGAGCAGACTGTTTCCAAAAGACCTTGGAGGAAATTTTAGTAGAGTTTAGATTCACAAAAACCTTTAACAGCCTTGTCAACCTTCACCCACCAGAAATACCCTCAACAGCGTCTTTGTACACAATGTAAAAGATTAAAGTTCCAGGTCTGAAAGTAGCTGAAGTGGCAAACATAGAAAGATAGAATCATTAGTATTGGAAAAGACCTCCAAGATCATCAAGACCAAACTTCTGCATTGGTTGGATGCTGCATTCTCTCCAGTCCTGGACGTTTAAGAAGTTATAAATTTCAATAGGCATATAGACTGGAAATGTTGGAACTGCTTATTAAAGACTCCTTAAAAGTGAACATCCAAATCAGAGTAAGACAGAATCAATATTTGGTCACTGGGGAGAGGTAGCACACCATGACCTTTGAGAAATACCTTTGATTTTGGACTTTATTTTCCAGTGAGAAGAAGTTACTTTGTGGAGGTATTTTCCTGTTTCTCTCTGCTTGTTAGGAAGGGAGGTAGAAGCCACACTTCAGACTTGTACATGCCAAGGTTCAGTGAGTGACCCACTCACCTGGTCCCTTGGTTTATCTGAATTAGCAACTGCAGTAGAGTGATCAAATAATTTTATGGCATCTCTCAAACAGGCTCAGGCTCCACAGTATAAAATCCCACAGCAAACAGTTCTTACCTGTGTAGCCATGAGGGTGGCAAACCCACAAGTAGACCAGACTGTGCTGATCTGTCACTTACAGCACTTCTACAACCTTCCCAAAAGTCTTAAAATGCTGAATATTATGGTTTCCAAGAATCTGGTAGAGGAATGTGTTTTTTCAGAGCTGTTGAGAAAAACCCAAAACAAAGTACCACTCTCCTGCCCATTTTGCCTCAAACTGGTAACAGATCTTTAAAACTTGTCTGAATCTTAGGCCAAGCATGCCTACGGTCGTGTTTGAGTTCATTAAATTTATTTCTTATGTATGCCACACCAAGTCTGGCAGAACATTAATTTTTTTAATGGTTTTCCCCCTCTATTTATCTGTTTCCACTCTCTTATTTTTGCTTTTCATCAGTCTTGGCTATAAGATATGCAGTAGATCATGAGGATCAAACATCAAGCACGCAAGCGATTTCTAAAGAAAATTTAAAAAAAAAAAGCAGGAAGCTACTATTAACAGCCTGTAGTTTAGAGAACTCCCACAATGAAAGCGGACCAGGGGTTGGACTAGAGATTCTGGTCTGTGAAGGTCAACAGGAACTGGGTAACTGTATATAAAGTGTTCATAATTTTACTCAAGTGTTCAATTCTCTCAAATTTTGCTATTTAGGAAATCCTGCCACCATTCAATATTTTTGCCTTACTTTTTTTGCTCCAAGTGATTTAATGCTCCTTCACCCTCCCAACAGAACAGCTACAGTGCAAAATGATGAATATTCAAGTTCCAGATCAGAACTTGTTATGAATACCAAGATAGATATACACTTTTCAATATGTATCAAGGTTGGGTAGCAGCATGATAGCTTAAGACACTTAAAATAACGTGACACCAATTTATTATCATTAGAAATAAAGCCTTTGGAAAAGACCCTAAGCATTATGTTAGCATTGATATGTCAATCCTGTATTTGAAGGATGGCAAGTCTGAATCCCAGCACAGCCTTAATTAACAGAAAATAATTAGCATCATTTTCCCAGCTGTGAATTTGAGAATTTTTTTTCCAACAGAATCCATTGATTGATAATTAAGGAGGAGTTAGTTGTAATAAAACTCCCAGTATTGCAATTTCTAATTGGCCTTTAAGGACATTTTACAGTTACAGTTACTTTGTTCCAGGCATTTTCTGACTTTTTTTTTTTTTTAACTAGCTTTAATAAGGGATCCTTTCTCAGCGAGGTAAAAAAGATGCAGATGAATAGAAAAAAAAACCACTGCACTGTTACATTTATGAATTAAAAACCTCTC
The DNA here is from genome assembly GCF_048771995.1 of Taeniopygia guttata. Classification (NCBI taxonomy): domain Eukaryota; kingdom Metazoa; phylum Chordata; class Aves; order Passeriformes; family Estrildidae; genus Taeniopygia; species Taeniopygia guttata. The sequence continues at coordinate 4,472,664 of NC_133027.1, read as the reverse complement.
ATATAATACAGTCCATTTGGTTTGTTTGGGTAATAATTGGTGCTAAGTGAACATAAAAAGCTTTGAAGTTTACTTTGAATAACCTAAGATTTATCCAAGCACTTGAGTCTTTGATTAAACTGCATTATCCCAGAGATTTATGTAAATGCTTAACTTGATGAAGAGTGAATGCTCCTGTTGGCTTCAGTAGGATGGAGCATCATATGTATAGTTAAGCAGATATATGTATATCCTTCAAGGAATGCTGCCCTAGGCTGGAAATCTTATAGGAATGGATTCAGCTCAGGACATGTCTGCTTGTTTCATATTTCTAGCCAGTCTACAAATACTGCTCATACAGTGTCCCCCAAGGCACTCAGATTTTAATCCTACAAGTAGAATTGATTTAAAAGCATCCATTTAATGATTTTTGTAATATCTGTACATTGACATAATTTTGAATTATTTTCCTGAGCTATCTGAAAATTTCAAATGTTGGATGAAAGCAATCTGAAGTCTTTCAGTGTTTTCTCTGTTTCTTTCCTCTCCCTCATTTCTGTTTATTCTCCCTCTTGCAAAGAAATCTTAAACAACTGACAAAAAAAGAAAAAAAGAAAAAAAAGAAAAAAAATATCATCTTGTATATCTAAATACAATAATGAAAAAATATTTTATGCAAATTTCTTTATGCACAAAGGGGATTTTTTAGGTACAATCTTTGTAAAGAAGAAGTGTCAGATATTAACATAGCAGAAAATCAAGGTAATCTGAACATACAAACACAGTGTTTCCTAAAAAGAAACTTTCCTGTGTGAAACCAGAGTGTAAATCCAAACTGGTCCCTAATGTTGTGAAACTGCATCTGAATAATCAGACTTGGACCTGCATTGGTGTAATTTGTAGCCCATACACAATGACTTAAGCTTGCTTGATTCAGACAAATAATTAATGCTTCATTAATGGGTGTTACTGCTGGCAGAAGGAGAGCCATATGATAAGGTCTTTTGGTGCTGTTTCCACTGGTTATTCCTGTCTCTTTCTGGCCCTGTAATTATTTTTTAATATATCTATGCCAGTGAAAAAACATTTCTGTATGATCAGAGTGTCCTGACTATTTTTAGAATCCAGATCAGCTCAGTTTCTCCATCTTGGGAATGTAACCAGGCTGCCTTTCTGCCTCTCTGAGGAGGATGTCAGATCATTTCACTGTGACTGCCTTACATCTTGGCTGGACTAATGCAACTTTCTCTCTTTGGAGAGCATCCAGTGAAGATTTACAGTGCTTACAAATTTATTCCAAGTGCATCCGCTGTATTTTGTTAACATGGGCTGGAATGTCCTCCTTCATTTCAGTCACAGAGATCACTGGGATGGTTTTCAGTTTGAAGTAACCAGCAGAGCTGGACATTCTTAATGCTTCTGTTTAAGAATCCTTGGTTCTTCCTCTCTCACAGTATATAAGCACCACTTCAACCACTAGAAGCACAAGAATTATGGAAAATTCACATGGTATTCATGGTATTTGAGCTGCTGGACTGATTGACACCAGATCAGAGAGGCAAGAATGAATTGGATCATAAGGGACCTTAAAGATCATCTGAAACCCCCCTGCCATGAACAGGAACATGTTCAACTAGATCAGATTGCTCCAAAATCCATTCAACCTGGCCTTGAACGCTGCCAGGGATGGGGCAGCCACAGCTTCTCTGGGAAATCTGTGCCGAGGCCTCACCACCTATTGAGGGAAAATTTTTTTCCCAATATTCAGTCTAACGCTGTTGTATGTATGAAGACATTCCTCCTGTCACAGCTGCATCCCACTGTACCCTCTTGTCAAAAATCCCTCTCAAATAATTCAAAGTGACGCCATATAGAAATGCAAAACCCCCAACCTAAATTTACAGATTATCTACACATAAAGAATAGGGACAATTATTCCCACCACCTCTACTATTCCCTAAAATTAGAAGGATCATACCTGTTTGGTTTTGTCTCTTATTGACAGGAATGTGCTGTATTTGTGTAGGCCAACAGGCTGCTGGGAACAGCAAACCCCAAACTCCACATCCCACTTTGGCCAGCCTGGAAAGCTGCTGCCTCCACAGAGGGAGGGATGAGGGAGCAGAAAGCTGCAGCTCCAGTTTATAGAGAGGGCTGACACTGGGACAGCAGTTCCCACTCCCTGGAGGTTCCTTTCCCACCTCCCTGGAGGCAACAGGGGCATCAGCTGAAGGAACACGTGTGTCTGCAGCCGCATGGATGCCTGGTCTGGGCACACAGCTGGGACAACCCCGGGTATCACAGGCCATGCTAACAGAGCGTGGCTGTCCTTTGCTGCTGAAGAGAGGGATCTGCAAACATCACACAATGATTTCTCATGCGTGTTTCAGGAGAAAAGTTATCCCAGTTGACCTCAGCCTTCTAAGAGAGGGCTGCCAGGTCCAAGTTAGCCAAAGAGGGGGCTGAGCATGCTGGAGAGCTGTTTGTTGTACTTATTTTAAAGCTATTTTAAGACCAAATCAATTCTGACTTCCTTAACAACTTGAATGACACGTTTTGAAACATTATCTTAATTTTCCGATGTTATTTTCCCCCCTATATTTGAAAAGAATTTGAAAATAATTCCAATCCTGACTCAGAATTACTTTTTTCAGTAGACTTAATATTCTATTAGAGAACTTACTGTTTCCTAAACACGTTTATCCTTTTGGAAACCTTAGCCAAAACACCATTAACCTCCAATCAAATCCTTCTTCAACTAAAAGGTCATATTAAATCCTGGGGTGTGGGAAGGTTAGACCTGCTTGCCAACAGCACTAAGAATCACCTTTATCAGCCTGTCAGTGATTCCTTTCTAGTGGAGAAAGTCTTTCTTCTTAAAATATGTAATTTCAGAGAAATCAAGGTAGGAGGAAATTTCAGCACCTTGCTTAGATCATTCTCTTGCCCCTAAACAGGATCAGCTACAGTTAAGTGATTCCTGTTAGATGCTTATCTGACTTGTTCTTAAAAACTTGTTAAGCTTCAACAACCCCTCAGGACAATCTGTTTCAGGTCTGCAGTCAGCATATTTTATCTGAGACCTCTCATGAATCTCCCTGGCTTGGCTTTAAGTATCTTAATTTTCCACTCCTCAGAAAATATCACAGACTCATGGAATAGTTTGAGTTGGAATGGATGTTAAAGATCTGGTTCCAACCACCTGCTATATAAAGAACAGTTCATCTCTGTCCTTTGCAGCAATCCTTTTACCTCTTCAAAGATAGTTGTCACATCTCTGCATAAATATTTAGCCCATTTTAGATTAAATAAATCCAATGAAAGACTTCTACTTAAAGAACAGCACTGTTTGAGATGGAGATATTGGTAAGGACTGAACAAGCAGCAGCATGTTCAAGGTGCTGCATACCAACCCAGAAGAGACATTTAGGATCCAGAACACACACTGGCTGGGATGACCTTACTGATTTAGAACAGCAGCTTCAGCTTTCATAGGAAGCGGCTCAAAAAAGAGGAGTAAAAACTTGGATACTTTGGATACAGTGTTTGGAAAATGTCCATATAAATATATTGCATTTTCACATTCTATAAATTCCAATAGGTTTTACACTGAAGTGAACAGAGGGAGGAAATTATAAAAATATGCAACAGGAAAACTGATATATTTCCATGAGGTATAATTAAATGCTGAAGCTGTAATCTAAAGGACATTTCACGAAACACGGATCAAAGTTTTCAAGTACAGGTGCCAAAAATCCAGCTCCAATACTAATATTAGTAAATAAATATTATTAATATAATGGAGGTCTGACTTCTGAAAGAGGCTATATTTTTGTCAGTTCCATGTAAATTGGGTGGGCATAATTTCTAAAACTGTCCATAGTTTGGGGAAGACAAATATGGATGGAAATGCTAAATTCTGCTTTTGAGAATCTCACCCTAGAGCAGTAGAACATTTGCTGCCTAGATGGAAGTATAAGATCTATGCTGCCAGCACCCCTACAAGGGATTTAAGTACCAGGTTTTAATAAGCATCAAGTTTTTTTTCCTTACCTAAATTGCACTAGAAAAATGGTGTTTAAATAGCTATATCAAGGAATTTCTTGTTTTTATTTCCATATAATATTTTTCCCATTTTCCAATGTCAGGGTCTCACAGATATGCACAGTGTCCCATTCCTCCAGTATGTTCTTCAATTTCCAATACATGAACTGAGCATTTCCATCTGGTGGTGAACCGAGGACAAGATGTGAGAGCATGGGCTCAGAGTCATTTCACTTCACCATGAAGTGAGGGAACACAAACATTTCTACAGAAGCTGGCATCGGGAATCTCCAGGAATCTACAAATAAGGAAATTCAGCTCTGTAGGATGAGGGAGCAATAAATCTGTCCTAAGATTATTGCTCTGCAGGAATCCAGAACATGTTCAAACCACAACTGATCAGCATGAAGCAAAGGGCAGCACAGACAAGGGGAAGAGAAAGGTTCACAAGAGCAAGAGGTTTTGCCAGTGATGACTTTCTCACACAATCAGTTGGAAACTCAACGCTTGATTAAAAGTGGTTCATTTTCTTATTCTATGGTTTTTGGTTTGTGGAGGAAAATTTACCAACTAAACCACTAAAATGAGGGATGGGCTACAAATTTCTCATCTATTTTCCATCCATGCCTGGATAGTTTAAAATCTTGGTCACAATACTGATTGCAAAAATTAAAGTTTCTGTTGACCTCACTTTCTGATTTTTTAAAATAGGTTTTTTTTTGCCTTACAGAAAACACTTACTGTGTACTGCCCAGCCATACAGGAGATCAGGATTTAAAATCCTACTTGGCCACAGGATCCTTTTGTAAGTCAAGGTACTTTTATCTTTTGGATAATTTCTTCCCCTTTTAAAAGTTAATCATGAAGAGATGCAGTTTGTGAACCCTTCAGCTGCTGCCAAGATGAGGTCCATGCAGGAATATCAAGCTCTTTTGACCAAGAAAAATGTTGCTGAGGAGAAAATAAGTTGATTTATTTATCTTTATTGCTGCATGGTGGCTCTGGTGTAGAAATGATGCTGTGGAATGCAAAGATGGGAAGCTAAGGTTAATGGATTGTGAAAATCCATAAGAACTAAAGCACAAAATTTGTCTTCAGCAAATAGGGTGTTTTATAACCACCAAGCAATCTTTTAACTAAAAAAAAGTATATTCACCATGTGAACCCACATGAATAATATTTATTAAAAAAGGTAGTAAACTTAACATGCTGGACTCATGGGCACTGATTGAAGATAATGATTAAATCTGAAGCTATTGCCAAAGTAAAAATGTCTAGATGTGATTTTTAGAGGAGTTTAGAAGATTTTTATTAATGGTCCCCTCACTGCTTACCCTTTTGGTTTCCAACAGCAATTTCTTTTAATCACTGGACTTAATATACTCCAAGGTGCTGAATTCCATGTCAGCTGTAAACAGGCAGCAAAACATTTACATGTTGGCTTCCTTCAGTGCCTCATATTCAATTCAAGGAGTGAACAATGAAGCAGCACTGCTGTGCAAGATCCAAATTGTGCTGCTGGCAAGAAGATTCTCAAATAACTGTGGATCTCTCGGGAGAAGGAATATTATACTATGGAATAGAGAGTATTTGCCATAGAGCAAGCTGGTCTATAAGCTTTTTTTTTTTTCCCTCTTCTTTCATTGTGTTTATTTATTTGTTTGTACTGTCATGGATGTCATGTGAAGCCAAGAAATGCAATAAGGTTAAATCTATCTCAGGGAATTATTTTGATCTGCCGATTAAATGAATCACTTCACCTTGCCTATGGTATGCCATCATACATTGGTATGAACATTTGGTGCAATCAATCTATTACACTTCAATTTTATGGCTGTATAATGAGGTTTAATTGCTGCTTTATTAGTCTGACTAATATTAAGTGCTGGTAATTGCTTTGCATTCAGCTTGACTCTTTCATTTAAATTACACATCCAATATTTAACCATGAACATAGACCACCTTTTTATCTAATGATTTTTTGCTTTCCTCCTCACGCCCATTTGGGGTGATTTTCCTCCTTTGTACAAGTTTTCTGGCCCTGAGGAGCAGAGGCTGGAAAAGCTAAATGTTGTTCTTGGTAAATGCACAGGCCTTTGGCATTCAAAAAGTGAACTTCAAATTGCCTTTTGACAGAAATATAATACGGTTTTTGTGCACTAATGAGGGAACTGCTAAGGTGTGTAAACACATTTGCAGTCCCACTGAAATCCATGGGGCTACTCACACATTTTTAAGTTATGCATGGCCTTGGGGGAATGGTAGAGCCAGTGCTTGCTGCCCTGGGGCACACACGGAAAACAAGTCCAGCAGGATGTAGGATGCATTTTGACTGACAAGCCACAGACCCAACGTTCCTGCCAGCCAGGATGTTACTGCACTGCTACAGTCACAGGCTCAGATTCCCAGACCTGGGTCTTGGAAGGCAAGGACTGAGCTTCAATAAATTCCTTGGTACAAGAGACAAGAAAATCTTTTGCAGACCCAGCCTTGTTCTGTGGCTTCCTCACATTCACAAGGACCTCATTGAGGTGATGAATTGCTGGATTGTTTAAGTCGGCAGCAGTTTTGTTATTTCACTTGGCTTCTCCTGATTTCCTTTTTTTGTTTGAAATAAACTCCATCTGATTTTGCAGGGATGAGCTCAGCTCACTGAATAGACATGCCAGTTGCCATTAATATCATCTGATCCTCCAGTGACAGCTGGCTGATACCACCCTGCAAGCACCTCATGAGATAAAAATCAGTCTGTATTTTGGGAAAAGAGGCTTAGTGCTGTGCAGTGCTGCAAAATTTTACATAGTTCTGGGGTTAGTCACGTGTCTGGTTCATAAGACTTTGGACCTGAAAATGCAGCAATTGAATCAGTAATAATTTATTGCATTTTATTGCAATTCTCTTCTTGGAGATATTAAATTGTTAATATAGGTAGAGACCTTGTGAGAGTCCAGTATCCACCACTGGATATCTATAGGGTTAAATAACCAAATTACTGAAAAAGCAAACCAGTTGCTGAAAGAAAACTAAGAACAACAGAATGGTTTGGGTTGAAAAGGACCTTAAAGATCGTCAGCAAACACCTGGAGTTTTCACCTCCAGCCCAGACACTGTTTCTGTTTCTTATCCAAGAATTGATCTAAGATAAAACTTTTCAGAGAGCAGGTAGTACCTTGTGTGAAACAACTTCAGGCTCAGGTGGACCCAGCACTTTGGTCTTTTGCCAAGAAAAGTTTACCAAGTGCCAGGTTGTGGTGCTAAAGTGACACTTTTAGCACAGTCTTTTTTTCTTTTCTTTAGTTTGTTTAAAGTAACCAGTTCTTTCACAATAAACATGTTTCCAAGAAGTCAGTACTGACAGCCAGGCTGGATGGGGCTTGGAGTGACCTGATGTAGAGGAAGGTGTCCATGACAGGGTGAGATGAACTCTAAGGTCCCTTTCAAGACAAATCCTTCTATGGTTTCACAAATCTGGGATCTTGAGCAGCCATTGGCACCTCCTCACTTCTACTGGCTTCCTGTGGAGTCACCCCAGACTGTCTTGAGTCGTCATGGTTAGCTTGAGAACTCTTGAAGTTTTCCAAGTTTTCAGTGGCATTATCCTTTTCTCCACTGAATTAACAAGAAAGCACAGACACTTCGGCATGCATTCCCTTCCTTCCCCTCCCACCCATGAGTATAAGTTGTAATCACTGCACCCTGGATTTCATGTTGTGGTCCCTGACACTAACTGCATTGACAGCAGCACCTGAGAAGCCAGGTGGGAGCATCTGCTCCTTTTTGGGCTCCCCTACCTGCATTGAAAACCTTCACTGTAGTAATGACGAACTTCGGTACATACTCGACCCGAAAGTAGAAGAATGGTATTTCAGTGGGGCTGGCACAAATAAATCTCCCTTCTGGGTGCTTCTTATTGCTTCTGAATTCTGGGGCAGCAATAAGGCCCAAGCAGCTGCTATGCTGAGTGAGAAAAGGCCATTTTCACATATTGGGTCTGAACTGCTTTGTACCCAGGGCTCTCAGTCATCCACTGTCATGTATCCTCACCTGTGCTGATTCCTGCTCATCCACACCGACTGTCAGCGTGGAGGTCAGGAGTGAGCTCACCCCTCCCAATAGCAAATTTGCCAGGGCCTTTCCATGTGATCGATTAACCCACCTTCCTTGGGATCAGTGAGCTGAGGTTCTCAGTCAGGAGCAAAAGGCCAGAACAAAGGTCTGACATTACAGATGGACCAACATTTGCAGCCCTCTGTTGCTTCCTGTGGCTGTTTTAATTTTCTTTGACAGTCATTGCCAGACTGTTGCTACTCAGCCCAGTCCAGGTCTGTTTCTGACAGGCAGGAGAGGAGCAGTAGGAGTGTCTTGGGAGCAGATAGGAACCAGCATCCACCTCAGCTGCACCTTGGACCTCGATAATATTCATCAGGGCTAAGCTCTGCTCACAAATCTTCCCCAAATTACACAGAATTTTTTTTCTCTTTCCCAAATACATATGATTATCTGTTCAGAAACCCCCAGACTTAATTAAACAAGCCCTTGATTAAGAAGAATCCATCAGCTCCCCTGGAAAGATCCCTCCCATTACAATCCTCTACAATGAGCAACAAAAAGTTTAAGGATTTGGAAAAAAGTTGTGTTAGGGGCAGCCTTCCAGATCTTGCTTGAGACCATGTCAAAACCTGAATTTTTCAGAGACTGAGGTAAATGTCTCTCAAATCTAAAACCATTCAATTTTACTTTGATTTTGATTTTATGATTCTATGATTCTGTTGTTTCTAGAGGCCCGTTCAAAACCAAAACATTTTTGTTTCCATAATTTAGTAGAGTTAAAGGTCCTGGTCTACTTAGACATGAAGGACCCATGATGTCAGTATATAAATTTTTGTTTCTATAGTTTAGGCAAAGCCTAAATTTGGGAATTCCTAGAGCCAGAGTCAGGGCACAGAACTTGGCTTTGGAGCCAAGCCTTTAGCCCAGACAAAGTAGTTCCCAGACATGATCTGAGAGGTAGCAAGAGCCAGGGACCATTCCCATGTATGAATTTGGATGTGAACAGCTTATTTTGGGATCTAGGAGAACTATTTAAATGGTAAACCAATCAGGTTGATTTAGTGCCAGACAACAGGCCCCTGTAGTGATGCTTCTGGCAACAAAAACAAGGTTGTGGGATAGAGGATTTATTAATTATTTTTGAAATCCAGAAAGGAAAAGCTTCCCAGGTCCAGATATCAGGTGGTATAAATCACTATCAGAGCTGTGCTGGTTTACATAAACTGAGCAGTTACCTTGCACCCTTAAAAACAAACAACTGGACAAACAGAGCTGCCTATTGTTTTCTTCAAGAGTCATTTCACCCCTCCCTTTCTTCCTTCCCTTCATGTCTGAAAGTCTTTACTCCTGCACAGTGAAAGCAAATAAACAAGGAAGGTTAAAATCTAAAAGCACTCATCCAAGTTAATTAAGTTCAGCCAGCCTCAACTACATCATCTGGTAAGATCTGGCAAGTGTGTGTGTGTGTGTACATGCTTGCCTGTGTATCTGTTCCTCTCTTCAGGAAGAATCCTCCAAAAGTGCACCCACTTTAAAATACATTATTTCCATGCCTGTCTGTGAGGGATTTTGATTCTTTTTTCTATCTCTTTTTTTTTTGTTTGTTTGCTTGTTTGTTGTTTTTTTTTCTTTTTCCCTTGTCTGTTTCAGTTCTTACAGCTGCTTTCATATTTTTCTCCAACTACCCATTATTACATTTTTCTCCTTTTATTTATGATGCCCGATTCCCAGCGTACATTATTGCTGCTCTGTTGGTACTTTATTAAATACGATACAGATACTGGAGTGAGAGTGAGGTTTTATGTCCCACACATGGTGTGTTGTAATTGTGGCATTTTTACTTTCCATTAAGAAGTATCTCCAGGAGGGGAGGATGGGGGACTCGCTTCATTACTTCTATAAACCAAAGAAGAAACCCCAGACAAGCTTGATGAGTTGTTAAGTAGTCTTTAAAGAAGTCTTTAAATCAGGATTAGATGTCTTTCCTAAAGAGACTCCCTATTTCAGCCACGAGTTAGAGGCCTGATAGAGGGATCACTGCTTAAATCCTGTCTCTTGCAGGAGGGGAAAACCCAAACTAAACTGAAATAATGGTTCTTCTGGCCTTCAAATTTATGAGAATGTGATAAAAAGACAGTGCTTTTAGATAAGGAGGCAAAGACAGTGTAAAGCTATGAATATATTCATGATGAAAATATAAATTGTTTATTTGAATCTTGGTCTGAAAGAAAGAACAATGAATTAAGGAGAATGTGAGCACTAGCTGAGCATTAAAAATATGGCCCTGTAGTGGCTTTCTTCCTGGAATCTATCTCAGAGATTTCCAAGAGTCCGTTTTTCTATGTCATTTTTGAATATTTTGAAATTTAATTTTTTTTAATGTGATCATTCCTCTGTCAGTGAAGGATTGTTCCTACCCACCTCTAAACTTCATTATGGACATTTCTGTGCAGATTTGCTTTGTTTAGCCTCTCAGAGTTTAAACACTGAGCAGGGCTCAGAGGCTTTCAGCTGCATCAAAGTTGGAATCCTGGCATTGCCAGAGAACAGGGAATGATAATAAATTGGGGTGAATTTTGTGTATTCATTTTCCTGTGATGAGCACCAGCCCTGATCCAAGGCAGATGGAGGCCAGGAGAGCAGACTGCTTCAGGCCATGGAATGGCCAGACCCACGATTGCCACATTGCCAGGGCCCTGGCAAGGCAGAACCTCTGCTGGGAGCCAGGTCCTCGCTGCATTTTGGCCACTGCCCCTGCTTGCCTTTGCTCAGGACCAGTTTGCATCTGAGGACTTCTCCCATGGTCTCTTCCCAACTCTGTATTTCCCTCCAGCTTTGGCCTGACCTCAGTTCTTGTCTTTTCTGCCTAAAATTCTGAGAAGGCTTCACTGCTGATGGCATTCACAGAGGAATCATTACCTAGGTCGTCTTGCCATGGTGGGACAAATTTCTCCCACAAGTCCAAACCACAACTCCAGAGAATATTAAATGGTAATATGAAACTTGGCATGCACACATAAAACCAAAATTAAATAGGCAATAATAATAATAAATAATAATAATACTAACTAAGAAATCAGAAATGACTGAATACAATGACTTGAAGTGAAGCTGCAATGAGAAAAGAAGTGGTATTGAACATTTTGCTTTATTTCTCTATTTTTCTTCCACATTTATAAACCTTTCCCGGTATAATTGTTGTCTGTGTGAGCCAAAAAAGGCAGGGAAGAGCAAGTAATGACAATCCTATATTTATGTGCTGCCCCTTTTGTTCACACTTCACTTTGTTACACTTCTTCATTTGGAGAGGGACAGGTGTACATGTAAGGAATATAATATTGGAGGAAAAAATAGCAAGAACACATTAAAAACATCAGAAGTAAGGACTCAAAACATGGATCTCTGAGATCAGCTTAGTCTCTTGTGGAGTACCCCCAAAATAGTTAAGGTAGGTTGATGGGAATCTGTGCTTGTGGGTGCTCATTGATTTGCCTGAAACAACTGGGCAGTGTTGAAGTTCTTAGCCATTATTGTTGAACAGAGTGACTTTGTACCTTCATTTCATGATGGATCAACAAGAGGGGGTTTTCTACTTTCCTGTAAGAATTTGTAATTTTGATTAGTTTATAGGTGGCCTCAAATTCTATCCACCTGGATAGAATATCCATCAAATTCTTTCCTCTCAAAGGAAAGAATGAAAGAGACATAACCTTGGTATTCCCCCCCAAAAAAAAACTTTAGAGTGATAGAGGGATGTCCACATTGCATTGACAAGGGTGAGAAACTACAAACCAATATGCAATTGCTAAGTCAAATTCGTTTCAGCCTCTAAAAGCCTCTGAAAATCTCCACTGGCTCCCAATTCTATGGGCTAGAATGCAATTGCAAATATATTTTCAACCATTATTAGCTTACCAAATTCAGTCATTTCCTACTGAATCATTTCAGTCATCCTTGTGGAATATTGTTCAACTGACTGGAGAATTTATCTTCTGTACTTCGTTTCCTTTTTCTCTCTTTCAGTTTCCCCTCTCCCCGCACATTCATTCACCTCACATGAGATTCAACATTTAAACACTTTAAGCATCTGAGAAGGTCTATTTCTAAAAGCTGTATCCTAATAAAAGACCTCTGGGAATCAGCAGAGGGTAACTGGAGCAGAGAAGGCCAACACCACCAAAATTCCAGTGAAAAAAACATCTCCACTACTTGACAGCTCTTATCTTCTTGCATCGTGGGTGCTTTCAAGAGAGAAGCTTCTGTGTTTGATGCATCCCTGAAGCGTGGCTCTCACAACTCACTCTTTTTACCAAAGATGTGAGCAGATGTTTTCTCAAATAAGACAAAACCATAAAATAATAGATTATCCTGATTTGGAAGGGACCCACAAGGATCATCCAGTCCAAATCCTGCCCCTGCACGGAACAACCTTGAGCATCCCACCATGTGCCTGAAATGTTTCAGAAATTCTTCTGGAAATCTGTCAGGCTTTGCGCTGTGACCACTTCCTGGAGAGTTCCAGTGCCCAACCACCCTCTGGGTGAAGAATTTTTTTCCTAATATTCAACCTAAATGTCCCCTGATACAGCTTCAGGCTACTCCCCTGGGTCTTGTCAGTGAGAACCAGAGAGGAGATCAGCTCCTGCCCCTCCTCTCCCCCTTGTGAGGAAGCTGTAGATGACGAAAATAAAGGAAGTTTTACAATGCCCAAGAGTTAAGTTTTTGGTTTGTGCAAAAATCCACTGAAGAACCCAAAGCAGACAGCAATAAGAGCTCCAGATCCCACTGAAATGATGGAGAATGAATCCCAACAAACTGTACAAACTACTTAGAGGTGGAGGTAATATTCTCTGTGTTGTTGTCAGCCCCTTTCCCAGTTATCAGCAGCAGAACCGACGCTGTCTGCTGAATAACACATTTGTTTATACAGTAGATTGAGAATGTTTGTGTGCGCAGCAAACTCCTTGGGGGTATGAACAATGTGTTTCTGAAGAGTTCCAGTGCCATTAGAATAATCAAGACTTGTAGTATGATAAACAGAGGCACAAACACAAAGCACTACACAGGCTCTCGAGCGCGGTGCCGCGTTCGGTGTTGAGTCCCCAGGACGATCTGTTCAAACAGCTTTTCCTGTGGTGCAGACACAGGTTGCTACACGTGTTACAGAGGAACAGAGGGCGAGACATGGTCATGGTGCATTTTGGATGAGCCCTCATCAGCAGCATGCTGGCGTGCAGCAGAAATCTTCTTTTCATTTCAAAAGGCCCAAATCCTTTCATTTATGCAAACCGTGTGAAATCTATCAAAGTGGAAAGATGTCCATGTGGTTTATCAAGGAGGCCAGACCAAAGCCAAATTCTTATTTTTGTATTTTTATATTTTCCTCATAGTCTGCATCAAGGATATTCTCCCCTCTCATCTAAATTACTTCAGAGAGTCAGAGAATATTCTAAGTTGGAAGGATCACAAGGATCATCAAAATCCAGCTCCTGGCCCTGCACAGGATGTCCCAACAATCCTACCTGAGCCTGAGAGCTTTGTTCAAACATTACTTAATCTCTGGCAGGCTGGACGCTGTGACCATTTCCCTGTTCAATGCCCAAGCACTCTCTGGGTTAAGAAAATCTTTCTAAAACCCACCCTAAACCTCCCCTGACACAGCTTCATTGTGTCTACAGCACTCTAAACGTTTAATGTGGACCAGCATTTGGCCTGGAAATTTCAGCATCCCAAATGCTGTTTCTGTGGTCCTGTGACAGCTTTAATTTTGCTGCACTCCTTTTGATCCCAAAGGGTGACAAATAGCAAGAGGGATGTGCACATCTCTGTAGTGTTCAAGGCCAGGCTGGACAGGACTTGGAGCACCCTTGGACAGTGGGAGGTGTCCCTGCTCATGGCAGAGTTTGGAACAAGATGAGCTTTAAGGATCTTTCCAACTCAAACATTCTGTGATCCTGTGATTCTATGAAATAAGGCATGCCTCCAGGGATGGCTAAATGTGATTTAATCTTGGCTTCCGTGTCTCATGAAAAGTAGAAAATGTATAAAAATACAAATGAGAAAATGGACTACTTTAAAGAAAGTGCGTAGAATCCGAAAGTGCGTGGCTCCTGAGTAAAAAGAGAAACAATGGGACAAGGGAAGTTACATTGATGAGGAGTTAACAAAGTTCTGGCAGGAGAACAGAGACAAACAGAATCTGTGCTTTAGTGACAGCCACAAGGATAAGGAATTCACCAATTTGAGTCTTCTTCCTTCAATAACACAAATATTGCCTCCTACTTCACAAGTTATATCAAGTGAAATTAATTGTTCCCATACTGTCATGAAGTAGTTGCTCTGCGAACAATGAACTGAAGAAGTTCATGATGACATTGTCATTTCAATATTTTTTTTCAAATAGTAAGACCCTAAATATGCAGCATAACCAAAATTTTCCTTTTACACATACATTTCTTTGGTGCCAATAACTTGTTGAGCTGATTCATGCAACTTTAATGAGCTGGTCAAGAAAGAAGAAAGGAAGATAAGGAGACATAAAATTAGTAAACACCTGCCTAAGGCTTTTGACTTCTTGACTTCAGTCTCCTTCTCACAGCACTGTGATGAGTGACAGAAGCCCTCTGAAGCCTGTTAATTTAGTTTTCTTCCTTCTGTCCTGTTTTTCCACTTCATTTAATGCAGGTTCTTGCTCTGAAGGTTAAAGATCTCTCTTTAACTATATCGCATCTGCTCACTTGTAGAAACACCATGTTCTCAAAATTCATGTGCAGCTAATGGAGATTTCTCAGTCTCCTGCTCCTAGTCTCTCATTCTTTTCCTTTCCCCCTCTCCCATCCTTCCCATTGTCCATCTAGAAAATAACTAAAAGGCAGCTGTCAAAGAAATTTTGTCAGGAAAGAATTCAGGTGAATGGGATAATTGTTCTGCTGTCTTCAGGAAATGCATCTCTAAAAAAATAATGAAAACTTCATCTAATTCAGGGTTCTTTCTCCAACACCTGCCCTGAGTTAACAACTAGATAAAAGTCACAACATTTAGAGTAATTGTTCAGTTTGGTTTGAGACCTTTTTTGTTTGTTTATTTTTGTTTTTCGTTTTGGTGGTTGTTGTTGTTGTTACCTCCAAACCTATATTGCCCAAATTGCATTTGATTTCTCTTCTACTTCTCTAATACTCAACATACTTCAGACCTGCTCTCCCTTGGTATAATTTAGAATCATAGAATGATTTGAGTTGGAAAGAACTTTAAAGATAATTTAATCTTTATACTCCTTAATCTGTACCATATAACCCTTGTGATTCAAACTCTTCCCAAAAATTCACTTCCCTGAGCCTTCCCATTTCACATTTCAGGAAAGTGCTTCTGCCTTCTCTGTAGCTGAAATACTGTGAGGATGTTGTCCCTCCCAGCCTTTTCATAGCGTGTGTCTGCAAGAGCAGAGACCAACAGGCAAAAATAATCTTGTAATTCTGAGATGTTCTCTCACTGATCTCGCTCTTCACCTGTTTGCACTTGCCTGTGTCAGCTTTAAGCCCACACCAGCTGGATGTGGAAGCTGAGCAGAAAGGAACCAGCTCCTGTCTCAATTTTAACTACAGCTGGATACCAATATAACTCTTTAGGATGCTCTGGCTGTCATTAAACTGAAATAAACAAGTCCAGGGTACATTTCTGACTCTCAATCATAGGCACTGCTAAACTGCTAACACATTCCCTGCTGTGATTTTGACTTCTGCTAAATCAGATGTATGAAATTGTTTCCTGCTCTTCAAATCTGCAGGCACATGCAACCAACAGTAGCCACCTAATTTGACTTTCCCAAATATGTAGCCTGTGGGATTTCACCCAGAGGAATGCATCTTGTCAGAAGATGTTTCATTTGAATCTTTGCACTGCCTGGTTGACACAGTTGTTCAAAATAATGGATAAAATAAGAGTTAATGTGAAGGCATGAGAGGTTTGGGATTTTTTTTTTTCCATATTATATATATCAGCAAGTTTTGCTCTGGACATAATATATAATCCTGTGTCTTAGATTCCACTTTTCTTAGAAAGATACAAAATTCATCTGGTCCAAAATGCTCATGTCCTTCCCACATTCCTGCTATTTATGTACAGAGTAGGAAACACATGTGAGCAAACTCCTGTAAGAAATAAACAACAAAACAGAGAAAGAGTTTCAGTGTAGAGAATGGGGAAAAAGGGGAAAGTTTGACTCCCTGATGTTCACTTTGGTGAGTGGAAAAATGGCTGCACATTTCAATTAGACAGCTGCTGCACCAGCTCCTGTGCACAAAAGCCGTAGAGCCAAAGAAGTTTGTGCTGACCTAAATTCCCCCTGTGCCACCAGTTCCCTGCATTATTGACACAAGATGGTTTTTTATGCTTTCCCTGACTTCTGCCTTTCCATCCCTCCTCTACTGGTAGCATGGCATTTGCTGCACAGATGTTTCTCCCAAGCCATTGCAAGGTTATTTTTCAAGTGACTTCTTCCAGCAGATGCTCCCCAGTCCCCAGGTGTGTGTGTTGTCCTCTCCACTGAGCCGAAACTCAGCGGTGCCCTCGACATATTGTGGTGCCGCTGCCCCTTGGAGCGGCGGGGTCCATGGCAAGGCACAGTGCTGGCAGCTCTGTGACACTTGGTGACATTTCCCCTCAGCAACAGGCCTCCCTGCTCCCCTCCTGGCTGGTTACAAACCCCCTGCCTGGGCTGCACAAAGCAGCTCTCTCTGCTGCCTGAAATGAACATGTATAATTGCTGTGGAGCGTGTGCCCAAAACGAAGAATTAATTTCACCTATTATTCAGGCAGCCAGGTTCTATTTCCCTGTAGAACCAGAGAGGAAAGCCAGATGCAATAGCTAAAGGACATTTATAAACAATGTTTTGAATACAAGACCTTCTTCTTTCTGGTACCTGAGGAGTCAGGGTCATAACCAGGTACTGTAGGAAACCACAGAGCTCTTTCCCTCAGAGCCCATAATCCAAGTACACCTTAGCAGATGACTAAATACAAGTATTTGTCCCTGTCTTCCTCTGCAATCCCTGTCTTCCTGTACAGTTCAGATGCTTTCCTAGTATTCATCTCTTGGCATTAATTTAACTTTTTTTTTTTGAACATCGCAGGGGTGCAGACTGGCTTGCAATGACAGCCCTGTTTGGTTCAGCTAATATCTGGGCTAGCTTTAGCCTCAGGCTATAGAACAACTCCTTGTGAGCCTTCTGTGAGATAAAATGATAAGTAGAATCTTTAATTATTATTATTTTTAAATGGATACTATATCTTGAACTTGAAGAAACAGAAGTCTGTATTTAATTAGAGAGAGAAGAAAACCTGAAAGGAAATTTCTTCCCTCCACCCCTTTCCATCATTTCTCCCATCTGAAATCAGTCTCTCATTCAAGTGGCCATGGGCAGAGAAAAGTTGAAGCCAAATCCTCAAGAAAACCTCTCTGTAGATAGATAATCTTGGGCCATATTAGGAACAGGACTATAGTTAGTGGATGCTAGTGGGTTTTTTTTTCCAAGTTCTGACTCACATTGGCCCCTTCACTTAATTTCTTCCCATCATGATGAAGGTACAAACCTCTCCTCATCCTTGGATCAACAAAATTCAGGATTTTTGTTCCTCACCGCTCAGCCACAGCAGAGGAGAAAGGATCTTGTGTCTTTACTGCCAGGTGAGCCTGCAGAAGTGAGACCAAGACAAATCTCCTGCCAGACATCTTGGCTACACCTCTGCTCATCAGCTAAGGAAGTGTCAGGATCAGCTCTCCATCCCTGAGGCCAGCTGGCACAATCCAGATATTTCCTTAGTATTAAACAACCTCCCCTCCAAAATAAAATAGCCAATTCCAACCTGTCTACCAGGGTCAGTGCCTGGTGCATGCTGGCTCCTGAGCTGTGCCTGGGAATTGTCTGGGACAGCACAAGTGACCATGGATTGGCAACGTGCCACAGACCATCTGACTAGTCCCAAAGTCTGTCAGATTCCAGCATTTACCTCTGTGCCACGGTGCTGGTTTGTTTATTGGCACTCAGCCCATGAAGATATGCACAAATCCATGGCTGGCTCTGATGATCTTAAAGCTTTTTTCCAAACTTAAGGATTTTGTGGTGCTGAACACAGGCACACACACACACACACACACACACACACACACACGTCAGAGGGAAACGTGATGTTTCCTAAGCAATTCCAGCCACAGCCTCTTCCCCTTCCCACCAGCTTGTGGAAGTCACACTGCTCGAACATGGGTGAGCAGCTGCTTTCACAGGCAAGACTTACATATTGTTGACTACTTGATTTATTTTTTGAATTTTTTTCCCTTGTAATTCACAATATTGGTGCTCACTGTTTTGAAAATCTGTTCTACATCTTTATGAATCCTTAGATTTGCAGCTTTCCAGTACCTGACGGAAACCTACAGGAAGGATGGAGAGACACTTTACAGAGCCCTGGCGTGACAGGACAATGGGAATGGCTTCAAAAACACATAGCAGGCTTAAATTGGATATTAGGAAGAAATTCTTCTCTGTGAGGGTGGGGAGGTCCTGGCACAGGGTGCCCAGAGAAGCTGTGGCTGCCTCATCCCTGGAAATGTCCAAGGCTGGGTTGGACAGGTCTTGGAAAAACCTGGGATAGTGGAAGGTGTTCCTGCCTATGGCAGGGGGTTGGAACTGGGTGATCTTTAAGGTCCCTTCCAACCCAAACCATTCCATGATTCCATGATTATGACATCTGGAGCTGAATGTTTGGAAGTTGAGCCAGCAGGAACCAGGAGAGCATGAACACCAGTGCTCCAGCACGAACCATGAGTTGACCTCCCTCAGGCACATGCAGGTGGGGAAAGGTATAACACCTGTATGGAAAGGTGCAGACAGCTGCAAACTTGCATTTTAGTCTGTCCTTACATGAGCCAGCTGCTGCCTGCAGTCTGATGGACACCAGCATGAGCTGAGCCTGCATCTCCATGGCAGCCTAAGCCACCCTGGTTCTATCTGTGCCAAAGAATTCCACCATCAGCTGAGTACAGGCATCAGTTTCTGCCCCTTTTCACCTCTACTGATCCACTTAGCACAGCTCCTACAGTTTTGATCCAAGTCAACCAACACCCTCTGTGCCTGGTCATAGTCCCAGGTTAACAGGAAAGAGGGATTTGCATCAGTACACTTTTTTTTTTTTTCGGTGTGGCAAGACATCAGTACAAGCAATGTTTTGTCATCTGTCTTCAGAATTACTATGGAATGGAATGGTTCTACCTCTTAATGAGTGTAGCTAATCCTGAAACATGGGCCTGTATGGTTCTGTTTGGATCTGCCAGTCACATTTTCCCATCCATCTTGACTCAGGTAATCCAAATGTGGGACTGGGTGGTCTGACTGAAAACTAATCCAAGACAAGAAACATATGAACTTTCAACAACATTTATTCAACCTTTCTTCAGCTGAAGAGAGAGCAGGTCTGTACACACTGGAGTAGGGGAGAGAAGACCATGGAATCATGAAATGGTTTTAGTTGGGAGGGACCTTAGAATTATTCTATTTCCAACCCTTCTGCCATGGGCAGGGACACCTTCCACTAGGCCAGGTTTCTCCAAGCCCCATCCAGCCTGGCCTTGAAGCTTTCCAGGATGGCATCACTCTGGACTTGGATTAATTTAACCTTTCCTATATGTGGGGCCCAACTAGAAGAACTGAACAGTCACAATGATGCTATGGGAAGTTGTGTTCACTGCATCAGCCAGTGGCTTTATAAAGAATAATACTTCCTGTGGACATCCTCCATCAGCCTAAATAAAATCACACCTATTTTTATGGCTAAATAAGCACAGCTCTAGGTTCTGGCTAAACTGCTTTGCTCTTTAACAGGTTTTTGTAATCGCAAGGTTTAACATTGCTTCAAGTGCTCAAGACCTTGAAGTGGCTGTCTTCCAACTCTGTACATAAAGAGAGACAGAAAGAAAGAGTAATTTTAAGAAATTCAAGTTCTGCTCTCACATACAGTGCATTCAAATATACAACAATTTTAAAACATTTTTGAAGTGTATTTACAAATGTAAATGTATATCACAAGTATTTAATCACCAGGACTGAAGTATCTCCTTAAGCAAACTGCCTCCCACTAAAGGGATGCTTAAGAGAATGATAGGAAAATGGGCAGCATTTGAAATGGAAGGTTTGAGTCCCTTGGTTTTTTCATATTTGACTGGAAACAACATTAAAATACAGCCAAATGAAAAGATCCAGGTGTTCCAAGAAACTCTTGTACTCACAGGAGAAGTAAGAGAAGAGAATAAAACAGATAGCTATTAGAAGCAAAATATGTTATCATTATTATTTTACTGCTACTATTAATAATAAATGTTACTACTTCCCACTGCTAATTTATAGCAATCATATACAAGTAAAGAATTAAATCAGTACAGCTCTATTTTTAAGACATTACACAAATATGTCTTTGGTGTCTTCACTTTTCCCTGCCCCCAGGTGTTCTGGAAATAAATAAACAAATAGTTTCGTATATTCTTAGATTTCTAAGGCCAGAAGGGACCATTGCAATCATATTTCCAAAAAGATATTATAATTTTTTTCTTATTTGTGACCCATAACTTTTCTGAGTTACACCATACTTTTCAATCTGCAAATTGTTCTGATTTAAGCACTTCAAGCAATACGCAGTCCCCTCTCTTCCTGGGTGAGTTGATTTGATAACTAATTATGATCATTGACGTGTATTTTATTGTTGTTTACAATCTGAAATCACCTAGACCCCACTCCAGGGATTTTGGGTAGCATTTTCTGCTAAATCACAGAGCCCTCAGCCCTCTATAAATAAGTCATTTCCATCTGCAAATTTTTTGGCCTTTTTTCCTAGTTCCTAAAATCACATTCATTTTGTCACTGTGTTTAATCAGGCTTTTAATTTTACAACTCTCTTTATGGCACTCTTTGAGCAAAAAAGGAGTCAGTTTTGTCCAGAGAGATTATGTAGTCCCCTGGAAGTGTCCAAGGCCAGGCTGGATAGTGCTTGGGATAGTGGAAGATATCCCTGCCCAAGGCAGGGGTTTGGAACTGGGTGATCTTTAAGGTCCCATCCAACTCAAATCATTCTATGATTCTATGTTCCAAAATATCTAGAAATCCTTGAAAATTCACCAAGCTGCCATGGAGCTACCATCCCTGGAGTTGTTCCAAAAAACCCCATGTATGTGGCATTTTCTGAATCTTTGCCCATCATACACAGACCACAGAAAGGAAATGCCTGAATAGTTTAAAAAAATATTTTTGAAGGGGTGTATAATGTGAGAAAGTCCCTTAATCATCAGTTGTTTCTCATGCTTCCCCTAAAATAGAGGGAAAGGGTATATAGTAAACTTGAACTCAGGATTTGAAGAGTTCATGGGGAAAATGTCTAGTTCTTTGGTTTTTTGAGACCCACTGAGAAGAATTTAGCTTTGGAAGGATCATTAATACCACATGGATTAAAAGCCACATATAAGGTTTTGCAGAATGACAACTGTTGATACAAATTTCTAAATATCCATAAAATCCAGATACAAGTGTGAGTAGTGCATGAAAACAGAAGGTATTAATTGCCACAGAAGACATGAATCTTTTCTAACTTTAGCAATTAAAATTTTAGGAATTTCACTTGAGTCAGTCTTTTGGAGAGGAGCTGAACACCCTCACAAGGTTGTTTGCCCATTCTAAAATAAATTTCTGAAAGGGATAAGGTAAAAAAGTCTCTAGAGAAACATTTCTTTTACCTTTTCAATAACAGGATCCTAATTACAGAGTCTAATTTAGCCTGGATGGCTGAACTAACAGAAATTAATAATATATCTAGCTCTGCACATTCAGTGGTGACTTAAACCTTGTATTTAACCTCAGATCTGGCTGCAGAACAGGCTGAAGTCATCCACTCTATGGTATCAGTAGTATTAATAATAATTAGTATTATTATGTGTTACATAACAACAACAATAATATTAATAACTAAATATTTGGGATACTATCACTTGGAAAAAAGAGCTGAATAGCAGGAAAACTACAAGAATTATTTTACAGAAGGGAAACCCAGTCGAAAAACAACTCAGTGCAGCTGAACAAAGAACACTTACAAGATTGAGGCTGGCCCCAGTGCAAATTCTATGATAGCATCTTCTGATTACTGTGTGTCTGACACAGTTTTAGCCTAGGATACAATCTGTCATGCTGGATTGCCACTGTGTGTTCTACACCAGGGAAAAATATATATCAGTAAAATTTACCATCTGTGTCATTATATGACTACATCAATTTCAATCTGAACATATTTGTTAGTTTTAATTCCCAGATATCTATATCTATTTTGTCACTAAAGCTGTTATTCATATTAGCTTTCATTGTATAAATCATACAAATTCTTTAGCGATCTTCTTCAGATGTCAGAAAAAAATCTGAAACCTGTATTATTTGTAAACCTGGAGTCAGGGAGTGCAATACTTTAACCTTTATGTCTTCTTTTTTTTTTTTTTTTAAGTCCATCCCTACAATTAAAGCTGACACCAAAAGGTCAAGGATCAGGGCACTTATGGTGGGTTAAAGCTTAGCTAATCACTCCCTCCTACTCTCTCTCTCATTATGTCACGCTTTCTGATGGGTTTCCACGCCAGAAACACCATTTGATTAACCTTCCCCATGCTCTAACACCTACCTGAGAAGAGACAGGGGCTTCACCATCAGGAATGTGGAAAAGTCAGTGGAGGTTTAATCGGATTAATCTCTGTGCTCTGTATGTGTACCAGTAACTCTGGTGACAGCTCAGCGCACACGGTAATGTGCAACAAAGGGATCTGGTATTCAGCAGGGTCCCACACCTTAGCTGGGGGGGATGCACCTGGGGATGCAGCCTCGCTGTGCAGGAGAGTTACAGGCAGCTGACAACAGCCCTGCTCTGATATTGTCACAAATTTCTGGGTCTGGAGAGCGCTTTTTGATGAAACTCATGCTCCAGTTTGGTGGTTCAAAGGGATGGCTTTCAGCTCCAAGCTCCTGCCAGGCATGAGCTCTGCACAGTACTTCATCTCCATCCCTGGAAAAAGCAGAGTCCTGCTGAGAGGTGGTCTGGAGGTGTTGGCACAGTTTCTGTGAGAGGAAGAGGTGGTGCAGATCAGGAGCAATGCCCAACATCCCAGCATCATTCAGGGAAAAGCCCCTGCCCTGCTAGTTCCCAGGCAGCAGCATGGATGTGGCCACACTGGATGGAGAAGGCAATGCCACCCTGGATTCCAGCTGGCCCTTTGTCCCACACCCTCAGGCAGCAGGAACAGCCCAGAACATATAAATAGGGTAGACCAGTCTTCCTACAGACATGAGCCAGCGGGTGGGAAACCCTTGCCACAAGAGCAGCCATGCCCCATGGGGTGGCAAGGAATGCATCTTACCCTGCTATGGACCTCTTAATGCCAGACCTCTCTCTCCTTAAAGCTGACCCTTAATGAAGATACATCTCTGCTGGTCTTCTTGACCTTTGTGCAATCCCATGACAGCAATCCTACACAGCATAGGTTTTCTGAAGTCCTCTTCTTTCCTGAGGGCATAGGACTCAACTCCAGATTAAGTCTGCCACTTCCCTGCCTTTACTGGTCTGCCTCTGATCCATCTAAATGGATTGGCTTGTTTTACTTCGAAAAGTGCTGGCTCCACCTAAACACAGTGTCCCGTTTTATTCCAGTCCATTGCAGACCTACCTGAAGAGGTTGATAAAAGCAAAGCAGAATAATTCAAATGACCTGATTTCATTGTCCCAGATGTTTTATAGGTTTCACCTTCCCAGATTCTGCTGAAGTTCATATTCCTGAGAGCTGAAAAGATTCCCTACATGTTTGTCTTCTACTGGCACCCATGAATAGCTAAAACGAAGCCCAATCACCAAATCCAGAGAGTGTGAGATTAATTCATCTCACTTTTGGAAATGGAAATAATACATATATAGAGTAATGATGGTCTTTATATATGGTCAACACCTGTGTGAATGGCACTGAACACCTGCTGACAGCCATAGGATGGGACAATGGAGAGTTCACGCTTCTGGACCAGGAACTGAAGGCCAGAAGAGGTATCACCTCTGGAGGCACCCATCTTCCTCCCTGGTTTATAGTCTAAGATTAACTCATCTAAGTCATAGATTAATTACTTGGACTAATTGTTAACTTTCCTTCTCTTCCTTTACATTTTACACACAAATAAAGCAATTTCCCCTTGATATCAGTTCCTACAACCCAGAAATATTCCCACTGGTCACTGCAATGAAGGTAAAGTGTTCTATTTGAGCTCCCCAAACCATCATTCTGAGGATCAGTGATCCACGTAGCAGCTGAAAAAGGAGTTAAAAAATTATTCCTATTGGGGCACAGCTGTGTCCTTATGCTATTGAATAAGTACTTTCTAAAAGATGAAAGATGGAAAAAGTAGGCACTTAAATCAGATTGCTTCTCTATTTTTCCATCTCAGTCCATGTTTCTCTCTCAATGAGACTCAATGAAACTTATTGGGTGCTTTAATGACAAGTTAAATGCAAGTTAACCAGTGACAGGACAGGTTTGTTGCTTTTTACCCACATAATTTATTAGTTTCTTTCTCCAAAAGAAGATGATCATATATACATGTACGCACTGAAAAAAAGGCCCTTTATTTTGTTAATTCCCAAATGGAATGGTTTAGAAGAAGGCCAGTCGATGTGCCAAAACTAGAACAGGTACCAAACTACCATTTTAACAGGAATAACCAAGATAATTTCCCCATGTTCATAGATTGGCCCTTTTTAACTTCCCAGGGTAGATGCAGCTGTCCCCATCTGAGCAGCCATTCCTATTGTTAAGATGCTACTTAAGAGCAGGCTGTTATGTTCTGTAAGACATTCCAAATCCTCCAGCCTAGAAAAGACATCAAGCTTCTTTCAGCTCTGTGCCCCTGCTACTTTCCTAGCTTTAGTGAACCTCTTATGGTTTCTGCTCTCATGTCCTTTGGGACTTTCTTAATCTTTTTTCTAACAGTTCTCCAGTTCCTGCCTCAGAGCTTTTTCTAATAACTTCCTACTGGAGAAAAAGTTTTGCTGTTGAACAAAAAATCACCTCAGCATGCTGAAACGTAAATGTGTGCTATCAGCTTAATGTAAGCCATAGAATATCAACCATAAATCCATAGGATAATTCAGATTGGAAGTAACTTCTGGATACGGCATGGTGCAATCAATCATCAACACAAGCCCAGCTATTAGGCTGGTTTGGGTCATGCCCAGTTCTTGTGTCTCAGCGAGTTCATTGCCCAGACTAACTGTGGTGGGTATCCCCTTATGAACATGAAGTCATGTGAGGGATTTGCTCCATAACTGGAATTTATTAAAGAAGTTATGGGATTAGTAACAGATCAACACTGAGACAGAAGGCAGCTCTTGCTGAGCAAAGAATTGCAACCATTTTGAGACTGCATGTTAGCCTTACACATGAGTTTGATTATATGTAAACTTCAAGATTGTTTTACTGCACAGTGAATTGAGACTGGGTGCTCAGTGGAAAAAAAAGTGGCTGTGGTGGGTAGAAGGTGCTGGCAGTAGGGTTCAGTACTTGTGAAACAGCACATTTCAGCACCTGCACTCCCAGGCTGGGATCTCCAATATCTCAATGGTTTTGATCTTCAGACCGTGACAGGAGGTGTCAATTTTCACTCCTCCCCCAAAGAAAAGTGACTTGATAGCACTGGTTTTATAGGGTTAAACAGGGCTTGTCTTTTGCTGGCTAATTTTTTTGATTAACCTTTTAACCTGTACATTAATTGCAAGAGGTGAGAGGGAGGGAGATTTCACAAAACATCAGTTTGGATAGAAGTCCTGAACCAAACTAGAGCAGTAGTAACAACTCATGAGTTTACAGATATCCAGAAATTATGGGCACATTGCACTTTTGGAAAATATATTAGGTGAGGGATAGCTTTATCCCTCAGGTGAATGTTCAGCTTCTTTAGTGACCCATAACTCAGGAGTGTGGCAGGCATTAGCTCTTTACAAAACATCTTCATCCTTTATGGCCAAGACAGAACCCATAGCATGCCGAGTATCTTACTTATTCAGCAGCGATTTGAGTAATTTTATTTTAAACACTGACTTGATGTGGTCAGTATAATGGATGAATGGGGGAAAAAAAAGAAAAATGAGGCAGTAGAAGTGTATCTAATTTTTTATTAAATATATCACTGTTGCAATCTGGCTTGTACTGTAAGGGAAAATTACACACCATAAAACAGTACAGAGAATGGAGCTGATGCATAATACAGGAGCCTGCCTGCAGAAGAAGCCGTGTCACATAAAACTGTAAATACATCCATACAAATTCAGACACATTGGGAAAACAGACGGATTTTTGTACCATGTGTCTTGAATCAAGAAAAGGGAAATGCGTTGGTATGTCTTTTTTACCTGCCCTAATCTCTGTTTGTCAATATCAGAGGCTATCCCCTCTGATCAGTCGCTGAAACATTACAACAGAAAAGAAGTGACTTTTGTTGATACACAGGACCACCTGAAACTGCTCCTCTTCCCAGAAAACAAGTTGGTTGGATTTTAGCATCTAAGGCTCCTTTCCTGACCTTTTTTGTTTTAGGCCAAGGTGCCTGGGAAACAACAGTGTTTTGAAGAAACCCCAGTAACAGTTTAAGTGCTGAGGGAAGGCAAGTAATTTTTTTTAGTTAACACATCAAACAGTCTTAGAAAGATGTCTCTTTATAAAAAAGAGAATAATGGATTATACATGTTATAATATATTTATGATATAATAATTCTCAGGATTTTCTGAATTGGATCTTTGAAAGGAAGTTTTGAATCAAAGCTTCTTAGAAATCCTTAATATTATCAGTGAATAATGAAATTTCTCACACTTTTATTTTTTGGGAAGGTGCACATATTCAAGGAAAATCTATAAACTGAAAATATATTACTATATTAGTTTTTTTTCTACTTAGAAGACCCTAATTCAAAATAATATAAAAATAATTTTACAAGTTTAAAATTAATATAATTTGTCAGAAGTCTTTATTTAGGTAAAACAGTTCAGTTTGTTCAACTCAATATAAAAAGCTCATTTACATTTTATTTTCTTGGTATATTATTTTCCTCAGACATTTTCCTTTATACATATGTCATTAAACTCTAAAAAGCCACTGCTTGGCCAGCCCTAGTTTTGTGGCCAGGTCACATTTTTCTGACTTTAAACTTTACATAGTTCTCTCACTTTTAATAGTTTTCACTTATTGAATTATTTTAATTATCGACTTGTTGAATTCTGGTTAGTTATTGAATTTAATCCTGAACACTTAGAGATCCTGTGACTTCCATTACAGGATTGGGAAATACATTTGGTGTTTTAGGTATTTAAGTGGTCCTCATGCATGGATGCATGTAGTTTATCTATCCAATTAAGTCATGAAAGATTGGTATCAGTAGTTAACATGAGGGTTTCAGCAATTAACAAAAAATAATAATTTCTTTTTCCTGTAAAACTTTTTAAAAGAATTTTTACCTCTAAATGTACTCTCAAGACTTGTCTGTTTTGAGACAGAAAACAAACCGAAGCAATGCAAAAACAACAAAACAAGCTTGTTTTGACAGTGGAAAACAACATTTTTTTATTATTATTCAATGAGATGAGTATTTTCCATAAACATTCTCGCTCTGAACAAAGAGCCAATTTCCATTCAAAGCTGTTTAAAGGAAAATGTTCAGAGCAGTCTAAGCAGCCTTAGGTGACTGCCTTTCACTGATGGGTGAAGCAAATGTTTAAGAGATGTCACTTTCAGAAAGCTTTATAGGATCCTTGGGAATGGCAGTCACTTGCTAAATATTAGGCTCTAGTGTTTAATATTATTTTATCTTTGCTTTCTTCCTTGCCTTTTTATGAGCCAGAGCTGTATAGAAGGAATGTGCACATACGTGTGAAATCTGCTGGATTCAGATCATGCTGGGACTGCACAGAAATGGAATATCTCAATTTATCTTCTAAGAGATAAACATGAGCTGGATAGATCAGTTATGACACTGTCATATCAACAAAATTCAAGGGGCAGCAGAAGATAGGAGATCTTTAATTTTAAGTGATTAATTTTAATGGCATGCAGACTCGCATTAATCTTCCTTGCGCTGCCTGTCTTCCCTGGCCTTAATCTCACAAGCACCAAAGTTCATCTCTAGTTTACTCACAGAGGCAGGAGAGCTGGAACTGGGTGCAGAGAGCATAGACTTCTGCTCAGGAAAGTTTTGCACCTGAAGAAAACTCAATCAGCCATATCACTTTCAAGAAAATCCAATTTTTTTAAAAATTTTTTTTCCTGACAAAATAAAGATGAAGAATTCCTGATTTATGTGATCTGCCCAGCAATAAATTTCTATCCTGGCAGAACAAGATTTGCTGGGATATAGATTTTTCAGAATAATTCACTAGTCATAATGTCAATGTCTCATGGGTTCTACAATGGTGTCACTAATCATAGAGATAATTTTCTTGCAGTGAAATTAACTGCATAAAATTGTAAAATAACAAGCCACAAAAGCCATCTGTAAAGTGCAAATACAGTGAAAGAAGTATGATATCAGACATTCTTCTCACTAGTATCTAGGATGCATTTTGCTAAGCCCTATTAAAAGTCTAGTTTTCAAAACCTGAACTGAGAGAGTAAATGCACATTTTTTGCTCCTGTACTCTTCTTTAGCACCAGTTTCTGGAACTGGCTTGTTTTACCAATGAACTATTCTGTCAGTTTATATTAGGTCAAATTAGTTCTCATTTCAATAACTGACAAGGATCATCTTTGACAACATCAGTGACCTCACATGTCCTGACAAGGGCACATAGTCAATGTCTATAGAAAAGGAAGGTAAATTTTATAAATTGTGTGCCAGAGGAATGTTAGTATTAGGGGAACACTTAGGTCCTCTCTGAATGAGAGCTTTGTGTTTTTAGCTGTGCTTCATATGTGGTTTGAAGATTAATAGATAGATAGCTGGGTAGACAGACAGGCAGAAGAAGCAGGAAGGCAGACAAAGATGAGATAAACAGGACATTAATTAATAAATGAATTTACTGGTGTTGCAAATGTCCTGCATGTCAACAATTGTAACTAGCTTAAATTTTTTTTCACCATTACTAATGCAAAATTCAGGTGAATTATTTTAATCAGAAAATCTGTATGTCAGTTTAGGCAGTTCCAAAGTCGATCCCATCATATGGTGGGATGAAACAGTCTGGAAGCTGTAAATGTATAGAGGTACTTTTCTCACTTGGAGAATTTATTATTGACATAATAGAAATATAATAGAAGTTGAGTACCTCAGTTGCTTTACTGATGCAAAATTATGGGACTATTTTTGCAAGATGAAATCCACTACGGTGCATATGCCCCTCTGGAGAGTTCCAAAGAAGTTTGTGCCACATCTGTGGTACAGAAGCCTCTGTACAGGACCCATTCATGAGGGGCAAATGTCATTTCCAATAGAGTAAGTTCCTCAAGGAGGCAGAGGAATGCCTATCATTTCTGTTTCTCCTGACTAGACCTGACATTCATCTGGTGGTGTCAGGGATGGTTTAAGGATAGCAAAATGCATCTTCTGTCCTCCCATCATTCAAACAAACAGAATGCCTGATAATCCCTTAACCAAGAAGCTGCTTCATAGCAAACATGATAAAGTCCTCAAAAGAGGAGGATTTTAAGACAAAGGCTTTTCTTATCTCTCAATATAAATCCATGTATTTGTCTTCTCTTCAGAAAGAAACTTCTATTTCCAAAATTTTTAACTGTCAAGACTCAATTCTTTATATTTTTTTTGCCTCCCATATCCCAGGTCATTGTTTCAGGGTATATGAAGGGATTTCTCCTTCCATCACTAAGACTTAATAATCTCAGCCTGGAAGAATTATTGTGTTCCACAGAAGACCTAACACATTAACATTAACATTGACAGATTTGCCTAAAACAAGATGATATTATATCTAACAGAAATTTCAGGATCTGGTATGTATCCTTAAATGTTAAGAGTTATCTTCTCTTAGTTTTCTTTGAAATCTAGAAACTGAACAATTAAAGATTCCAAATATAACCCCAAAACATTGTCACATTGATTAAGGGTTAATTATTTTAAAATCAGAATTAAAAATATAGGTCTACTTGTGCAAATGTATGTAAACTTTATAGAAGTGTTTTATTATGCAGTGCATAATACAGAATGGAATGAAAATCCAGCACAGCTTCATGCTGGAGAAGAAAGATTCACCTGCTTTGTGCCTATGACCAGGTTTGCATGGGTTGAAATAGTAGTGCCTTTCTAATTTAATCATGTCACTGATTCCTGACACCCCAGACTTCTAATCTTGTGTGTCTGATTTCTAGTTCACATATAATTGTCATATATCCAAGAATGCAGCTTGACATGGAGCCTAGATCTTTAATATTATGAGCTTGAATATTAAGATAATATTAATATTCCAGAACTAATTGCAGAAATATTGTGTATTCTGCTCTGCATTTAGCATAGCTCCTACTGACAGAGATCTGATTGCTCACCACCTTTGAACAAGCATCCAAGACAAGCTTACAAACTTCCCTATCTCTGGAAGTGTTCAGAGCCAGGTTGCACAGGGCTTGGAGCAACTTGGGATAGTGGAAGAAGTCCCTGCCCATGGCAGGGGCTTGAAACAGGCTTATTTCAAGGTCCTTTCCACCCAAACCATTCTGTGATTCCGTAGTTTACTACCTTACACACATCATTGAATATTACAAGAGCAATTCTTTAAGAACCTTAGGAAAGAAGTTGCAATACACAAAGTTTCACATTATTTTCAACCGGTGCCTTCAATTTCTATGACTTTACCTAGTTTATATTCCCAAAGTCCACGTGGCACCCAGAAAAATGTTGACATGTAAATTATTAATTAGGTTAAATCACTTATCAGATTTTGATACATTTGGAGCTTCATTTCCTTTACCCAATTAACCCATTAACCCCTCCACTGCCATTTAATTAAGTAAACAGGAGGGCTGTGTAAACCAGTGAATATTAACAGAGATGTGCCAGTTCATAAGGAATATATTTTTCCAAGGCAAGGGCCAAACAGCCCTCCAGTCTTCTTTTGTATACTCAAGTTTTCATTTCATTTGGGTAGTGGAAGTAGCAGGTGTTGAAGGCTAAGTGTTGTGTCCAATTTGAGGCTGTTCTAGTCTGCTGATTAGGTGATCACTCCAGGTGAAACTTCTCCAAGGAAGGCAGGATTCCTTTCATTTTGGTCACTCTATAAAATATAGTATTTTTGGTAGTAATATCCCAACAAATATCCTTGCTGAACTTTGCTGCATTGCACATCGGCAACATCTATTTATCCCAAATGGGCACATTTGAAATGATGATCTTCACAATAAAGGCATGTACACAAAATATTGCATAAAAGGGTTCTGTGCCTCTGACAAAGATCAAATAAAACTTGGTTGGTTGATCTGTCCATGCCTATAGGGTATTAGTGATTATAATATTGCGCTTTAATGGACTATGGACCCAATTTACATAATATTTACATGTCATCTACATACTCTTTATGGAATAAAAACCCAGTGATTCAGACAGAAAAAATACCTAAGACATACAGATGCACTCTTCAAGATTATTTTCCTGGCTTTTCAGCTTGAAACTGAGAGTTTTGACTTTACCTGTTCCCTCTGGAACCCAAAAGCAGAGCAGAAGGATCACTGCAGCCTCACTCCCAGTACTCTCAGTGGGACAAAGCCCATTAAGAGCCCATCAAACCCAACCAGCATTTCATTTGCACAGAAATGACTCTTTGAATAAAAATGTGAATGTATTAAAATGTTCCCTTTTTGGAGAAAATTCTACTTTTCTGTGTTTCCTATCTGGAGAATCTTGGGCATGGTCAAATATAGAGATTTTTAAGTGTCTTCACAATGGTCCTGTACTTCTGCTCTTCACTTTGGGAAAGAGGAATGGGGATGACAGAATTGTTGCTCAACCACTATGCAGACTTTCTGTGTGGCAATGCCAATCACAGAGACCATTTAGGCTTTTCTGTTCAAGAAAGAAATGTCAAGAAACCCTTTATTAAATTCCTGGCAAGTCTTGTTCATTACAGCTTTGGGAAGGAGTGACCAGATGTTCTAAAATGCTGAGATGCTCAGTAAGGTCCCAGTGCTGCTGGTTTGTCCCTGGAGGCCTGAAACATGGGAGGAATCCACAGAAGTCACACAGAAGCTCTCCAAGGCTACTGAGTCTCCTCTGAGCTAAAAATAAAATGGGCACCTCAGGGTAATGCTTTATGTTTTAATCAACCTGAGTATCTATAATAGCTCTGGTAATGACAAGATATGGGAAATGTCAGGCCCAAAGTGATACCACACTAACCAGGACACATCCTGTGCCCAGGATGAAGGTCCATTTATTTCTAAACATGGAACCAAAAAATTTTAGAATTCAGACAGGAACTGAGAATTTTGGATCCTAGGTCTTCCTGAACAGTGCTTGGGATCAGTACATTCTATGAAATACCTGAAGATTGCAGTCCTTCTATTGGAAAAGCAACAAGAAGACAGAAGAAAGAAGAAGAAAGAAGGAAAAAGTAGGAAAAAAAAAAAAAAAAAAAAAGGAAAAATAATTTCGGACCAGTGAGAGCCTTCTTCTAGTCATAGACAGGAAGTTAAAGAAAAAAATCCAAAGCAGACTTTTTCTTCTGCTATTCTCATGACAAATGAAACAAAGGAAGTTAAGCCAGCACCTTGGATTTGAAGTCAGAGCCAACACTGCTTGAGATCTTTGGCAATACAGACTCTTCATAGCATTAGCTGGCACTGTCCCCAAAAGTTTGGTTTGTGTTCTTGGCTTTGCCACTCCTCACAGAAAAACCTGGCAAGAACCTGCTGACTCAAGGTCACTATAAGAGACTGTTTCAATTCATCTAAAACAGCCAATCAAGGCCAGGTTAGGCGGGATATGGAGAAACCTCTTCTAGTGAAAGGGGTCCCTGCCCATGGCAGGGGGTTGGAACTGGATGAGCTTTAAGGTTCCTTCCAGCCCAAACCATCCTGTGATTCTGTAATAGGACTGGCGTTGTACAGCAGGACCTACAGGTCTGTGCATGAACACACCGTGCAAACTTTTGCATTAACACAAATCCTTCCAAGTGAAGCCTGCTGCAAGGAGCTGCTGCATTATCTGTGTTGTGTTACACGTGGTGATAATTTATCTGCAGGGATAATGACCAAAACAAAAAGATCTGGTCGAATAAATAATAAGTCTGAAGGTTAGCATATTAGAATTGTGAAATTGAGTATTAACCTGTCAGTGGAAGGGTCAAATGAGCTGGGGGGTGCCATGTGTTAGAAGTCGTTTGAGGACAGCTAAGACACAGTTCTAACAGGCTGACTTGGACCACAGACACCAAGAACAAGCAACTTTTAACTACAGGACTTAATAAACTGAGTTTTATCATAAGATGATATAAGGGAATAAGGAGAATCTTAGTGAATACTAAGAATTTTGAGAAAAATGGCCATGTGTTTAAGAAAAGGAAGAAAAACTGGTGTCACTCAATTCAACCCTGACCCAAACTAACACAAAGTGCCACTGACAACAGAGGCCTGGAAGAAGAAGCTGAAGGATATGGATTTTGTTTTACATATATTTACACTAGATTTAAGGTAGGAAGTATTTTGTCCATAAAGTTCACAGAATATAGAATCACAGAATAATTTGGATTGGAAGGGACCTAAATGATCATCTTGTTCCAACTCCCTGATATAGACAGGGACACCTCCCATTAGCCCAGGCTGGACCAAGTCCTATCCAACCTGGCCTTGGACACTTCCAGGGATCCAGGGGCAGCCACAACTTCTCTGGGCACCCTGTGCCAGGGCCTCACCACCCACACAGGGAACAATTTCTTCCTAATATCCAATCTAAATCTACCCTCCTTCAGCTTAAAGTCATTGCCACCTTTCCTATCAGTGCATGTCCTTTTCCAGTGTCCCTCTCCAGCTTTCTTGGAGCACTTTTAGGCACTGGAGCTGTCTCCTCTCTAGGCAGAACACCTCCAGCTCTCTCAACCTGTGTCCAGAGCAGAAGTGCTCCAGCCCTTTGAATATTCCCACAGCCCTCCTCTGCCTTTGCTGTTAGCTAAGAAGGTCTGGACAGAAGGATACTCCTGAATACAAAGATGACCTGAGACAGGGCATTGTCTAAGAGATCAAACAGCTGGGCAATTCAGGATGTTTTGATAACCATCGAAAAAGAGTGCAAAAGACTGAGCAGATGACGGTAAAAGTATGAAAACAAGGCAAAATAAGAGCTTCTTTGTTGGAATAGTGAGTTGGAAAACAAGTTTTCTGAAGAAAAGAACTGTGGAAATAATAGGTGGAAAAACAGGTGAAAATGAAAAAAAAAAACAGCAGCAGACCAATTCTGTCGTACAAAAAGAGATTAAGAGACAGCAGTGAAAATCCTAAGAAGAAATGGTGTGCAGCTGGTTGTGAGAGAACAGAAAAAGGGAAGTTCTTTGGACAGAAGGAGGAACAGAAGAGACAGATTGTGGTTCACAGAGTTCATGGTAGCTCCACAAAGTCATGTGTGACTGTGGACTTTTGTTGGGGAGAATTACAAGACCTATCAAGTGGGTAGAGAGAACAAAAGACTGGATCTTCTGCCAGGAAAAAGCACACAAGGAGTAAAAAATGAACTGTGTGAGAACATACATTTATCTGTTCCCCTGTATTTCCTGGGCCCTTGATGGGGAAAAAGAGCCACATGGATTAATCAATGTGTGCTTTCTAGACTAGAGACATGTATGAGGTTGTGGGCAGATATGGCACGACCTCCCAGGCAATTCAGGGTACCACAAGGGGAAATGGTCTAAAGATGTGCCAGCAGAGATCCAGGATGGATATCAGAAAAAATTTCCTCACTGAAAGAGTGGTCAAACATTGGAACAGGCTGCCCAGGGAGGCATCACCATCCCTGGGAATGTACAAAACTCGAGTAGAGTGATATGGTTTAGTGGGCATGGGTAGAAATGGTCTTAAGGTTGGAATTTATGATCTTGAAGGCTGTTTCCCACCTTAGTGATTCCATGTTTTCTGAGGAAAACAACTTCTGTCTAACTTTGGGCTAATAACTGTTCTCAATGACCATAGCTCTGATCATGCTTCCTCTGGTGACAAATGTTTGAGTTCTGTCCCATTTTTAACACTGGTGACAATACTCTACTATTGCTATTACTGTCCACTGGGGGTATTTTGACAACCCAACACAAGCTGTTGACTTTGAAATTCTGATTAACATATTAATTTAAATCATTTGCACACCAATAAACCTTTGTACTTTTTCAAAAGGAGAATATAAATTTTCCCCTGTATTGCAAGCAGCATATCTACTACAATGTTCACCACCACCAGCACCATACTTGTTCTGCTTTACAACCAGACCATTGATACAGATTTCAAAGAGCTTTCATGTAAAATCCTTCTTGACCTTGTTGCATTGTCAACAGAAAACAACCTTTATGTACAGTCTCTGGTGGCTTTCTTTTTGTTTCATATTTTTTTAAACATCAATATGTAATGATACAAAAGGATTTCTGATAATATAATTTTTTGACTAGCAGCAAAATAGCTGCCACTCCACTCCACTGCATATTATTAGTATGTGTTTATTATCTTGTCATATTTTTCTTCTTTTTTCCCTCTTTATGGAAAAGGTTTTTTCTAATATCCTTTTAACTGGAAAACATTCTCAAGCCCTTTTTGCATTTGCTTAGCCTCTACTTATTAATTTTTCTGTTAGCAGGCAAGGAAGAGAGAAATATAAAAAGGCTTCTGGTTGTTACTAGAAAGAAAGTATGTGTGTTTTTTAGTCAGAGCAGGAATGGAAAAAAGTGGGCTCTTGGGCTCCAATCCCTTCTACTGTGGGTTGTGGACTTAATTTCACTCACTTTAGTTTGGATTAAGGCTGTGTGTTTGTATTTCTGTGATGACTGCAGCAGCACCGACCCATTCAGGTTGGGGTCTTTCAAGTGGAATGAAATGCATGATTCAAATCCCTTGCTCCATCAGAGCTTTGTTTGTGGGTCTGTTGTGCACAGCAGCGATGTGAAGAGTCTTTGAGCTGAACTGAGCTCAGTGGAATTGTGATAGTGTGGGTCTCTGCCCAGGTGATTTACCCCACCATGTCTGATGCACGTTTTCTCTGTCTTGTGCTACCATTGCAGTTCCTTTCTGTCTCCTCTTTCCCCCTTCAAATCAGGACAGATTCTCCTCATTCATTTGAGAATTTACCTTCCCCCAGCACTTCACTTGTGCAAGTTTGGTAATAACACCACTGCATTTGAAGATATCTGCTCCCTCTGCCAAAAAAGATACAAAGAAATCAGAAAAGGATGTTTATGTGTATCAAATTCCTCATATAGGATTTTTTCTTTATAACAGAATGCCTGTGTTAGTGAGATTGAAGGTCCAGCCAACCCATCATTTCATAGAATCACCAAGGTTGGAAAAGACCTCCAATATAATCAAATAGAACCCTTGCCCAAACTCCACCATGTTCACTAAACCATATCACAAAGTGCCCATTTTGAACACATCCAAGGATGGCGAGTCTGCCACTTCCCTGGAGAGCCTGTTCCAAAGTTCAGATAAGCCCATTGTTCCTAAAAGGAGAAATTCTGGTGCAGTTCATGTCCCAAGGGAAGAACTCTTTCGGGAAATTTGCAGCCTTGTTTTGAGCTGCTGTCCTTCACCAGAAGTTGCTGCACCCAGGAGCAAAAAAAAAAACCAAAAAAAAAAAAAAAATAGAGGCAGAATCAATACTTTCAGCATATTTCTGTCATAAATTTGGTGTTTTCCCTTTGCTTCTTAACTGTCTTCTTTCCAATCAAGTGGTTTAACTCATAGGGTGACTTGTTACCTTTTTCTTGGTGGGGACAGTTTGTTTTCCATAGTGCAAAGCAGGACTAAACTCAATTTTCCAGCCTGTCTATACCAGTGGTTTCTATATTCCCTTGAAAAAGTGGGGGAATATGGTTCAGGTTATAAACAGACAAGGAATTAAACCTACACCTTGGTGTATCAGTTCCAAGGATTAAATTCTTCTAGTCACCCATTGAGTAGAAGAACTAGACCTGCAAATGCACCCCTTGAAGGGATGCGGAGAGTGAACAGTGATTTTGACTAAAAATTCATGATTTTGACCAAAAAGCTATGATTTGGCTTAGTCCAGAATGTCAGTGCAACTGCTTTTATCCCTTTCCTTTTTTTTTCCCCACAAAAGGAACAAACAATGCCCAGACCAAGATCCACCATTATAAGGATCTGCTGAAGGTTTGCAGCCTTTTCTTTTGTGCTGTAAATGCTATTAAATGTTTCCTTTTATGTCTTCCACATCTTCTAAAGCAACTCATTCTTAAAACAATAAAATTTGGAGGGGAGGGGACAACAGACCCCAAACAACGAATCGTTCTGTGTAGAAAGGGCCACAGTCCTGTTAATTCAAATGACATTTTGACAGTAGCATGCTGTCAGCCCAATGGTTTGACCTATACAACAACCTCTAATTATTACTAATTAAAGAATTAATTATTCATGGCAGCACGCGCTATTAGCATAGCAGAGATGTGTTGGAATATGAGTTATGCGCGGTTTATGAATCTTCAGAAAATAGATTCTTTAATAAATTAATAAAGGGGCTCTGGGGTTTCATTAAAAGGTGGCTGGAGGGGTTGCAAGCCAGTTTCCAAGGAGACCACAGGTGGTTTGCTTGGATTTTTTTTTTAGTTAAACTTGTTTGGACCAGATGATTTCCCTTCCCCCCTCCCCCTCTCGCTCTGTCCTCACTGCTCTTTCCTCAGGCAGCGAGGAGAACATTTTAATGAAACCCCTGTTGTCCTCATATCGCTTTGATCCCCGTGTGGTCTCCAACCTCCATGTTGGCCAGTTGGAGGATAGTGCAGTTGTTTAGGTTTTTTCTTTTTTTTCTATTTGGGGCTTTTTTTTTCTTTTTGTGATTGAAAGCTCCAACCAGTTCCACCATGAATAAACAACAGACATTATAAAAGCACACGGGTAAAGGAGACTAGAACAAACAAAGGAGAAAATAAAGGAAATTGCATAAATTCAGATGAGACCATCATGATGGGAGCAGAGTTAATTACCTTGTTTTCTGTCTGAAGAGCAGATTTGGTGGTTGTTCTTGTTACTATTTTTATATCCATGTTTGTTTCTAACATGATATTTCTTATTCTTTGGTCTGGTTTATAGATATTATTGTTACTATAAAAACAGGAGAGAGAACATTTTTCTCTTTTTTTTTTTTTTTTTTTTTTTGTTTTCATTCTGTCATGACCAATGTTTCCCAACATTTATTTCGTTCTAATAATGCAGAGGATGATATTAATACCTCCCACTACTGCTAACTAAACCATGATATAAATAGCAATAACAATGCTTCCAAGCTTTTTCTCCAACTTCGAGATTGCAATAAAATTCCATCCTTGATTAAGAAAAACCTCAACAAAATAGCAGCTACATTAAAAGGATAAAATTAAATGGTTCTCCCTCATTTTTTGAAGGCTTTTCTTCCATCCAGTGAAGGGCATAACTACCAAATGGAGTTATCCTTGCTGCTACAGATATCCCACCACAATTACTAGTACTGCTGTCAGGGGCCAAGCAAGTCCATCATCCTTATGGTTCAGGGCTCCATAAAGATGATCATGAGGGAGGATTCATTTCCTCTGCTGCTGTTTACCAAAATGTTAGGAAAAGGACATTCTACTGGAAGTGATCCATCCCACCTGTCTGAGATGCAGTTGTTAGGAAAAGAGGAGCTACCTCCACAGGCCATAGGGAAAATTTGGTGCTACGTGCCCAGCTTTTCAGTAAGGTGCAAGATGAGTCTCACACCCTGTACCTTCAAGTTCTTGCAGGAAGCCCATTACTTCTCATTCAGTTGAAACACAGCTGTCAGAGACACTGCTATTTCTTAGTTTCAGATTGCATTCAAGCCTGAATTTATTTGTACTCTTGGCAAATTGTTCCACAAACTATCTACTGTAGAGGTTATGAGTTCTAGTATTAATTTCTGTTGAACTTAGGAAGGAATTCTTACTCTGTGAGGGGGGTGAAGCCCTGGGACAGGCTGCTCAGAGAAACTGTGGCTGCCTCATCCCTGGAAATGTCCAAGGCCAAGCTGGATGGGGCTTGGAGCAATCTGGTTTGGTGGAAGGTGTCATGGTTTAGGAATGATATTCTCCTATTTAGTGCTCCCACTGAAACCACTCCAAACCATGTGCTACTCACACACTTTCCCTCTCCCCTTCTGCTGCAGAGGGCTGGAGAGAATTGGAGGCACAGAAGGTGAAGATAGTGGGTTGATGTAAGAGCAATTTACTGGGAGGAGCAGTGAGCTAAACAAATGAACAGTAACAACCACAATACTGTGATGACAGAGGGTACAAGAAAGGAAATATTACTTCTCATCCCTGAGGAGCCCCCCAGAACCAGGAAATACCTGATCCCTCCCATACTACCCCAGCCTGGAAGGAAACCTGTGTCCCATTCCCAAAAAATTATGTGAGGAGGTATAGAATCACCTCCAAGTCCTGGTAATCACCTCCTCCTCCCTGGCTACTGCAAAAATTAACCCTCTCCTGGCCAGAACCAGGATAAAATTACCCCTTCCCAAGGCAGAGGGCTGGAACTAGATGGTCTTTAAGGTGTCTTCCTGCCCAAAGCATCCCACCATTCTGTGATTTTTAGGGGCAGTGACCACTTATTATTGCATCTGCACACACTGTCTAAAGCAATAAAGTTTCAATCTCAGGGAAGCTGTGGCTGCTCTGATAATCCAGCTATATATTTCTCTTGTCTGTTTGATCCTTTTCACTTACTTTATCACAGCACTCAGAGACTCTAATAAGGAACTGAGGTTCCACTTTGCTATGTGTGGTATGTACATATAAATAGGATCACATTACAACCTTGCAGCAGTTGGATAAACTTGATCTCCCTGTGTCTGTTTGGCAAATTGACAGGCAAAACCCATTTCTGTTGAAGACAGATCTTTCAAACAGTGTGGATGATCCCAAGCAATTTACCTAATAGGTCATAAAATACCAATTCCAAGACCCTAGAAATCTGAATAAAACATTGTGCTTGGAAAAGAGCAGTTATTTAAGACCAAGTTCCCACAGAAATGTATCATGTGTCATGCTACATATTTTGGAATAACTGCTCAAGTCTAGCAAAGAGTTCTGTGGTCAAATTTACCAGTCAAAATGTATTTAGGTTATGATATCAATATCCCAGTAATAATACCAGTACCAATTATACCAATAGCTCAGTAATAATACCAGTAACCAAAGTCAGCTGGGGTATCCCAGTTTACTCAAATAAAAGCAAAATTGTGCATCTGGTGCCCACTTCCCAGATAAGCATATGAAGCATTAGGGAAAGGAAGTGCATCTTATTTTGCCCTGAGAAAAAAAATTTAAAACTTTTGGTTTCAAATGAAAACACATGCTGAAATTTCCATGTTAAAATATGCAGGATAATTCTTGTTTTCCTATATGGATTAAGTCCCTGTCCTGAACAAGATATCTGTCTGGGATTCTCTATAATAATTTTGCTTTTGGCAAGTTTAGAAATAAGATCAGGACATAATTCAGAATTGAGTTCCTAATCCAAATTGGGATTTAAAATATAAAAAGGAAAAGTCTCAGTTTAACCCAGACATGTATGGTGCTGCTACACCGATCATCTAAAGTTTTAATGAAGTCTAAAGCAAATTGACTGAGAAGATTCTCAGAAAACCTAGCCAATTTTATTTAAATACCTTAAAAATAATTTATATGCTTAACTTCAGGCACAAAGGTTTGAAATCCTAATTGGCTCAGCCAATATTACACAGAAAATGAGCATTACACTTTTCTGTCTATTGCAGCTAACAGGAGCCATAACACAGACTGAGATACTTTTCCAAAGTCTGATATAGATTGTAATTGTTGGCTTGCTCTCTGCCAAGGTTTTGGATAAATCTTCCTGGCAGTCATCAAAAAAAGGACCAGGACAAGCTGAGAGTTCACACACAAAAACCCAGGACACTGCATACTCAAAAGAGATCCTTGCAACACCTTTACCCTGAGTAAAAAGAAAGAAGTAATTGAAACAAAAATATTTGACTGGACAGGATAGTTTGAAAATATCCCCTGCTCATTTTCCTTAGAACAGTTAGAACAGTTCTAACTTTTTTACATTAGTGAGATATTTAAATTTTCCATAATTTTGCAAATATTTTTTCATAGTAAGTCATATATAGGAAATATTTCCTTTAGAAAAGGACTGAGAAAAAAAGAGTTTAATTATATAAAACTGCAAACACACAATTCTGCATTCCTCATTAAATATGCATGCCGCAAATCTGTAGACAGGAGACATAGACATAAGAATATGTGCAGATTTTTTCATATTTGATAATTTAAGGAACAATATGAACATTTTAATTTTTTTTTTGTATTTTATTTTAGCCCTTCACATGACCAGTAAAATATTTTCAGTTTCCTCTGAACCACTTAGTAATATTTATTTCCTTCACTCTGTTCCTGTCTTTGAGATACATTTACCACCCGTCAGTGAAACACTTTCAACACCTGTGACTGAAAAATATCTCTGGGTTTTTCAGGACAATATTTGGAAATTTCACAATGATGCTTACTCCTTCAATATATTTCTGCCTTTTCTCCAGATTTATGTGCTGGGATTATTTATTTATGGTTTAATCAGACATTTTCAATCAGGCTTCTCTAATGGTGGAAGGAATTCCACTTGCTTCCTCATGCCTCTTGTGCTTTGCTTATCAGTTTGCGGTTACAGATTTATATACTAGAAGCTTTTTTCTGTGTATTATGAACATTTTTTCCCTGAAATGGTTCTTTTTATTTATCCTTTTTTTTTTTCCTATTCTTCTTTATATATATATTTTTTTTAATGTTACTGCAGTCTATCGAAAACTCTATTTTTATTTCCTGGAGAAATTCGATATTCTTAATTTTGGGTTCACTAGCCTCAAAATATATGAATTTTTTATAGAATTTTTCTCTGTCCAGCTCATCTGCCCAAACACAAACATCTGTAGTGATTTGCAAGCCCAGCTGTGGGGCAAATAGGGATAAGCTGAGGCTCAGCTTTAACTGAAAAACGATTGTCCAAACAGTTCTACCAGGGCTATTATGGTGCTGCTCATTTAACAATGATCTGGACCAGAACAAGAAATCAGGAGAAATAAATGGATACCAAAACACTGAAGTTAATTACTAACACAAATGGATGTTTACTAATATATATTGTAGAAGCAGTTTTCACTCTAGGAAAATATTATCAGAACCTATGGGCATCCATTCCCCACTTTTTTTTTCTTTAATGAGCTCAGGAAAGATTAAAGCCCTAATTAAACACATATTTTATTTCTGTATTTAGGGTTTTGTTTTGTTTTTTAAACTACATCCTTTTAATGTAAAACTGACATTCTGGCATTGCTCATATGCCCAGAAGAATTAGATAATCAACAGCAGTTTATAATAAGAGTGAACCAGAACAGAGCATGAAGTTCAATAAAAAAGGGATATTTTTCTTCACAAGGTTTGGAGAGATCAGATTTTCTTCTGGGTTTGGCTTTTATTCTGCAAGTCAGGTTGAGAATTGCAAATGTATTACACTTAGAAACCATTTATTTTAACTGCAGTGAAAGTTAGGAGCCAATTGGTGACAGACACAATTTTCAAATTATATATAAAAGAAATCAAAATTTAATTAAAATGAAATTAAATCTGAGCAGAATAGTGACTCCACATATAGACAGCTACATCCAACTTAATCCTTGAGCTGTGACTCAGCTTTCCTAACTCCAGACATGTATGATATTTATTTCCATGGGAGTATTTTGGATCCCATTTTCAGTCTAAGAGTGAGTTAATTCAGTCAAAAGGATGGGAAGAACATCACAAGGAATCCTGAAGGAAGACTGTACATTCACACAGCTGAAGTGCCCTCCAAAATCTGCCTCAGTGCCACTGACAAGAGAGGAGGCAGTGTGGAAACACCTGTGAATAATTAAAAATGTGATGCCTGAAACCAACTTCCTCAGAGTAGAGCTGATGCTTTAAAGAAGTTAAAAGGAGATGAGGTAAATGACTGAGATTTAAAAATGCATTTCTGTGGCTGATGGAGTCAGCTGAAGTTGATCCCACTCTTCCTGTCCCAAATATCATCATATCCTATTGGCACGTGGGTGGAATAGGCAATGCTGAAAATTCATAACATACCAGTAAAATGATGGGTAAATGTATTTGAACTATGGATAAGGAATAGAAAAGCTACCTGTAAATAAGGAATGGGAAGGTAAGATCTTTTTAAATAAAATAATTATTCTGTTACCCAAACCATGCTGTTCACTTCGGTGATGTATGAGGAAAGAGAGGAATTTTTGGGGAGACTTTATAGCACCTCCCAGTACATCAAGAAAGCCTTCAATACAGCTGTAAAAGGAGTTTTTACAAGGGCAAGCTCTGCCAAGACAAGGGGGAATGGCCTTAAACTGAAGGTGGGTAGATTTAGATGGGATATTAGGAAGAAATTGTTCCCTGTGCAGGTGGTAAGGCCTGGCACAGGGTGCCCAGAGAAGCTGTGGCAGCCCCTGGATCCCTGGCAGTGTCCAAGGCCAGGCTGGACAGGGCTTGGAGCAACCTGGGTTAGTGGGAGGTGTCCCTGCCCATGGCAGGGAGTTGAAATAAAATGACCTGTAAGGTCTCTTCCAACCCAAACCATTCCGTGATCTCAGATTTGGTGGGGTGAGATTCTGGAGCAGCCTGACCTTACCAAAAACCAGCAGACCACGCTCATGGTAGTACTGCCCAACAACAGCAGTACCCATCCCAACAGTGGATGAAAAGTGAAGAACAGCATGGACTCTTCTGATTTTGTGAGCTTATGTAAAAGCTGGTACTAATGATGTGCCTGGGGGTGAATTTTTACTGTTTATTATGCACATTATTCCTGGTGTTATGTCAAGAAGTTCTCCTTTTTGCTCCTTGTTATGTGTAAGAGCCACAAAGTAGCAAAAATTTCTCAAAGGTTTTGCATCCTACAAAGTTTTAACTCTCATTACCTTATTTCAGAGTGGGTGAGCTTTATTACTTTAAAAAAAACCCAACAAAATCTTTCTATAAATGAATGCAAAGCACAGTAAATATTTGAAAGAATGTCAATGCATGG
Source organism: Taeniopygia guttata (assembly GCF_048771995.1). NCBI lineage: Eukaryota > Metazoa > Chordata > Aves > Passeriformes > Estrildidae > Taeniopygia > Taeniopygia guttata. Next base: position 4,428,250 of record NC_133027.1, on the reverse strand, counting down.
AAATTATCTACCTTGCAATTCACATGTGGTAGCTGGAAGGGAATTCCCAGAACTTCTGTAAGGAATTTTAATGGTGGTAAGGCCATACCTTTTTACAAACACAACTTTTTATTGAAAGAATTCAAAATTTATTCATCTACACAAATACGCAGGAGAGATCCATGATGTTATAAAATAATTCTTCAGCGTGTTCCCACTTATTAGTGTATTACCCAGGCAATGTCATAGGCAAGACATGAAAAGTACTTTTATTAAAGTCAAACACTTTATTGGAGGGTCCAAATATTAAATGTAATCAGCAATATTTTTCCTGGCTCTGAAAACAGCTTAAACTAATACTAGTGGAAACATCTCTGTCACTGAACCACCAGACCAGATGTATGACACAGCAACTATCCAGGTACTAAACTTTTATGTAAAGCACTAAAACCACAGGGGATGCAGATCAAGAGGTATAAAATATGAATAATTTTATCTCCCTGTATAGATAATTAAATATAAATTGCTTTGTTGACTCCAGTGCTGTACATAGATGGCTCACACCAGATGAACATCCAGAGTCTCCTTACACCTGATAGAAACAATCTGAGTCAGCTCTCGCTGACTTGACTGTGAGATCTCACGTCTAATTCAGCAGTTTTAAATCTAGATTAGCTCTGTGTAAAATGGGATCCAAACTGGCTGTGGCTGAGGGATTTGCCTCATGTTCCAGATGAGTTTGATTTGCCCACAATGCCTCTGGTTCTTAAAATATTAATGGAAATGGAAAGAACAAATTCTTGCTGCAACCACTAATGAAAACCACTGTGGAGAGGAGTTCCAAGGCTGAGGGATAAAACTTCTGGGATGTAACATGACAGTTATTATTAATCTACTTAATATTTGTGATTTATTCCTGTTGCTACAGGTTCTGTGCTGTTTCAGAGTTGCTTTGTGCTGAATTTCCTTAATGAGAACATACTTCTCCACAATAAAAGTTATTTAATTCACATGGATTCCACTTTGTGTCCTCCATAGATGAAACATTGAATGTAAACTTTAGCTATCATTTCATTCAGGATAATATTCATACCTGAGGATTTTCTGCCCATACATTTGTTTTTCTATCCATATGCTGGTTTTTTGCTAACCAGGGGAATTTTCCTCAACAACAACATGTGTTGCTCAGTGATGGTCAAAAGTCCAAAAGATCTTGGCTTCCTGTAGCAAGATTGAAAGTTATTGATCATGGTCAGATAAAGAAATTTTAAATTAAATTCTTAATTATTTTTCCCTTTAAATAGAATATGCAGTCTATTTGACATCAGCTTTCTATAAGATCCTACAGGGGAGGTGCAGAGAGTTTGAACTGAACATTTAAACTACCTAAAAGAGAGAGCTGAACAGAGGTGAGGGTTGGTCTCTTCTCCCAGTGTGTCAGAATGATATATGATTTGTCTTGGAATTTTAGTTACAAACACTGGTTACACATAGTAATTGTTAAAAGGATGTTATTTTCTCTATCTCAGTGCTCTTCATGGAATTAAGTTTTGTGTTATTTCTTTTACTTTCTGAGAAGATTTTTCATGATCAACATACATACAACCAAGTATTCTTGTAATAACGGGAAGGGGTGGATGAGGTATTTTATAACTAGAGTTGCTTGAATTTTTTAGTTACTTCATGCAAAACTTCCCATTTCCATTGAGGGAGTTGTATTAGAACCTCAAACTTGACCTTTCTCTGCATTACATTTTGGCTTCCTTCTGTTACCCTCACACTAATCCTGATGGCTGATCCCCTCTTTTGTCACACTGTCATAGGTTTATGGAATCATCACACATGCCCAAATCTCTCCTCTCTCCCACCTCCCAATAATCTTAAACATTGATAGGATTTCACACAAGCTTTTCCAATAGATGTCTCCAAATGGTGATGAATTTCAGACATGCTGTGAAGGCTTTTTCCTGCCTTTCAGGGTGGAACACACTCAATCCATCCTATTTTTTACGACGTGCTCTTGTCCCTTTCAGACCCTGCTGGAGGATCTCAATGCATGGCACAGCTCCTCTGAATGAGCCTGTTGTCTGAGGGGGAGAGACAATGGGTCTTATTTAATGAGATTAGTTACAATAGGAAAAACAGCTAAAAGGGAAAAAAAAAAAAAAAAGAAAAAAAGAAAAAAGAAGCAGCAGTTATAGCAATTGGAGTGACTGTTAAACCATTCTTTTATGCAAGCTTGGCACCAGCCATACCTTTTCCTGGACATTTGCCAACATCCTTCACAGTTTAGACTCAGTCGTTGATTTTTTTTTTGTTACAATTTCCGCTCGACTTTACAGTTGCATGGCCCATGGTGTAATTCATTTCCGCTGTGAAAATGCTCCAGTATATTAACACTTCTGCCTGCTTGTAACTTGATCAAAGCCCACGTATCTGCTTTAATTTACTCTTAACGGTGGCTTTTTTCTTTTTTTTTTTAAGTAACGTAGATTTATTTCAAGCTGTGTCACCACTGAGAATGGCAACCTTGTTTTCAGCAGAGAACCAACAGCAAATCCACTTAGGAAATATGTTCAGATATGGAAGAACAACTGCAAATGCAGCTGTCCCATGAAAATGTCTTGGTTCTCTTGTCAAGGACATGGGCACCTTTCAGAAGGTGATTTCTGTACTGCTACCTCTAAGCAGTTGTCTGTGTCACTGGGTGGGAACAATATTTATATATAACTTGATAATTGGCACTGGGACTAGTTAAAACTAATTTCTGTCTTTTGCCTCAGTTTTCTTGGAGAAAACAGGCTGCAGCTTTTAGGGCACTGTGAGAAGCCCAGTAGTCAAATGCCTCTTCTTTGGATAGACTCAGAACTACAGGGAAAAAATAGTGGGTTCACTTGGACGGTGACAGACACAAATTTCAGCTAATAAAAAAAATTAAGCAAATAAAGAATTGACTCAGAATGCTAAATATGAAAATTCTGAAACATAGCAGTTCCAGGATGAAGGTTGACAGCATAAAACTACTCCTTAAGATAATTTTTTAAAAGCTCTGATAGCACAGAATCATAGATTCAGAGAAAGATTTGGGTTGGAAGGTATATTATCAGTATATTCTCTCATTCCACCTTGCCATGGGCAAGGACATTTTCTGCTAGACCACATTGCTCCAAGATTCATTCAATATGGCCTTGTACACTTCCAGGGATCCAGGGGCAGCCCCAGCTTCTCTGGGAAATCTGTGCCAGGGCCTCACCACCCTAACAGGGAAGAATCCCTTCCAATATCCCATCTATCCCTGCCCTCTGGCAATGGGAAGCCATTCCCTTGTCCTGTCCCTCCATTCCCTTGTCCTGTCCCTCTCCATCTTTCCTGGAGTCCCTTTAAGCACTGGAAGGGGCACTAAAGTGTCCTCTTGGCCTTCTCCTTTCCAAGCTGGACACCCCCATCTCTCAGCCTGGCAGAGGGGCTCCAGCACTCAGAGCATCTTTGTGCTTTCCTCTGCACTGGTTCCAATAGCATGTTGTAGTTTGATTTCCATAAAAAAAAAACCAAAAAAAAACCAGTCTGAATTATTTCTCAGTCCAGGTGATCACCTAAGGTTTAAAACCTAGAAACAACAACAAAATCAGACTCGTGTTTCTACATCACATAATTTTTTAATGGACTCTGCAGTTTTTTTTTTCTTCCTCTGATCTGCACTCTGGCAGCACAAATCTACCCACAGGAATCAAACCTCAGCTCCCATTGACAGAGGTATCCAGCAGCAAGAGTTGGCTGCAGTTCTCTACCACCACATCAAAAGCCCCCTGCTAAACTGCTCATAAGGTTTTCCCTTGTCTCCGTGTACTTTACAGTCTTTCAGTCCCTGAGACCAAGGAGCTGGGAAAAGCAGACAAGGATCTACAGTCTTCCAGGAGACGTGAGGGGCTGAATCATGCTGAGTTCAGACTAAACCACTGGATAATTGCACTGTCTTATTACTGAGCAGTTTCCAAAAACTTATAGTTTGGCCAAATCTGGGAAGGTTTCACACAAACAACATCCCTGATCTTGTTTTAAGTGATTCCTCAAGCAAGACTAATAATATCTTCATGATTCTTTATTCTTGTTCTTTTGAATAGTAAGGTCTTTTAGTATAAACATTTCAAAAGATTAAAAAAAAAAAAAACAACCCAGACTCACTACCCTTCAGGAGGAAAAAGGCTAAAACCAAAACAAAATGCAAGCAGCTGGATGTAAACTCTGGACAAATAATTTTCTAGCCAAATATCTCTTTGGCAAAATTACAAATAAATAATTGTAGATTTTTATGTTAGGGTACAATCTAATATGATTCCATCTACAGCTATCCTAAAAAGTGAAAAATAAGTCTCTGATTCTTATTCACTCACATTAAACACTACATCACTTTCAAGTATTGGTAAGATTTGACTGGAGAAGACAGCCAGAATTAGGTCTTGATTCTCATAAGTGATGAATCTGCCCCTAAACATAAATTATCTTAAAGTACATCCTTGGGTTGATTAAAGTGGGTTATTGACTGTGGTTTATTAGAATCACAGAATCATAGAGAGCTTTAGGTTGGAAGGGACCTTAAAGCTTATCTTGTTCACCCCCCTGCCATGGGCAGGGACACCTTCCACTATCCCAGGTGGCTCCAAGCCCTCTCCAACCTGGCCTTGACATTTCCAGGGATCCCGAGGCAGCCACAGCTTCTCTGGGCAACCTGTGCCAGGCCCTCACAACCCACTGAGTAAAGAATTTCCTCCTAAAATCCAATCTAAACCTACCCTCAGTCTGAAGCCATTCCCCTCTGGCCTATCCCTTCATGCCCATGAAAAGAGACTGTCTTCTCTTTTCCTGTCAGTTCCTTCAGGTACTGGAACAGCACAGTCAGGTCACCCTGAAACTTTCTCTTCTTCCAAAGAATCCCAATCCTCTCAGCCTTACATAGCAGAGAAGATCCATCCTTCTGATAATCTTAGAGGTTGTGTCAGGTCTGTGTCCTGTGCTGGACCCCAGGGCTGGAGCAGCTCTGCAGGTGGGGTCTCACCTGATCAGGGCAGAAGAGCAGAATTCCCCTTTCCCCTGCTGCCCACACGGGGGGTTCAGCCCAGGGCATGGGGCATTTCTGGGTCCCAGAGCACACAAATGGGACATGGCCAGCTCTCCCCCACCAGGACCTCCAAACATCCCAAGTGCCCCAGGTCCTCCTTGGCAGTTCAGCTCTTGCTTGGTTCATTGCCCAGCCTGCAGAGAACTTACCCTGACATTGCCTGCTCCATTTGTAAAGTTGCATCTTGGGGAATTAGTAGGTGACATCCACAAGCTGCTCATATGAATGACAATTGTATGGCTGCAAAGAAGGAGAGACATTAGGAGAAAATAAAACTTATCTGTATTTCTGTGCAGTCACCATGTAAATATGAATCGGAGCGTTAATATGATGGTACCATAAGGACATTAATTCAGCATAGTAAACTTGTTCCATCGCATTGTTATTTTTATTTTATATCTCCCTTTACTGTTTTATTGCATTTTTTTGTTGGCAGCATTAGAAAGTACCCACTGAGAGGGGTTTGCATTACACACAGTGCCACTCTGGTCCTGGATGCAAATAAAGGACGTGAACACAGAAAGAGGAAAGTTTTATCAGTGCACCATCATGAGAAATGTGCATTTCTCAGCTTGGGCCTGAAATCTCACTCAGCTCCAGGGGTAGCAATTTTGGTTTGCTTCAGGGAAATGGGGAGAGAGTTATTTTTCAGATGCTGTTCAGCATCTGCCCGCAGTCAGGCAAAAGGGAAGAGCGTGAATTTACGCTTCCGGTTCATTTGAACAGAAATAATGAAACTGTCAACGAGTTATGAAAAAGGGAGAAATCTGTGCAGGGCTATTTGTGCTCATCAAACCTCATCTCTTTATTCAATCAGTGAAAGAGGAGCTGATGGAAAAAGAAGGTGGTTAGAAATACCTGGAGAGAATATGAAAGTATAGGAAGTATTTGAGGGTGAGGAGGCCCTGGCACAGGTTTCCCAGAGAAGCTGTGGCTGCCCCTGGATCCCTGGAGGTGTCCAGGCCAGTTTGGATGGGGTTTGGAACAACCTGGGATGGAGGAAGGTGTCTCTGCCCAGGGCAGGGTGTGAAATGAGATCACCTTTAAGGTCCCTTCCAACCCAAACCATTGTACGATCCCTGGCGTCAAACACCTCCAGGCTGCCACAGCTTTTCTGGGTCTCACCACCCTCACAGGAAAGAATTTATCCCTCATCTATAATCCAACCCTGCAGTCTGTCTGTTTGAAACCATTCTCCCCTGTCTTGTCACTTCATGTCCTTGTTCAAAGTCCCTCTCCAGTTCTCTTGGAGCCACTTTAGGCACTGGAAGGGGTCCTAAGGTCTCCCTGAAACCTTCTCTTCTCCAGGCTGAACAGCTCCAATGCTCTTTTTTTTCAATCAGTTCTGACTAAAAACCTCAGTGTTTGTTTTGTTGTTTTTTTTTTCCAGAACTAAACCCTCACATTTTAATTCCAAAGCCCTACTCCTCAGCTTTACATATACAATTAATTGTTTAAATTAGTTCCTTGGGAAAGTATCATGTTTTCTGGGTTTCTTGAAAAAGATCACATTTTCAAATATATGTTTTTTAGAGACTGCAAAATAAAATAAGAGAAGATATTGGAAAAAACCCAAAAAACCCAACAAAGATCAACCCTCAACTCAAATGAAACCAGAATCTTCACATTGTGGAATTAGTGTGAGTCAGTGCACTTTTGTTCAGTGTATCTGTCTCAATTTTAAAGAGCTAAAATACTGAATTTTCCATTTTCATGAAGAATGAAAACCATTTTGCAGCTAAGGCAGGACAGTGGCTGTCATGTCAGCTGCCAGTGCTGTGAGCCTGTGTCTGAAAAACCATTATGGAAATCAGTCCCAATAAATTATTTGCTTTGACTTTTCCCATCTCATACGAAGTAACTGTTCATTGTCCAACTAATAAAAGAGAGGGAGATTTAGAAAGCCCTTAATAACCAGTAATTAGCTTTCTATTTCCTGTTATAAAAATTGAACACAGGAAAGAACTGAGTCATTCGTACCATTTTCAAGGAAGGAATTGTCATTTCTCTTATAGATCCTCCCACAAAGTTGTAATTAATTTTAGCATCCAGATTCTAAATGATGGCCAGGATTGCCATCATCATGGAAGCCAAGAGGATGTAGGAAATGGGAGGAGGAAATAGAAATACCTCTTGGTTTGCTTGAGATTGTGAATTTTACAGACCAAAAAGCCAGTGAACAAAACAACTTAAAAAACCCAAAAAGAAAAAAAAACAAAAAACAAAACAAACAAACAAACAAAAAAAAACCCAGCCCCCAAAAAGAAGAAAAAAGCGAGGGGGAATAGAAAAAAGAAAAAATAAGGAAAAGAAGAAAAATCTAAGAAAATGTGGAAGCAAGATAGTTCCTCCAAGAGGCAGCTATCCACCCTCAACTTTGGCAGGCAAGGAAATCATTAATAGCCACAACAAGGGAGCATTCATTGTTGTACAGCCATGTAGCTTAGTGGCTCTGTGCTGCATGGAGAGAGAGACTAATGCTGAAAAAAACCCTCAAAACACTTCTAATATTTCCTTCCTCCATAGTAGAAACCATCTGAAATTAATGAGTCTTATTAATGTAAATTGCACCATGCTGTCAGACATAAATATCCCAATACCAAAGGGGCCCATTACCATTAACATCAGAAATGATCAACAAATAAAACTGTTAATGCCACAATATTTACTGGACAAATTGACTACACTCCAAGATAGGCTTATGATCGTGTCTTGCTGTTCGATTTCATTTCCCTGCAAGATGCACTAATGCATGTTGTTATGTGCAGCTGTGGCCGCTTTCCATAAAAAATATCTGTTTTCTATTGAGAGGTGTAGAGCTCGACTTAATCACTGTTATTTTCTCCCCCTCGTGAAAATGGAGTGTTTTGGTCTCTTCAAAACTGATAGAGGAAAATCTGAGATTTTTATTAGAAAGGATAAAAACAAGATTGAAGATTGGTTCTCAAGAGCAAAAAAAAACAAAAAAAAAAACAAAAAAGAAGCAAAACAAAAACACCAGACTAATGACTTAAGTCAATCACAAACAGATGTTCTCCTAAATAGCTAATAAATTTTTTTTCCTGATTTTTTTTTTCCATCAGAAATGCAAAACACGGCAGCCTTTGAGTAAAATATCAGTTTTTTCTGCTGACATTTTCTCAAATTTGAATTTTTAAAAGACATGAGATTTTTAACAAGAAAGGTCCAGTTTATCACCGGTAAAAAAAAAAAAAAAAAAAACCAAACAGAATTAATTCTTCAAATATAACATTAATATTAAAAAACTCACATAAATATATTTAAAAGTCTATGAAAAAAATAAAGACATCCATTTTTAATTCTTTTGGACTTTGCATAACTTTTCAAACAACTGAATTTCAACTTTTAAGGTATCCGTCTAAAGTTCAAGATGTAGTTCTACCTAGCCAGAATGTCATGTGGAGTGAGTCTCATTGGAAAAAAAAAAAAATCAGAAAAAAAATTCTATATTTCTCTAGGAGAACCAGCCCTGTTCTATGCAAATTTTGGCTTTAAACACCTAATTCCTATTAACTTTCATAGAGTTTTGGAAGTTCTAGCCTTCTTTAATAAACCTCGGGTCTGTGAATGTGATTAATTCCTTAATTTTATCATTAAAACACCAGGCATACATTCCAAGCAACTCATCTGGGTTCCCTTAATGGTTGATAGAGGAGGATGTGCACATCCAGAAGGAAATTTGTCCCATCTGGAGAGACACATCTAAGAGATGTGGGGAAAATCTCCTTCTGAACAAGTCTGTCTCTCCCTCCACTGAAGCAGCTGTTGAGTCAATGCCACATACCTAAATTTTAGATTCAATGTAATCAATCTTTAATAAAATAATAAATAAAATGTAAATAATGAAGCATCACTATGGGCCTCAAAGTTTTGGCATTCTAATTATTTAAAAAGTAATAAATGAAGCCAAAACAATCTTAAGATCCATACCTGTCGAGCAGCCAAGCAGAATGCTTGTGTTTTGCTGGTCTTTACATAATTTTTGTCCAGGAACAAAATTCAGGAACCTCAGTTTTCAATAGTAGATATGTGAGTATAGAGTAAACAGAGAACACAGAGCCATGCTGGATTGTCTTCAGCTTCATATATGGCATATTTCAACAGAGCCGGGGATCATTCTGAGAAACAGAGCACTTGGCACTGCAGTGTTTATATCCACACACAGTCACTATAACCCTCAAATCCAAATTGCTGATGGGGAGTGCTCCAGTGCTGTTGCCCAAACGATTTGTGTGAGTTTTTCTATAAAAATACAGCTAAACACAATCCAGAGGCTGTGCTGAGGATTTAATGGGAGGAGATACACTGTGCCACTGACCTGCTGCTGCAGGTTTGCTAATTCAAACGCAGCCTCAGTCTAAAAAGCTGCATCAAACGACTCATCTGTAGCAGCACAATCAAGGAAGCCTTGACACAGTTATTAACACAGTGATCCACAGCCAGGGGTGAAAGGATTGCTTGACAGAGGCTTGCTGGTGGAACAGAGTGTTCCCAGGCATCATCCTATCCATGTTTGATTGCACACTACAAATATTGCCTTTCCCAGCCTATGGGCCTTACTGCAATTCATACTAATAACAATCACTGTATTTTTTTTCTTCTCTTTTATCCACCTCATTTTAAACAACTTAGTCTCTCCACTTGTGTGCCTGCTGCATGGTGTAATTACTGAAGGTCACAACAAAAGCCTGAAGCAGAAGGAAGAGATAACTCAACTGGTGGGGCCCCCAATTGACATAAGTTGACCTAATTTTCTTGAAGTCAATGAAGCTGGCAACAGTTGAGGGTTTAGCTCATTTTTCCTAATTGTTTCTGCTTTAATCACAACTGCCTTCTTCCTTAAGGACCATCACAGCTGGAAGCTCAGGAAAAAATAACAATAACCTCTTCAAACGATGATTGTAATAAAGCAGTTGGTACCTGTTCCCTGGTTAATGGGAAAAGTTGATACATACACTGAGTTGTCTTGAGCTGGTGGGGCTGGGCAGTAGCCAGGTGTGAAATGCATGTGCTGTCCTGGATTTAGCCAGTATAGGAATACAGCACCTTTCTCCAGATTACACTGCCAGATAGTCTTGATAGCCTAGAAGAATATCAGTACACAGGCCAGATAATTTAGGAATGGACATTCATGAAAATGGGGTTATTGAGGCAAAAAATATAAGCTCTTTCATAAAGCAGCTAGCAAGAAATCATGAACGACAAGTTAATTCAGACTTTAGAAATCATAGAAGATAGGACAGTTTGTGTGAAAGGGATCTTAAAATTAATTTCATTCCATCCTCTGCTGTGGGCAGGGACACCTTCCACTGGACCAATTTGTTTCAAGCCCTGTCCAACCTGGCCTTGGACACTTCCAAGGATGGGAATAAAGACACAGTTAGTACCTCTGGCTGACAAACTCTTTTAAAACTAATGTTCCTGGAAGATGGGAATATATAGGCAGGGAATAAATGGAATTTAACCTTTTTCATATTTTGCAGTCTTCACCTGAGGATCCATTGCAGATCACTCCCAATATGAGAGTGCTGTCAATGAACATTCAGCTTCAACAGAACTCAATGTAATCATTCTCAGTAAACCCCCTTAACACTGAGATCACTGTCTGTGCTTTCTGGCTGACTTCCATATCTGCTGTTGAACAAGTTCTTTCTTGGTTTTGTGGGGTTATTTTTTGCTTTATATTATTTTCTTTTTTTTTTTTTTTTTCCTCCAGAAATACTCATACTCCCCTTATCTTTATTTTTGTTAGATCCTCTTTCCTAGTAAGATCCTAGATATAGAATGTGATTTATATAAACATAAATTTAAATGTATGTATGCATAGTTATATACATATATATGCTGTGCTTAATCCTTTGCAATTAAGCTTGGTGATAATTGTTTTTGTGCATTAGTCATAATCACTTTTTAAGCAGCAAAGCCTATTATTGCTGTAGTGTGTGTTTCAGATGCCCTGCAGATTTGAGTCATTTTGGGTAATGCAGCTGTGTGTGGTAAAAAGATTTTACAATGCCTATAAAATTTTGCCTCATGACATGTTCAGCGAGTGAATCTGTGGCACCGTGAAAAAGTTTCAGTGCTTTTATTAAATACTGGGTACCATCACATTATGAATTGTTCAAACAAGACCCATCCTTAGAGTTTACAAAGTGTGGAGTTTGGGGTGAGAACTCATGAGGAGAAAATGGTTTCTGTTGGGAGAGTTCACTTTGCCTTTTTTCCTGGGTTTTGGATGTGTCAGGTTGGCTCATCTTTCCTTAAATGTTGCTGAGTACAAAACCCCCCTCCTCAGAGGCAAACACTCTCATTTCTGTTGCTGAAATACCTGCTGGTTAAAACAGCAAATGAAAGTCAGTGTCCACCAACACAATGTCTGTAAAGAAACGAAGAAGTTCAATTACCTGAGTGCATTGCTTGGGGTGATTTCCTCCACGCCTCTGAAATGCCCTGGAATGGTTTGGATTGGAAGGGACCTCAAAGATCAACAAGTTCCAACCTTCCTTCCATGGCCAGGGACTCCTTCCACCAAATCAGATTCCTCCAAGCTCTGTCCAACCTGACCTTGAACACTTCCAGAAATGGGACAGCCACAACTTCTCTGGACAACTTGTGCCAGGGCCTCACCATCCTCACAAGGAAAATTTTCTTCCTAATATCTCATCTAACTATTTCTTCCTACATTTTGAAGCCTAATTATCCTTGCTCTATCAAAGTAACTTTTCTTCTGTTCTCTCCCTATTTGCAACGCACAGTCAAGACAGGATTATGGGGAAAAGATAGCCAGAGTTTCAAGTAATTTAGAAGTTATTGAAATTAGATGATTGTGTGGTTCTTATTAAACCCCCAACCCTTGGTGGAGACAAGAGGTGGCTGACACAAACATGCTGTGATCATATCAGGCGTCACAAGGACTGTACCTTTAGAGATCATTCAACACCATGTCCTAAATAAACCCACAGGCACAATTATTGAAAAGAAATGGGTTGCAATCACACTTAATTAGTTTCAGTTGAGCTGGGATAGAGACACTTTCTACAGTGAACTTTAACCTTCACCAGCCATTTCCACTTTCTTCTTCAGATCACATTGCCTTTGAATACCCTTCTCCAGCCCTCATCCCTGACCAGAAGGATGCTCTTTTCTGAAAAACCACTCTCTTCCATTGTATCCCTGCGAGCATTTGGGAGGGCATGGATCACAGCATTAGAAAACTCTTAATTTTGGTCTTTCCTTCCTTCATCATGCCTTGTTGACTTCTGCAAAAGAGAGAAAACTGATCAAACACCTTCACCTCCTCCTAAATTAGGAAGAAAAATAACCAAAAAGAAGTAAACAATTTTCAAAAGAGACACATCTTGAAATAAGTTTTCATGTAATATTTGATAAAAAGTAGGCAAATTTCCTGCGGATAACTCCACTTTTATTTTTCCACGTGACTTGGCTATTCTTGGTCTTTTTCTCCTCTATGGAATACTTGACAGGTGTAGAGAAATCTCCCTGAACACTCTACCTCCATCTACAGTATCTTGCATGGAAATTTAATCTTCCCAAGAAGAAGAAATCTTACAAAAAATCCATCTGTTTTTTTCTTTCTTGTTTTGTTTTGATTTTGGCTTTGGTTCTGGTTTCAGTTTTATTTCTTTAAATAAAAAAATAATTTTTAATTTTCCTGCCTGATTTCATAAATATTTGCACAGTTTGAGGTCCTTTCCTCTCCTCCTGTTCCTGTTCCCTGGGAGCAGAGCCCGACCCCCCCTGGCTGTCCCCTCCTGCCAAGAAGTTGTGCAGAGCCACAAGGTCCCCTCTGAGCCTCCTTTTCTCCAGGCTGAGCCCCTTTCCAGCTCCTTCAGCCCCTCCTGGTGCTCCAGCCCCTTCCCCAGCTCTGTTCCCTTTCCTGGATGTGTTCCAGCCCCTCCAGGTCTTTCCTGAGTAGAGGGGCCCTGAGCTGGACACAGGACTCAAGGTGTGGCCTCATCCGTGCCCAGCACAGGAGGACAATCCCTGCCCTGGACCTGCTGGCCACACTGATTTCTCCACATGCAGACAATGCAGTTCAGAAATGGATTAAAATCAAAGCACTAAACTTTTTCTTCCTTGCCAATGACAAAACCAGACTCTTGAATGATTTCAAATCATTTTTCATAACTTTCACAGGTGAAAAGAGGGTTGAAAATACTTTTCCTCCCCCGCTTCTGATAGTTCAAGCTTTGATTAATCTACATTCTCCAATGAAACAGATCACATTATAAAATGTCAATTCACCAACCATTTTTACTTTACCCTATTTTAGATCCCCTGGAGTTTTATGAAGTATGACATCCACTGACTACAAACTCCATTTCTTCCTGATCTCAACATAACCTTTCCCTTTTTTGGCTCTCTGCTGTTACTGATACTATAATCTCTGAAATCCAAACAGGATTAATAGCAGAACTAATATCCGGGTCTCATGGACCCATCCGTTCTTCATCCCATGCCTTCTTTTTTTTGTCCATGAAGGTGGTGACACAAAGTGAGGACAATTCCCATTCCTGACCTCAGTCCTGGGACACCAGCACATGTTTTAGGGCTCTGAACAACCACTGCTGTTCAGCAAAGTTTGCAGACCACTGCTTTGCCAGGGAATTAAAAGAAAAAAACACCATGTGCACTGCTGTCAACACCTTGGCAATATCAGCTTTTCCTCAATTACTTTTGCTTACAAATTACTCCTAATTTTGTTCTTTAAAGCTAGTTAAGAACAAGTGCTGGTAGGATTGATGGGGAACTAACTGCATGATTAAATAATTACATTTTTAAAGCTTGCCTTACACTACGACTAATGATTTGTCACACGGTAGCAGAAACTCAAGATAATGAATGGGAAATGTTTACAGGTAGTTTGTTTCTTCCAAGTCTTTTATCATATTGTGGCTGGTGCCATATCTGCTCATGATTCCCAAAGAAAGAAAATCTATCACATAATCTCCACATTTCTGAACAACTTGTTAGACCTTTGATCACATGTACCATTTATTAATGTGATTTGTCCTATGATCAGAATTAATTGATGTTAGAAAAGACTCAATTGGTTTTGGATAAAATCATTTTCTGACAGAAAACGGGGGGTTTCATTAAATTCTAACATACGTTGATGCACAGTAATTCAACAAAATCCAGCACATCAAGAATATTTTGACACTGTTTCAATAGTATCAAATTTAATAATTTTGTCTGGTTTGCTTCAAAATGTAATACACCTGAAAAAAAAAAAGACATTTCAGGTTGTTTATAAATATAATTTTAATTAGGTTGTATTATTTTTCTGAAAGAAAATGCTTCAGCAATGTCACCTTTTAAGACATTTCTGAATTTTTGGCTTTTTTTCCTCCTCAACTGGAACAAATGAAAATAAAGACAGTACTTCTAAACAAATGTTTCAGGCTTTGATCAGCTGTAATCATGATCTGATTTGATAGCCGGCTGAATTAGTCTGATAAAATGTTGACTATTATTTACAATGTAGAAGCATTTGGAGGCTCTAAATTTTTCCACATCTGAACGAGGCATGGCACAATTCCTGATGGGCTGGTCCAGAGCCCTGAGATGTCAATGGAAATACTCCTACAGACTTCTGTAGACTTGGAATTTGACTCAGAAAGAAAATGGATCTCTCCAGCAAGCAGCTGAGATCCAGGGAGAAAAGGTGAAGGAATAAAAAGGGACTTAGCTAAGGTCAGACAAAAATATTCTGGTTACCCCCATCCACAGAATCCCAGAATACAAGAATGGTTTGGATTGGAAGGGACCTTAAAGCTCTTCTCATTCCACCCTCTGCTATGAGCAGGGACATTTTCCACTAGACCAGGTTGCTCTAAGACCCATCCAACTTGCCCCTGAAAGTGTTTTGAATTTTGGGGATTTTTGTCTGGTTGTTTGGTTGTTTGTTTTGTAAACCACATCAAATCACTAAGGCAACAGAATAAAAATTTACCATTTGGGGCTCTCTCCAGTCTATATTTTACTCATCATCTGTAATCTGTCCTGGGCAATGTCTGCTTGCTCAGAAAAACAAGAATATGGGTTTGAATCTACTTTGGGGCACTTTGGTCACAGAGGAAGAAAGGATTTTAGAATCCACTTTGCTTTCTGGCTTGGAGGAATGTTTTTGGTGTCTTCTAGTTGGAACCATGGGAGAAATGGGAGCCTTTTTCCTTTCAAGGGCTGCCCTCACACATCACTGCCTTCATGCCAATCCTGCCATCCAATCTGGCACAAGGCAGAGGCAGCAGGGACATCCTGACTCATCTCCTGTCTCTTGAACTACAGGGTCTTCAGAGTTTGTCCAACATCAGCACTCACAGTCAGGCTGAGTAATCCATGAAAAGATGAGAAGGTTTATGTTTTTATTGTAATCTCAAGATGTTTAAACCATTTCTGCTCTACAGTGAGGATATTTCCATGAGACACAGACTAGAGATGCTTGTTCTAGATGAGATTTTACTGCACTTAGAAAAGTGCAAGGAAGAGATTGTTCCTGGCCCAGAGAGTTGAAGAGCCATCTGAAAGTATGGCAGAAGGAGGGACAAAGTGGTTTTCAATGAAGTAAGTCTGCAAAACAATGTGACACAAACTTTAGAAATATTAGGGAACTTTTTTCATTTTATACTCAGAAAATACTGAAAATAATCACTTTTTTCTGTGAAAAGGTAGCTGATTTTAGCCTTGTAGAAGTAGCAGTAATTAGCTGATAGCAGTGGTCACAGCAGGTCTTCATTGGTGCTGTCAGTAGACTAAATAAAATATCAGTTTTAAAATAGCTTATATAAACGTACCATTCTAGCCAGAAAAAGGCATGTCAAAAAAATCCAACGAATGAAATTGTTTCTTCTAGTAATATTGCAAGAAGACATAAAAATTCTTTGGACGTTGAGCTGAAATGGATGTGCACGTGGATTTTTTGCCGCTTTTTTTTCCTCCCTTGTATGTTTTAAAATTTTATTCTCTTACTAGCAGTTACTCTTCCGAACACAAAGGACAACTAAACTGACATCAAGTAAAGTTAGTATTCTCCTGTCATTTCTCTGGACATCATCTGTGACAGTTGTGCTCGCGGTGATTCGGTCCCTCACACGTCACTGTTTTCATGTCAGCTCTCCGTTTCACGTCGCAGAAATCCCTTCTGTCAGCTCCCATTCAGTTTGATAGGTCATGCTTACACCTGCAAGCTGGGGCAGTGCCTCCCTGACAGGATCTGTCACAGCACAGCAGTCACCACGCTCAGCCAAACAGCAACTTCACTCAGCGGCAAGTTTGGTATGATGACTTTTAGGATTTGAGGTTTTCTTTTCTTTTTTATATTTTTTTAATTCTTTTTTTTCCCCCCTTTTCTTTCTCCCTCCTCTCTGCCAGTGACACACACTAGGAACTGCAGGAGAAATGACAACTGTCATCAGTGGGAGAAAGCAGAGGCTTTTCTGGCAAATTCAGGCCAAGAGGATGGTTTGCTTTTCCTGCGCCAAGCCCATTACAGGATGTCACAACAGCTAAAATATTCCTTGGATGTGCAAACCTCACAAATAATTTAAATACATGTATTCCCTGTATTCCTAAGCTATGCAGTTTGAGAAACCATTATAATTAGAGATAGAAAAAGCCCAGAGAGGTCAGTGCTCTGTCCACTCCTGACAGAGGATTGCTCTCTGTCAGGATTGCTCTCTCTATGCACCGATGGGAATGTCCTCCAGTCCTCTGTCCACTCACATTTAACTGCATGTAGGATGCCACTGGATTTTCAATTACTCCTACAGATCCCACTCTTGGAAAATCTCCATCATTATTCAATCCCCATTTTCTATTTTATCCTGCAACAGGTCTTGGTGAGTTCTTGGACCAGTGAAAGCTCACAAATCAGAGAAGGAGGAAAAGGTATGAGATACAGGATTTTCGCCTTTTCGCTTTTTCCTAAACAGAGTAATTTTATTAAAACAAAAAATGTGTCTCTTGGTACATCCCACGCTGTGATTAGCACATAGTTACTAATTACTGCCCCTTTATGGGGTTATATTCTGTTTATTTTACCAGAAATAAATATACATTTCGGCTTCTAGCTGTCAAAACACAATCCTCAGCATAACCATAGAGCTCTCAATAAACTTGGGTGGTGGACATTTCTTGTACAAATTATGATCTTAGTTTGTGGGGTGGAAGAGCTCCTGCATTTTGTGCCCAATGTTCTGACAAGTATCTCCTGAAAACTGAATCCCTAGAAACAATGATGGAACTTTATTCTCACTATATTCGAAAAAGTGGCTCTGTATAAAGGGGTCACATGGTATCATGAGGACAATACAATTGTGATATCACAAATATCATATATAGCATGAAGGCAACCATAGAATATGTGAGTATTCAAGATTTCAGAGGGATTCAACATCGTTCTTCCCCTTATGTCTTCAGAATTTTATAGACAATTTGATTGTACAGACAAAGTACATTATTATATCTGAAAGGGGATATTACTTCTTATCTACCACAAATATCCAAGGTGAATACATGGTATGAAACCACACTCCCCATTACTTTGCCTTGAATTTTGGAACAGGCTGTCCAGGGAAATGGTCGAGTCACATTTCCTGGAAGTGCTCAAAAAATGTGTAGATGTGGAGCTGAGGGACATGGTTTAGTGGTGGACCTGGCAATGCTGGGTTAATGGTTGGACTTAACCTTAAAAAGCCTTTTCAACCTTAATGATTTTGTGATTCTATTATTTTAGTTACCTTATTTGCTGTCTGTGCTCTCAGGTGAGATAAGTGACACAAAAAAAGAAACACATCCAGGACTTCTTTCTTTGTACACCTAGCATTAATACTTAACTGCTCAACTTAAATGAAATAACAGTGTTTAAATACCACAATTAAATTTGAGATGTGAGATGGGTTTTCCTGTAGAAAAGCAGAATTTTTTCTTTTGTTGTCTTCCAGGACAAATTCAAGTGATCTAAAATTGGGCAAGAGAGGTGTTGATATTACAAAGGAGATGGAAACAGGTTGAAGATTTAGAGCTGCAGCTAAACAGTGAGAAAGATGGGGATTGTCTCCAGAAGATGTTTAAAGACTGTGATGTTTCTGAGGTAGAGGTGGTGCTTTAAGGCCCAGTAGCCTATTTAAAGTGGGAAATACTTGATTTGATTTAAAAAGAGAATATCAAGACAATAGGCTATATGAGGCAAGGAAAACTGGGTTTGTACTGAGGACAGTTTCTGGATAATTTGACGTGAACTTTCATTTCCAGTGCTGAAAATAATTCTTTCATTAGGCTTCAGCAAATCACCAGAAATATGGTCACATCACACAGAGTAGAACATCGAGAGGAAAACTGAGAAAATACTAGAGTGGCCTGTTCCTGGTATCAGTGACTGTGTGGTACTTAAAAGAAGATGATTTAGGTGTTGTATGCATTGAAATAATTTAATTTTTTTCAGTCTGTCATGGAGCCACACACTGGTGTGTGACTGCTTTATTTCTAGAGCCAAGGTTGAGCAACCTGCACAACCATCAGTGCTTCAGAGCAATGTGAATCTCTCCTCATCCCATACAGACCTGTATCACAGCACCCTGATCCAGCCAAGCACACCTGAAAATAAAAGGATTTGGATGCTGTATGCATCTGACTTTTTTTTTTTTTTTTTTTCATCTGTCACGGGCATGTATTTGTTCCTCCCCTGGAACAGGTCACCAATGGGTCACAGTCCCCACAGAGCTGCACCTTCTTTTTCACAGGGCAACTTCCTCCAGATGTGTTTCCAGTCATGTAATCTTCCATGTGTCTCCTTCATTTCTCCCCATATTTCTCCAAAAAACTTTCCTCATCTATCTCTATCCATCTCCCCACATCTCCTTTGAAGCTATGAGCAACCAGATCTAGTTGAAGATTGCATGGGGGTTGGGCTGGATGACTTTTAATGACCCCTTCCACAAAAATCATTATGATTCCATGATCTTATGATTATGTGTACTAATTTTGTTCATTCTTTCTGTTCATTTCTGGATTGTGAATTTTTTGGAGCAAAGATTTTCCCTTATATCTCCAATGTAGAGATAACCAAGAGAGGTGGTGTGAAGTCTGAAAACTCCTTGGTCCTGCCTGCCTAATAACAGTCAAACCTTATTGCATCCTCCTGCCCCAAGTGCAAAGACTTCAGGCTCAAATCCCTGTTTTGTACAAATGTGTGTGTTTGGAATTCTTCTTCCAGTGGCTTCTTGTGAATTGATCTCTTGTGAACACTGTTCAGTCTCTCATAGCATCTTCATCACAAAAATTGGTAATGTAAACCTGAATGAAAATATCTTTCCAATTTTATTTTCCAATTTAAAAGACAAAACTTAGGAAAAAAAAAATCAGGTAAAATAAAATGTGGGAGATAAGGTAATATTAAAAACTTGAGCTGAATTTAATGTCTGTTAGCTCTGCATGATGAACATGCAGTTTCTCTGTACATCTCAATATTTTTGGCAGACTGTGAAGCCACATTTCATAGGGAAATCCCAGTACTGAAGTGCTATAAAAATACAAGCACACAGAGCAGCAAAACACCTCAAGAAGTGATACACAATGAGGGGGAAATAGCATTTTCCTTTCACTGGGAATGTTAGCTTCCAGAAAATAAATAATTCTTTGGGTTTCTACCAAGTGATTTTTAAATTTCAGTGTATAATTTCTTTATTTACCATTACACTGATTATCCATACTTAGACTAATGATCAAATAGCTCTCAAGTCCAAGATATTTGGCTAAGGCAGCCCGCAGGATTTTTCTTTTCCTTTTCAGTTCTTTTTTTCCCCCTTTTATTCCAAATTTTTAGGGTGATTATAGGGTGTGTAAGATCGTTAAAGGATTGGCAGCAAGCACAAAACTCAAATCTTTTATCCAGAGGCTAGAGGAAATGTGAGTTGCCAACATGCAATTCCTTCATTGTCCCACCAGTGTCCTGAATTAATGGAGGAACCATGCTCTCACTCCACTGAGGGAAGAATTTAGACTTCTCTGCTTCCCAAAGACTCAGTTTGGGATAAGAACAATTCATCATATATTTAACTCAAAGTATTTGATTAATATTTATCAACCTTAATGCTAGAAAAGCAAAAACAACTGCAGTAAGAATCAGCTCTGGTATGTTTTTTTATTATGCCTTATATCCAGGATTAACTTGAAAGAAAGTTACTACATAATCATCTGAGAAGCTGCTGAACTTTAAATCAAAAGACAAATCAGGATCCTACTTTCTGATACAGGGTATGCTGGGACAGAACCACACAGAAATTTAGGTTTTCTTATTCCTTTTCCCTTGACACCATGTTCAAATTCACAGTTCATGAGAAAAAGGAGACAGAATAACAGATATTAAATTTAACAAGAGATTTAAATAATCACAGCTTGAGCAGCTGAAAATCAAGTTTCCTGGAGCAACCATGGGAGTGTATCCCACCATCGCTGTCTGGAGACCAGGGAGTTATTTAGTCTCTGTACTTGCTGGCCATTAGCTGATAAATCCAGATTATTCACAGGTTTTATTTTTAACATGGTCATCACCTTTACAAGATTACAGGTCATTTTTGTTTGCATTTTTATACTTTCTTTAAATAAAATAAATAAGGAAAAAGCCAAAATTTAACTGAATGAAGACCACACACACAGCTTTGGTGTAACAGAAGAATTATTGCTCTCTCCTCACAACATTTTGAGGTCTTCCTTCTTTCATTAATACAACCAGAAATTACTCTGAACATCTGAAAAAAAACCACCTTAAACTGGGGAAATACTGGATTTGAGTTTTCATTCTTCTGTGGATTTTACCTGCTGTTTATAATCTC
The DNA here is from genome assembly GCF_048771995.1 of Taeniopygia guttata. Lineage (NCBI taxonomy): Eukaryota > Metazoa > Chordata > Aves > Passeriformes > Estrildidae > Taeniopygia > Taeniopygia guttata. Next base: position 4,407,280 of record NC_133027.1, on the reverse strand, counting down.
ATTCCCAGTACTTGGAAGATGATTGCCACCAGTTAAGCACTCCAGCCACCTGGACTTGTTCCTTAACTGCTCTCCTGAAGCACTTTAAGTCATATTCCCAAAAAGAGAAGCCTGGATGTGTCTGTAAACAGACCAATTGCTACTCTCAACATGTACAGTTTTGTATTTGCGATTGAAGAATCTGAAATTTAAAACTCAAAAAACTGGTGACAGAAAGCTATTCAGTATCTTTAATGTCAGGGGGAAAATCTTTGTTCTGTTGCCCAAAGGATGAGTCGGGCTGTCTCATCTGAAATAATCTACATTTGAGAGCTGATTGTGACCCAGTTCTTCACTTTTCCCTGGCAAAGATCCATGCAGGTGTCACAGGAAATCCCACCTGCAAAGAGAGCATAGGACATACCTGATACCCAGCCAGAGAAACCAGGCACAAGTTACCAAAGGCACTTTTGTCCGCTTATCTATTTTTTAAAAAGTGGAACTTCCTTCTCTTTCATCTTTGGGTTTTTCTGGTTTGATCAATTAAGAATCTTTCAACTCACTCTTTTTTTTTTCCCGCTCCTCACTGTACACTTGTTTTCCAGGATCATGAAGAAAGGATCACACTGTGGGTAGTTCTGATTTATCCATTTTCTTTTTGTAACACCTACTATGGCTTCCCCATTTTCAGGTTGAGTGAATGCTGAAAGAGAAGTTTGGACCATAAAAAAAGTGAAAAATTATGTAGAATTTTTTTTTTTTTTGGTGAAGAGGTAAAGACAAACATTGAACTTCTCTAAAGAAATTTAAAGATCATATTAAACTCAGTGTTAAGAATTACCAGCAACAACCAGTTATGCAATCTGTCCCCACAAAGAAATTTAAACTCGTGGACTAAATTTTAGGTTTCAGGCCATACATCCTTTATGAAGTTCTTCTGTACTTTCACTAATTGCAGTACAAGGCACCAAATGGAGAAACATTTTAATTGGAGAATCACAGGATAATTTATGTTGGCAAATATCTCTGAGAACACCAACTCTGACCATCAACCCAGTACTGCCATATTCACACTAAATAATTTTCCCAAATATTTTTTGAACACTTCCATGGATGGTGACTCCACCACTTCCCTGGCCAACATTGTTTCTGCTGAAGAGGAGAGGGGTTTTGCAAGGAAATGGGAAAAAAAAGAAAAAAGGTGGGGTTTTTGGTTGTTGTTTTTAATGAAAATAAAATATTCCAGAGTCTTCCCTACACTCCAGGCCCTCCTGCATCACCTGTCTCAGCAGAGCTGCTGGTCTCTTTAGCCTAAATGACTAAGGATGGCTCATGCGCTCCTTACCGTGTGTTGCCTGCAAACAGCCCTTCCTCCAACCCAGCCCTGAGCAATTTGTCTCAGATGTCTATTCAAACACAGAAAAATCAGCTCCTCAGATCTCAGCTGACGCCTTGAACTGTCTAGGAATTGATATCTCCTGCTCTGTCTCACACCAGTGTTGTTTTCCTTTTCAGTTATTGGATACATGTGGGGTTTTCAAAGCATCCCATGTTCTTTCTGGGACACTGTTCCAACACCAGTGGTTTTTCTGGCAGCCCCCAAGCCCTGTGCCTTCCTCGTCTAACTAATTTTGCCCTGCTGGCCTTCTGTGCCATGGTGTCAACTGGTGCACGGATGTGGAGGGAGGCAGGTGGTGCCAGCACTGACACAGGGGAGCACCTTCCTGGAGGGCTCCTGCTGCTTAAAATCCCAGCACTGTCTGAAACCCACCCCCTCCAGCAAGGGTCTGATTCCACTTGTGAGCAGGAACCATGCCATTCTAACAGATGGGCTCCAGTGCAAACAGCCAAGAAAACATGTATATTCATAAAAAAAACCCAAAAAAACCTAGGGAAAAAAAAAAAAAAGGGTACTGAGGGCATAAATGCCAGCCAAAAACATCAACATGTCTCCATGTCTTCTCTTGAGCGTACAAATCCATGGTTAAGGGGATGTGTGGGCGCTGAGCTGAATTCATTAAAAAAATTAAAACAAAATGCCTGGCCACGTAGAAAGAGATTTCAGAGCATTAGGAAATGGGCACGGTGCCCTGAGAGAGAGGAAAACGGAAAGAGAAAAGCAATATTTGAGAATAAGCTGAGCCAGAAAAACACATGGGGTCTGTCTGGTAGTTCCCAGAGCCTGTGACTTGTCTGGGTGCTCAGTTCATGAATTTGGTTTGGGGACAAAGAGGAGGGGGAAGTACAGCTGTGTCTCTTGGGCTTTATTTTTTTCCCATTCAATCTATTTCTCCTTTAGTAGGCCAAAATTAAAACAAGAAAACAAATAAAACACTCAAACACCAAGACTTTTAGGCTGATCAAATATTTAGGGCTCACACAGTTCTGTCCATCTGGTCATGGTGGATTTTGGTCAGGGAACTCTGAGGTCACCAGTGGGAAGACCAAGAAGAACAGATAAGATTGAATGGACAACATTTAAAATGGGATTCTGAACACAGGTGAGGAACCCACCTTACCTGGAAGACCAGCTGGGAAGCTTTTCCTAACACCAAATAACCACAACAGGCCAGCATAAGCCAGGTCTAAGTATGAGAAAGCCAGGAAGGTGCTGAGCCTACTATCATGGAAAATATTTTACTTAAGGTGCACACATTGAAAACCAGGTTCATTGAGGCTGCTGAGATGGAAAGAGGGCCTGGTCAAGTGGAAACATGAATTTCTCTTGCACATCCTATCCTTGCTGGCAGCAGAAGCAGCAAACCAACCTACTCCTCTCCTTCCCTTACCAGCAACACACAGAATCTCAAAGTTCGGAAAAGACCTCTAACACCACAAACTCAGTTTTACTCAGCCCTTTATCCCCACAACAGGGTAAATCCTCTCAGAAGAATGATACACCTCTCATAACCAGCAGGGAGAGATTTAATGTCTGTTTTGGAGCTTGGAACTGCAACCCAGATTTTCTACTTCCTTGAAGATTTTGCTTTTCCTGAAACAATGGGATGGTGTGGGATAGGCCTGTGCTTTTGAAACTGTTCCAGCTCACATAAAACAGTTAAAGAAAGGCCTGCAAGCCAGCTCTCTCGCTGGACTGTGCTAATGCAAGAGCTATGGCTTTATATTCCTTAAGTTAATTCATATTTCATTGCCTTATGAAAAGCTGAATTAATTCAGCTTTCCTGTGAAACATGAGGGAAGTCTTCATTAAAAGGCACCATGGGCCTATTCAGAAAGTAGTAGGACCTAAACCTTTTCCTATATCACTGTGTGGTTTTCAAAGGAAACAAGGAGTCAACAAGGAAGTTAGAAGAACATGAGGTGGTGTCCTGGGCTCAGGAGAGTACTAAATACAGAAATATTTGCTAAGATCTCAGATTCCTATAAACTGAAATAAAAGACCATTCGAACCAATGTTCTCCTGAAAATATTCCTGAAACACACCAATCTCTAAAAATCTTGGTCTGAACAATTTGCATGGTCCAGGAAAGAGTTGGAATGAGATGTTCTTTAAGATCTTTACAACTCAAAGAATTCCCTGATTCTGTGATGTTTTTTTAAAGCAACCCAGGAATTTTGGCACATGCCCTGCTGTTAGGTAAATTGCACTTCCAAAACTGGGTGTCAGACAGTAGGGACCTGTGCACCCACAGCTGATCAGCCAGGAGATTCTTTGGTGCAGAGAACAGTAGCAGATGAGGCAGATGGTGGAAAAATGGTAGGAAAGGGACTAGAAAATGTAGGGAAAAAATGTAGAAAAGTAAGAAACAAAGGCTTCAGGGAGACCTTACAGAAACCATCGATGACCTAGAGGGAGTTTTGGTGAGAGATGAGAAGGACTTCTCCAAGGATATGGAATGATAGGACAAGGGAGAATGGCCTTTACTTGAAGAAGGCTACATTTAGATTAAATCTTAGAAGAAATTGTTCCCTATGAGGGTGGGCAGGCCCTGGCACAGGTTGCCCAGAGAAGCTGTGGCTGCCCCTGGATCCTTGGAAATGTCCAAGGCCAGGCTGGACAGGGCTTGGAGCAACCTGGGATAGTGGAAGGTGTCCCAGCCCGTGGCAGGGGGTTGGAAGTAGATGATTTTTAAGGTACCTTCCGACACAAAATATTCTGTGATTCTGTGACTCTTGGTAGTGGGGTTTTCTCAGTACTCTGAGTAGGTTCTGAGCTTCCAAGGCTCCTCTCTGTTTATCAAAAATCTGTTGACTTCTCCAAATCTTTGATCTTTAACCCGTGTGCAGATACATCAGTGCATATCTTTGTTCTTTTCTTTCAATGAGCTCAAAATCCACTATTGTTCATGGTGCCAGAAGTTAATGCTCCCTCCCTGCTGTGCAGCAGTTATTATTATTATTATCATCATTATTCCCACTGTTACCTCTCTTCTCCTAACAAATAACAATAATTACAAAAATAATGATAATAAGAAAAAAAAAAGTCAAAATTCGGATTCTGCCCTTTCTAATTACAAATCACCACCTGTGGTAAAATTATTGAAAAACAGATGAGCATTTCATTGCAGCAATAGCCTTAAAACAAGCAGCAGTTCCAACTGCCAGTGTGATGTATAGACACGGCGCAGGGCAGATGAGGGATTAATTAGGTCTGTCCCTGCACATTGCCAGGGGAGCACTTCTGTAGAGGTGATTGAAAACTAGAAAGAGTGGCATTAGTCTTCATTGTTGGTTAAAGGCAACAAAAATAAAGATGCAATTGAGTTGACAAAGCTTCCAGGTATGTGGCTGAGTCATTTGAAGGTGTCAAAATGATCAAACCATAATTAATTAGCTAAAGTGCTATATTTAATTCCTCAAATTTAATGAAGATTTCTGCAGCCGAAAACAAACAGCAGCACCATTTGTTTGTGAAGGAAAGGAGGGGAGTGCACAAAGTGGATGATGCCAAATTTTAATGGTGCCTTTATAATCAAGCCCATGTTCTTAATCTTATTGTAATTTTCAGTACAGACATAGAAACACAGTGCTGTTGTATGCATTCATATTAGAACTGCAATTAGGAGATCAGAAGTGTCAGGGAAACCAAATATTTATTATTTACAAGCAATAAAACAGAATACAGCCAAAAAAAAAATCAGTTGTGCTCTTTTTTTAATATTGGCCTCCACGGTTGACACTGTAAAGACACACAAGACCTCAATGGCAGGTAGTCTAAGTCTGTATCTCAGGAATTTAATGCAGCTTGTTCCAAAGGAAAGAAACTTGACATTTATGAGTAAAGAGAACCGCAAGAGCAAAATGTGAGTTTTACTCCCCGTTTTTCCTCCCAGTTTTGCCACAACTGTGGACAGCCAAAACCTTGGATTTAGGCTGAGGGAAGGTTTGCCTGAAACACTCAGATAGGTCTCTCTGAGTATACACCTGTTATGGACTGGGAAAGATTTCTTTCTCTTTAGCTTTGTCACTTGCCACTGCAACCTCTAATTCACCCCGGTCCTATCAGATACTTAGACCTGCAGAGACACCCTGAAATGTTCTATGTCATTCTTCCCATGCTACCACATGAAAGCAGACACCAAGAACTCTGGAATGGACATTCTCTCATCCCATGCTTGTTCAAACACACACAGGCTGACACATATATGTGCTGCTCAAACTGGAAGTCCCTTTTCCAGGGTATTTGTTGTAGGATTTATGCAGGAATGGATGTTCTCTGGTGACAAGAGGGCCAGAGAACCTACTCTATAGAGACTGGTTAAGAGTCTTCAGTCTGAAGTAGTGATGCTCCATAGAGAAGATAGAGCCCCTTCCAGCACCTAAAGGGGTTCCAAGAGAGCTGGAGAGGGTCTTGGGACAAGAGCCTGGAGTGACAGAATTCCTCTGTGGCATAAACTGTGTGGCACATTCTGCACAATACCGTGGTGTTCAACAACTCATTCCTGCTGCTGGCATCCCTAACCTGGTAGAAGCCAGAAAGGTTGGAAAATTCCTTCTCCCACAAAGGAATTGCAGGATTAGCTGACAGTCAAGGCCTTAGCAGTAAGGCCGGTTAATGTATTGTTTCATCTACAACATAAAATGTAAGCAATGTTTCCCTCTTACCCAGCAGCTGTTACCTCTACCATAAGCTGTTAAAAATCCCTCATTATTCCATGCAGCCAGGCCAGGCCCATTTCCTGTGCAGTTGTCATCTCCTTAATATATTATGACATTACAGACTTTATTAGTATATTTGCAGTGCCTTTTTATTTTTTATTAGCTAATGGGCTGTTTGCTTACACCATATTTGCTTAGTCTTTCAGAGCTCAGCCAATAAAATGGCCAAACGTGATCCCATCTGGAAGCCATTAAAGATCAATAGAGATGGAATCTGAAGAAGAAAGAATGGTGGAGGAAAAAAAAAGTCTATCAAAACAATTGTGAATAAAAACCTGTCAGCTTCTGTTCTCAAATCCAGATGCTCTAAAGCTCATCACAATTCCAACGTGACAAAAAGCACCATGGTCTTGTTAATAACAGGAACAACTCTTCTAGTTTAAAGGAATCATAAATATGATTAAAGCTCATGGTTTCCTTGATTCTTTGGGAAAATGGAAACCTTTCTAGCACACGTTGCATTCTTCTGAAGTGCTGGGCTCTTTGTGGGGAAACAGCTCAGAGGACAAACTGCTTCGGTGACAGAAATACAAGTTATGGTGACACGTCTCTCTGCTACTTTCCTGGTGATGTGAAAGCACCTGCAGGTGTTAATATGACAGAGTGTGCCCAAATGAGGAAATTTCATTGTGAAATGCACATTATGGCAGCCAGATATGTAAAGTGGTGTCTGACTCCAAAGAATATTAACTCCTTATCATCAGTACTTACATATTTTGGCAAATACATAGGTCCAGGAAGGTTTTGAAGAGCTCCTGCAGTAGATGAGGTGCTTGGCTTCAATGAAGCAGTCACCCTATAGAAAGGAAGAGAGGATTTGAGGTTTTGCAGGTGCAAAGGAGATTGTGAATGCCATTCTTCCGTGGGCTCATCACTGACCCAGAGCAAAAATCAGCCCTGAGCATGGCACCCAGTGAGGGAGACGTGCTCAGGGCTGGCATTTGCCTGTGGCGTGGGCACTGTGTGTTTCAGCCATTCAAGAGGGATGTGCTTGTTCTGGCCATGTTCAATCTCTGGTGCCTGGGGACTTGGAACGGCAAAAATCGGTGGTGCCCACCCTCACCTGTGTTGCCTCCAGATGCCTACAGCAGATCCGTGTCTGCTTTAATCACTTTGCTGTCACAGAGAAGAGCAGACATTTCCAGGGCTTGACCCATCTGACCTGCTTTAGAAACGTGCCTGGGGATGAGATGAGCTGCATCCAGAAGGACCTTTTCCCCTCCTGCCTCTCTGGAGGCGGCTGGGATGATTCAGTCAGATGCAAATCGCTGCTCTGGTGACAGGTGCCACCAGCCAGCACCCATGCGGGCAGTGGCTACAGCTATACCAGAAAGTAAACACTGCCAAATCCTGAGCTAATGGTTACCACCTTCCTCTGAACACACAGTTTATTTCTCTTAACCTCTAAACAAGTGTGGCTGCTTCCAGAATATCTGCTAAGGTGTTCTTCAGCCAGAGAGCAGATGCCTCAATCTGTGCCTAGCTTGGAGATCTGTGAGTCTGTGTGGGAGAAAAGAAATTTGCCCAGAGTTTAGGACTCATCCTAATACAGAAATGTTTGTTCCAGGGAGTTTTCTCTCACTGAGGTCTGCAGAGAGGCTTGGACTGATTAATTTCAGCCTTGAGAAGAGGAAGGTCTGGGAGAAACTTTTCTGTGTGTACAGCTGCATAATATGGGAGAATAAATTATAAAAACCATGGAATTGCAGAATGTTTTGGGTTGGAAGAGATCTCAAAGAAGAAACCTGAAATTTTATACCTAAAATTTGGTATTTAAAGGAAAAAAAATTCTGTTGGCTATTGCCTGTAAAAAAAAAAGGAAAGAGAGGTCTAAATAACCACTCTGGACAAGTCTTCAAGTTTTTAGCTAGTAAAAGAAAACCCTCCTTTGCAATGGATACAGAATCTGTCTTAAGGTTAAGACGTTTTGAAGTGAATTGGAAACAGAGAGTGTAGTGTGCATTGAAAATCATTATATTCAAAAATTCAAAAGTTGGTGTTGATTTTCTTTGTCTTTTCCCACCCTAATAGTCTATGATTCTATTCTATGATCTGCACAGGAAGACACAGGATTCAAAGGGTCATGACAAGACAGCATTGCAATTAAAAATGGGAAAAAAAGTGTGTGAGATTAATGTGTCAGTGTTTAGGTACCACAGCAATGGCCACTTTAGGCAGGAAACGCAGATAACCACTAGATTTCACAGGAAATTATTTGGTAGCTGAGGCCACCAAATTGTCCAGATAAAAGGAAGCAGCTGGGATCATTTGGGATTTGGCAGCACCAGGAGAAGCAACACGCAGTTTAAAAATACTGCCCCTCAATGGGAGAAAATGTATTTCTATTAAGGGACCAGAATTGCTCTACGCCTGTTGGAATTTTTGCTTGTGCACAGGAATTTAGCTCCAGGTTCATGTCTGTCACTAAAATTGACAACTGCCTATGGCTCTCTACAATTGAAACGTAGATCTTAAATTTCACATCATTATCCAAATAAAATATATCTGCCAAGGGGGACTGGTATTACACAGTTAGAGAACTGTGATACCAGTTGTCTGATTAACATATTGAGAGGAATATAAGAATTTCTCACCTATTTTCCAGAGGGAGACTAACTGGGGAGCTTGTGGTAAAGAGACTAATTGAACATCCTCCCTCTGCTCACTACGGAGATGCCCGGAAATATGTGTGCTTTGTGTAAGCAGGTTTTCCCTCTGCATATTACATCTGCTTTTTAGGACAGTAAGGAACAAAATTATTAATTTTTTTTTACCACTTTTACTAAAAAAAAGTTAGCCAAATTTTCATGTTGAGAAGTGTATGACTTTCCGCAGAAAGGTTTCTCATGGCTGCATAAAAGAGCAAAGAGATTAAACAGAGAAGTTGCTTTCAGAATGAAGAAGTTCTTTTTCAGGAGATATCAGTGAAGCAGAGATCAGAGAAAACCTGTCCAAGCTTCATTCGGATAATGATTTATTAATAGCTGAGACAGATGAGAATTTACACATTACAGGCAGAGTCCAGTTCAGACCTGGTTCCACATTTTGTGTATGACTGAGGTCAGGATTTTGGATCAGTTCATCAAAGCAGCTGACCAGGGAGGATGTCTCAGAACCAAACCTGCCTCTGAAGTCCTTCCAGGGTTTGTTTCTGAGATGTTCATGACAGAGAGAGCCGCTTTCATCTCTTCTGTTTGGTCAGGACTTAAGAAATAGAAAACTGGGTCTGAGGACTCAGACTCAGAGGAGAGCATTGCTGTGAGTCAGCTGAGCCACAGTAGGAGATTCTGTGCACATTCTTAGCCCATGACATATTTGAACTAATGAGAATCATGTTACCTTCTAGAGAAATAAGTTAAAGCTGGCACAAATTACCTACAGAATTGCCACAGATGAAAAATATGCCCACAGACCATTGACACCCATAGGCTGATGTATCATCCCTTGTACCTCACCTTGGGGCCAAATGGATCCATTCCAGGTTTATTCCACCTTGGACAGTAAATAGAATTTGATCCATACCAGGCCTGTGCAGGTACAGCTCTTCTACTTACAACCTTCTAAAAAGTACAGGATGCCACAAAAAGTCTGCAGCCAGTAGGTCAAAAGAAGGGATTATTTCCCACTCTTTGGCTCTCGTGAATAGTCTGAATATTTTGCACCCAGTCATCTGAATAGTCTGTCCAATTCTGTGCTTCTTTGTGGAAGAGAGAGATTGAAAACTGGAGAAAGTCCAAGAACTACTGCTAACACAGTTACAGAGCTGGAACATGCAGAGATGTATGAAAATAAGTGGAGGGAAATGTGTTTATCTTGAGAACAGAAAGCTAAATGGGATTCTGCTTGTTGCTTTCAACTACCCAAGGTAGAATTTTTTAGAAATTTAGTATTTTTTTTTTTCTTGGAAGTGTTAGGATTCTCCTCCTTGCTGTTTCTGAAGATAGGAGTGACATTTGCTTTCTAATAGTCCTTAGGAACCTTCCAGAGCTGCTGCCACCTTTCAAAGAAAATGCAAAGTGTCCTTGCAATGACCTTGTCCAGATATCTCAGCACTCATGGGTGATCCCATCAGCTCCTATGGATATGTGTATGTTCAGTCTGTTCAGATGTTCCCAAACCTGATCCTGCTCCACTGAAGGTGAGTCTTCCTTGCTTTGGAATTTCCCCTGCTCCTGGGCCCTGAGATTCATGAAAGACAGTCTGATTAGTAAATCCAGGAGGAGAAGGCATAGAGTACGTCATCTTTTTTAGTGTTCTTTGTCACCAGGTCCCCAGCCCCATTCAAAAGCAAACCAAAATTCCCTTTGGGCTTTCTTCTGCTCTGTATGTGCTTGCAAAATTTTTTCCTGCTGCACTTCACCTGTGAAATTCTGCTTCAGGTGGATTTTTGCTTTACTATCCTTCTCCCTGCGCTTGGACATTGTCACTTGTCTTAGATCACCCCACTCTCCTTCTGGCTCTTGTATGCTTCCTTCTGAGGTTTTCTGAGCCTTAATTTTGAGTTTTTCTGGGAGCTCCTTGTTCATCCATGCAAGCCTTCTGCCACCTTAGAGATGGAATATTTTCAGTGGGAAGAGACCTGTAATGATCATCTAGTTCACCTGGGGATTAGGATGATCAAAAGTTCAAATATGTTGTTAAGGGCATTGTCCAATTACCTCTTAAACCTGACTGACTGAAATACCAGCAACTTCTGGAAGCCTCTTTCATGTTTGATCACCCTCTAGGTAAAGAAATGCTTCTTAGTTTCCAGTCTAAAACTACCCTGGTGCAACTTTGAATCATTCCCAGGTGTCCTGTCTCTGGATAGCCAGGATAAGAACTCACACAAAAGAAAAAGTAGCTGGATGAGAATGTATAAAACTGTGCTGAGTCAGGTAGACTCAGTAATCCTTGGGCAAGAAACACAGGAATAAAGTGGACAATCAATGAACAAGTCTTGCTTTTGTGTACTGCATTGCTCAGACTGATCTCAGTCCACCATAGCTCATTTACAGTCTGTCTCTTAGAGGGATGCTCTAAATTGGATGTGGCTCAGAAAAAAGTCTAACAGTGGGATAATTAAGAGCCTCATTTTGTCTAACGGTCTGCAAAGAAGATTGCAGGAAGGTTTTAATTTAAAATCTGTGTCTTTTAAATAAAATATAAGGTTTTAAGTAAACCTTTATTGTAACAGAGAAATATAATGGAGAAGTCTGGTGGGAAGATGCTGAAGTTAGACAAGGGAAAAATAAGAAGGAAGTTCCAATGCTTATCATGGCCAAGACATGACATAAACATCAAAAGGGTGCCATGAATGCCTCCATTTTTGGTATTTTCATATAAAGAAAGACTGGCTCACCAAGGGATATGATTTAGCCAGAAATGGGTAATTAGCTCAAAACAGATGTTAATAGGTAAAACTTTATCACCTGTTTTACACAGAAAATTAGATTCAACAATCAAATGTGGGTGCTTTTTTTTCTCTGACTATAAAAATATGTGATTGCTTCCAGAGTCAGAACATTGCTCATATAAGAGGATTTCATGTAGTTTGCAGAGGAAAAACATTGGAAAATGAGTAGGCACAGGAAAACCTGCCATTAGAGAAGCTCCAATAATGAGCTACTCATGTCCTGCAGGAGGCTGTAATTTCCCTGGGAAAAAGAATATCTCAATATATATAAAACAGAACCTATCACCTTATTTTCTGAGACCTTGCAAATGAATACTGTTCCTGATTTCTAGTGGTGCCATAAGTCCTAAAAAGGTCCTTGTGTTCTTCTGGCTCAGTTGTCTTGCACAGAAAGGAACATCATCCACACTCACAAGAGGATGTAAACATTGTGCAGTTTTGTAAGAAATGAAAAAGAATTCAATAGTGTGGTCCATTCTGCACAGTAATGCTAGAAAATGCTGCTTTGTGGTTTCAGTTGGTCATTTGGGTCTCATTTTTTAAGTCCTTATTAGAATAAGAAAAGAAGTACTAGGAAAGAGAAAGGAAAATAAAAAGGCAAAGAGAGAAAATGTTCTGTTGAGCTGAGCCCCTTTTTATGATAATTTAGTCTCAAGAAGAGTAATTTCCAGTCAGAGGCACAGCAAATCCTGAGTCACTGTGAGAGCTTGATTTACTGCCATTTATCTTCTGCACCAGGAGGACAAAACTGTGGTTGGACACTCACAGTGTCAAAATGCTTAACAAATTATTCTGATGTTTTTAATCTCTTCAACAGCTTCTTTGTCTTTCAACACTTTACTCTGTAAGGAAGAATCAGGAATTTTTCCCATCTGTTGCCAAAGTGAAATGATTTCAACCTGCAAATTATTTCAGACTCGGTGGAAGAACACAGACTGTGATTTGCTGTTAATGTGCCAGTATTTGACATTTCCTCCTTGTCCCAGAATACTTTATAGGGCATTACCATTATTATTATTATTTTTTAAACTATGGAATGGAATCTTGAATATGCTTGCAAATAGAAATAAAATTATATAGGTTTATGCATCAAAAAATTCATAGTGTTTAGCATGTAACAAACATTTTTAACAGTTGGGGTTAGACCTGGATGATCTTAAAGGTCCCTTCCAACCCAAACCATTTTGTGATTCTCTGATACAATATATCTTATAAAGAAATAATAGACATCAAAAATGTAAATTCTGTGCCACAAAATGCAGACCAAAACCAAAACGTAAAGTTTGAGCCAAATCTAACCTATTTTAAGGTATCTCTAATGAAGGTCTGATTCTTCCACATATGAGTGAAACACCAGAGATTCTCACTGTACATAAAGGATTAGTACAGACTGCAACTCTACTTCATGGGAAAATAAAAAACTAAAATTTATTTGTTTGGGTTTTATTTTCCAATATCTTGCAACTTTGTGTGATAGAATCTTCTTGAGCATGTGCAGGAATGCAGCAGAATGCTAATAATAAATTAAAAAATGTATATAAAATATGTATCTCCTGACAAATGAAAGAACATTACAATATTCTGATCTGGGGCTAAAATGGAAACCTCAAAACCACCAGAATCAGTCAGAATTTGTCAGTATAGAAAAAGGAAGCCCTTAGATGCTGCTATTGTGGCTCATTCCAGGAAAATAGGCAGCACCCCACTGTCCTTTCTGAGGACCCATTATTACTTGCAGATTCGATGGCATTAGGGCATGTACAGGTGGAAATTATCCATACTTTAAAGTCCCACCATTTTAAGCCTCAGTGATTATTTCTCTGAGAAGTTTTCAGCCTGGTCTTGGAAAGATCTGTCAGGGTGGACAAAAACTCCTGAGGAATTGCACAAACAGTTGCACCACTCATCCTAAAAATGATTCACAGGAAAAAATCACTTTGATATTGAATGTTTCATCTTTATTCTTTGGGTTTTTTTTCTGTTGGTTGGTTTGGGTTTTTTTGGTTTTTTTTGTTTGTTTGTTTGTTTTTGTTTGTTTTTGTTTTGCTTTTGTTTTGTTTTTTTTTTTTTTGGAGGGCTTATTTTTGAGAAATCAGGAGCAGTGTGTGAATGACACTTTGCTTATTTCCCTTCTGTAAGCCAGTATTCTGGAAGTTGGCTCCCATTTAAATGCCAGGGGAAAAACATCCTACAACTCAGGACACTGCACTATATTGCCTCATACTTAAAAAAAGATAATTAATTGGTTGTTAGGAGCCAAACTGCTTATCCCAGCTAGAGGACACTTTCTCATAGAAGTTTTTCCTCTAAGCCAGGTCCTCAGCTGGTATAAATCTGAGAAGTCTGTTCAAATTAATACAATTACACAGATTTACATGATCCAACTGCTTGATTTCAGCTAAACTGCTCCTGTCAGAAGGCAATTTTTGGTCTAAGGTTGTAAATCCTTGACCCACACCGAGACAAGTAGAGAAGAATAATCAAAACCAATCATTCTTCTTTTTCTTTTTTTTTTTTTTTTCACGTCATGTGCAAGGAAGGAAAAGAAAAAAGAATCAAATGAGACCTACAATTAAATGTATATAGTCCATGAGGAGGTTTACAAAAAGAATTGAGTGAGATGGATAGAAACAGAGCACATATTGAAACTGTGTGCCCTATTTGCTGAATGTAGCCTTTGTGAAGCCTGATGGATCAGAAAAGAACTGGAAGCTGCAGTGCTCTGTTTATCCAAAAATAAAATATTGCATAGGTCAAGCAAGCACAATGCAATTCCTCCTCCCTTTCACTGGATCTCAGCCTTGACCTGAAAAGCCAACTCTCTAATGTGCTGAAAGCCTTTCAGGTTTCCACTGCAGGAAGGGACTGACAGCTTTCCTGAGCTATGCCAGGAATAAGATAGATCAAAATTAGCAAGAGCTTGAGCACATGTGTAACTCCCTTTACCCTCCAAACTAGGCACTCACTTATACAAATTACTAAATTAGTGTGAATTAGAAAAAAAAAAAATCCCAAACTGAGAGAAATCTTGTGGGAGAAGATTCCCAGTTACATTATGCAGAAATATACCCCAAATTAATTTAGATCAGTTTTAGTCTCTCCTGTCCTTTTTAAACATCTATGAAAATTGGTAAAAATACTCCTTCAGCAGTGGGGGAAAATTAAAATGAAGTTTAAAGCCTCTAAAAATCATCAGGGTCCTCACTTTTATAAAAAATGATGTATATGTATATGTATATGTATATTTAGTGAAAGGTCAGCCAATGCTGGAGCCAAACTGGGCCATTTTTAACTTATAACAAATTTCCAAGTAGTTTATAACCTTCTGATGGCAAAAAAAGTCACAATTCTCAGGAAACCTTGCTGAGACCATCTCACTCACTTCTCTTAGATATGTTTACAGTTATCTTGGCAGAACACATGGTTATTCATTCATTCTTGTCTGATCAAACTCAGTTTCAATCTGACCTTCAGAATAACAGGCTGATACATCCTTTTCGTTTGGGACTGTGAAATCCCTGATCTCTCAGAAAACTGGCAAGCAGAGAGAATGCTACCAACAGGTGAATATCAAAAGCTTCCAAACTTCCTTCAGGTAAATCTCAAAAAAAAACTGGTTCATCTAAAAATTAGGTGCAAACAGAGCAATGAATTCAGTAGTGCCAACATATCTATCACTGTATGCACTAAGTGTGGGAAGAGGGACATGGCTGACCCAACCCCAAATATCCAAGTGGTTCTCTTGGATTTGAGAATTGATCCACTGTGATTCCCGTGAGCTGGAATCACCATCCCTGTACGGATTTAAAGGATGTGTACTTGTGGCACTTAGGGATATGGTTTAGAGGTGGCTTTGGCTGAGCTGGCTAAACACTTGGACTAAATGTGAAACATTTTTTCTAACCTAAACAATTCTGTAACACTATAATTCCATAAAAGGCCCCGAGGTCCTTCCTAGTTTTTTGCACTTGTGTATCCTCATTTTGACAAGAAATGAGCCTGAAATACATAAAGCACATAAAATTAACAAAGTCTTATTTGTTGCATTTGTCTTGAAATGTATTTTGTTTAGGAATATAGGAAAAAAAATACTGTTGAAGTACTTTCTATAATTTATTTGTTTTTCTTTAAAAAGGCCATACATTTGTTTCAGTCCTTTTTCCCTAAGCAAATCTTGGATATCCTCACACAGACTGAAAAAAAAACCCAAAACCCCTACAACTAAAATTTTAACTTAAGAGAAAAAAAGGCTAAGAATGTCTTGATATTTTTAATTTATTTTTCATGTGATCGCCCTTTGCTCTTTGGCAATATTGGTACAGTATCCAACACATTCTACAGCTCTGGGATGCATTTGCACATTCTTAATTTGTTGCTGTTTTACAACAGAACATTGCAGTGTAGAATCAGAGTCATGGAATGGTTTGGATTGGATGTGACCTCCTGCCACGTGCAGGGATATCTTGAGCAGTGCCTGAATTCCCCACATTGATGTTCTGGGGAAGGATTTGAGTGGTGGTCCCATCTATAGTGGTCCTCCCCACTTTTCTCCTCTCCATTCCTTACCTGGCATTTACTTTATAACAGGATGTGGGGACAACAGCACTGGTGAATAAAGACCAGCAGAAGCTGTGAGCCCTTTGAAAAACTGAGGAGCAGCAGTTACAAAATCCGCTGCTAGCTGGGGTTTTTTTGTTTGTTTGGGCTTTTTTGTTTTGTTTTGGTTTTTCTTTTTTCTGGGAAAATGTTCACACTATTTTGATTTTTCCTATGATTCTACTAAAGTCAAGTTAATCTGTTTACAATAGAGAGAAAAGGCAACAAAAATAAAGAAATAGTGTTAAGAGCAAACCCTTGCCAGGCATAACTCCTCATGCAGTCACTGAAATCATACCTGTGTCCATCTTGTTAAATGGTGATCCCCAAATCCAGAGGCAATCACTGAGACACAGAGCTCCTCCACTGGAAAGCAAACAGGGGCAGACAATTAATGCAGGATGATGGCATCAGAGGAGCCACATGTTTCCCAAGCCTGCTACTGCTTTTTCCATAAAAAGCACCAGGTTTGGAGCTGCAGTTGGAAAACTTGCTCAGTGATTGGAAAGAGTGAAAGACTTTGAGGGTGTTGGTGTTGGGCATGGGAAAAGCTGGGCTCAGGATGCACAGACAACATTTCCAAAGCCTGTGTTGAGAAGTGAACCCCCAAACACACACCAGGGATCAAAAATCTTCCTGAGGTATGGCTGGACCTCATGATCTTTAGAGATGTTTTCCAACATTAGTGATTCTGTGATTCTGAAGGACACATTTTGGTAATAAATACAAAAACAAAGACAAAATTAGGGAAACTTTAAAACTAAAGAACATAAACTCAGTTTATTTTCTCTCCAGAACTTCTCAGCTACAGAAATTTTCTATTTCTTTGGTCAGGATCTGCCTCATGCCCTTCATGTTGTTGGCTTTTAAAAACCATTAACAAATCCACTAGTCAAACCACATATTTAAATGCTCAAATTAATTACCCTAAAATATCAGATTAACATCTCTATGGGTGCCTGATCTTCAACAGATAAGATTTTTTCCTCCTTGAGCTCCGGAATATGAAACTTGCACCCTGCAGCCATGGAGAGCAGCCTAGACAGCTCTGTAGTGGAGAAAATACAGCATCCTTTGTTCCACAAACACTTAAAATGAGAATAATTTTGTTTTAATTTTTTTCATTTTTGCAATGTAAAATTGTAAAGTGAAAAGGTAAAGCAAACAAAACTCTGAACAGGAATAAAGGATGTTTAAGGGGGAAAAATAAGGGTTAAAACTTCAGAGGCACGAAATGATGAATTCTAAGATCTCTCTAACATCTTCAATCACCCCAGAAATCAAAAGGCAGGGATGTGCATCCGTGCACAAAGGCTGGAAACTCTTTGGATCCGCTCCTGCTCCTGATCACAGGAGTTTCCCTGCTCTGACCGCGCAGGATGGGGCCCTTTCATTATCTTTCAACCAGCCGATAATTAGCAAGTTTCGTAACAATCCTGTCAGACGAGCAGCCTGGGGAAGGGAAAGGAATCTATTATGCGGCCGGAGCCTTCTGTCTGCCCGATCTCTTAAGCAGATTGGAGCGGGGCGGCCGCTCCGGCGCCGCAGGTGAAGGCGGCGCGGGGCTCCCGGGGGTTATCGAACCTGCCGGGGCTCGGGGCACAGCAAAGCCTTCCTCCGGGAAAGGTCCTCCCATCGCCAGGATTATCCCCCCCTCCCCTGCACCAGCACATCATCTGGCTTTAAACTTCAGCCCCTCTGGCGAGCCCGGGCTCCGAGCGCCGCTCGCCCCCTCCCCGCTCCTCTCCATCCTTCCTTATCCCTCAATCCCGGTTTTTCCCCGCTCCCGAGCAGCCGCGGGCTGCGGCCGGCACCGCTGCCAAGCACCGGGCTGGATTAGCTGGGAGCCAATAGCTGGGGGTCAGGATTAAGAGGCCAGCATGCACTTTAATACAAGCTGCCTATAATTAATGGCATTATTAATAGCTTGACTGAAAAATTCATTAAAAAATCCATTAAAAATAAATACCCTTTTACAAAAGGCATCGCCTTGGGTAAGAAAAACAGAAAAAAAGATAAAGGAAAATTGATTGGTGGTTTTCAGTTTGCAGAAAGACAGACCATAGTTCAAGCTGATTAAAATTGAACATTTTAGATTAAGCACCCTTGCCAAAATATTCTCTGTAGTTACCCAATATGAAAATATTATGAGATGTCACATTTTACATTTTTTATATGTGAAGGTTTCAGCATGAGGCACATCTACCACGTGCACACGCACTCAGATGTGCCCATGCACACGTCCCTGTGCTCATACTTAGAGGCAACTTCTTTCCTGAGATATTTTTTCTCCCTCAGGAGCATCAGGACTCCTCCTGCAACAGAGGGTTACTGTAAGAGATAAACTCTGAGACTCTACTGCGGAGAGAGTTTTCAAATGCTGCAGAGCTCCCTGCCAGCATATATCTTCACCTATCCCTTTCCAGACCTAATTATGGCATCTAAGAAAAAGGAAAAAAAAAGGGAAAAAAATCAAATCTAAAATGTACATCCTTTTGTTGCAGGTGTGTGTTTCTCTTCCGATTTCACTTCTCAGTCAGTGCTCATCATTTTGAGTATGCAGAACAGGGAGTTATAAAAGCAGCTAAAACTGATTGTCATATATGCTAAGGCCTCCTAATGCATTTCTAGTAGTGCAAAAGGCCAATAAGAGTGAGCAAAATGATATTTTATGCAATTTTTTACTCCATTTTACATTGTCTGAGTGGTGTAGAGAAGACTCATGCTTGGGACTTTGAACTTTTGTGTCCGAATCTTTGTTCTCCAGAATGAATCTCACAAAGTTATGGGTGAGAGTACAAAAAACAGCAATCTTGCACTGTTTTTCTTAACTCCAGCACTAAAACTGGAAATTCTGTCAAGGCAGACACTGATTTATAACCCATAGCTGAAGATCATGCTTGGACACCAACATAGCCCATTTCTAAAGCACCAGTTTCTATCTTCTTATAATCTCCAGGTTATGTCGCAGAATCACAGAATTGTTTGGGTTGGAAGGGGCCTTGAAGCTCATCCCTGCCATGGGCAGGGACACCTTCCACTATCCTAAGTTGCTCCGAGCCCCTTCCAACCTGGCCTTGAACACTCCCAGGGATGGGGCATTTACTGTGTTTAAAGAATAAGGAAAATATTTGAAGGATTATACCAGATTAAGTGTCTAAACAGTGACTGACAACCACTAAAAGCAGATGCAGGAGTGAACAGGGAGCTCTGACAGAACAATCTCCTAATCCCCAAGAATCACAGCTTTGTTTAAAGCAGCCAAATCATCAAGATAGAGCAGGATCCCCTTTCCCTCCCCCTGAACAGGAGCCGCTTAAGGATGTAAAACCCAATCATTGCTTCATGTGCCAACTTGGTTGCTGCTTCCAGCACCCAAGCTCTGCAGTTGGCACAACCTCTGCCAGCCCATAACACAAAAAGTTCATTTTCCATCACTGTTACGCTGCAGACACGGAGGGTGACTCATGTGAGAGTGTCTCACTTGCTGTTACCATCCATTGGAAATCCAGCGTGGAGTATCAGTGAACTCCTCACACTTCATCCCAGGAAAGTAGAAATATTCTCTCCTTGGCTCCACATTCCCTCTTGGCTCCTCCTGCTGCCAGCTGTTACGTTTAATGGCCATCAAACTGTTTGTGCCTCTGAATTAAAAGTCTCCTGGAGGCTATGGCAGATCCTGCCTTTCCTCCTGAGGAACGCAGCGATTCCCTGCTCCGATGGCCCTTGTGCTGTCTGATGAATATGGTAAAGCTGTTCTTGGGGCTGCAGCAGTGGGGTTTTCCTGCCCTTAACTACGTGTAATGAGCAGTAAAAATTTCACTCCATGACTAGACTTTCCCAGAAGATATTCTAAGAGATAAATGCTGTAAGATCCCTTAATTGGGCTGGTGTTTGTTGGTGAGTCACTCTGGTTCTTTGATCAATGCTGTTATTTTACAATGTTACAAAAGAGAATGAAGTAGGGGCTGCCAAAAAATGTGCCTCCCCTCAACTATATTTTTAACATTAGGTGTTGAAATATTTGGTGAAACCTCTCAGGACTGGGTGTTCAGGAACTATGGGCACAGAATTCACCCCTAAGAAAAAACAGTCACAAATCGGACTACATCCCATGTTTTTGTACCTGCATAATTTACAAGACTACTTCCAAAATTACTTATTAAAAAAATATTGATGAAATCTACTGAAATCGAAAAGTTTCACAGGAAGAAATCTATTTGACCCTTTTTTTCAAGCTAAAAAATATTTGTCATTTTAAAAATTATCAACATGTAAGTTTTAATTTTCAATTTTCACTTCACACTTTCCAGTGAAGTTAAATAGATCCTCCATTAGTTTTTTTCATCTAAATATTAAAAAATTATCTATAATTTAGAATTTTCATCCTTGTTTTAAGGACAAAAATCTTCAAACACCTACTCATCATCATATTGTACCATATTTGGTTTCCTTTAACATGATGGTCTTGGGTCATTTAGAATGTGAATTTAACCTGAGGACAAAATTTTTCTGTGCAATTAATCAGAACAAATCCTGTTCATTCACAGTAAAAGGTGATCAAGTTGATTTTGGCTTGATATCACAATCCAAGCAAATTATTTCTGCTTTCAGCGAGGTGCAACCACCTCTAGTGGCAGAAATCAGCCACCTGCTAAAAGGCTGTGGCAAAGCCACACAGTTTAAGGGGGAAAAAAAAGATATTATGGAAAAAAGGGTATTAGGAAGGAAATTTTTCCTGTCAGGGCCTGGCACAGGTTGCCCAGAGAAGCTGTGGCTGCCCCTGGATGCCTGAAAATCCAAGGCCAGGCTGGATGGGGCTTGGACAGCCTGGGATAATGGAAACGAGTTGTGGTTGGAACAAGATGATCTTTAAGGTCTCTTCCAACACACATCATTTTGTGATTCTAAAAGAGTGATTATTTAAAGCTAGTTCTCTATTCTGATATCAGTTAAAATTTTGTAGTTTTTCTTCTATCATAAAAAGAGGTATTGGGTATTTTCTAAACTGAAAGGTTGCAGAGGTGAACATCTGCCTCAAAACTGCCCTTCATAAACCATGAGCTCCTGGTCCAGGAGATGGAGCAGGATGGAGCAGCACATGGAGAAGAGTGTTTCCACTGAGACTTGACTATACTGATCTGAGCTCCTCTGTCATCCCTGTGCTTCCAGGATCCCATCACATTTAGACCGGTATTTGTCTCAGGTATCTCTGTATGACGTTTCAGATCTTGGTTTTCCCCATAATTCTTTCATTCGTCCTGGTTACCTTATTTTATCAAACATTAGGAGTGAGATTCATTTGACTGAAGGTAGATCATTACAATTCAAATTTCTGTGCCAATGTCAGTCACAGTAAATCCTCTCCCCAGTCAAAATTGGAAAAAAGTACTCCAGGATTGTGTATTTTCTGATCCTGAAGTAGATGTCTAAAATTTGAAGATAAATTATGTTTTGAAAGTAGTTGTTACTGTTCATTAAATAGAATAATATTTCCAATGGATTAGCTCTGATTAGCTATAGGAAATACCACATCTCAAAGTGAAATAAAATTAATTAAACTTCATCTAAAAGAAATTTAAAAATCTGTATTATAAAAATTAATCTTCAGTGTGATTTGTGGCAGATTGAATGGAGAAAAATATATTACATATACTACTTTGATAGAAATTTTATAAATAATAACAAATTACTGAAAGAAATTAAATATCATTTAGATTTACCTTGTGTTTGTTTTTAATTTAGGGCTGTGTGATTTGATATTAGGAGGGTAACACAGGTGCCTAAATCCAGGCCAGTAATTCTGGTAGTGGTCCAGTAGAGCATCTGCAACATCCACACAGAACAGAAGATTTGATGAGAGAGACCTGAGCCTAAAAACCAGGTGCAACACCTTGGCACAAAGGTGTTGATGCATCTAAATATCCTATTTCAGTTAGAAGTTGAATTAAAAAAAACTTACTACTTTACTCAGAAAGAAATGAGATTCAGATAATGAGAATGAGTGGGCAGAAATCCAGGTGTGGGTAAGAGTGGTATCCAGCCTATCCCAGGCTGTGGGTGTCTTAAAAGTGATCATCTCACAGAAAGTACTGCTAAAATTAACCTTTTTGGCAATGAGAGACATCAGCTACACAACCTGAGGTGAAGCATTTGCTTGGTTGCTGTTAGAGCCCGAGGGCACAGTGAAATAAGGAGTGTGTACCCGTGAAAAGCGTTAGGTACCGGAAGAGATTAGCACTGATAATATGGAAAAGAAATAAAATGCAAGATTTAAGAAGGGATTTGAAGAGTTTTCAGGAGGCTTCACCTGTCATGGTTAATATCTACTGCAGCACTCTGATCATGAAGGCCAGGAAACTCTTCTTAGTTCTGTGTCCATAATCAGATCTTGTAATAATGGCTCAAAATAAAATGGAGTAATGTAATCACCTTTGTTTATCACAAAGAAATGATTTGATAAGGATCTGTGAGATCACACCCAGGGAAATGGGCCACATTTCATCTGCACAAGGAAGAAAAGCAAAATAAAAATTATACCTGTTGAGATTCTTACCTACCAAGACTGCATGAAGAGGGGTTTAGCAAAGGGAAACCAATGGGTGGAGCACCTGTTGGGCTGAATTTTGTTTCACATCTTTATATTTCTCTAGCAGCTTATACCTGGTTAGCCCCTCTCCAAAATAGTTTCCTCCAAAAAAAAGTGGTACTAATTTCTTTCTCTGATCCTCCAGAGGGGAAGCACAAGTGGCAGAAGGAATGGAGAAAAGGGACCTGGATGTCAGGGCAAGGTGTCAAGCTGTGGGGCTCATCTGCTCTTTCCAACCCTAGAGCCGCCCTTGACACTCACAAAATATGTTCATCCCATGATGCTACAGACAGCACATCCCAGAAAAAGGGACTTGGACTTTATGCACCAGAAATCACTGAAAGAAATTCTCCAACCTGTATATAGCACAGGCTGGTGAAGGACCTGCCACGTGCCTTTTCTCATCTAACTAACATTTCATAAAATCCTTTATTCCATCTTGTTCCCTTGCTGCACATGAGCTAAAATGAGGAGTTCTAGGTTGAGTATTAGGAAAAATTTCTTCCCTGGAAGGGTGGTCAGGCATTGCAGCAGGCTGCCCAGGAAAGTGGTGGAGTCACCATCCATGGAAGTGTTCAAAAATGTATAAATCTGTTTATGGACATGGGTTAGTGGTGGACCTGGCAGTGCTGAGTTGATGGTTGGACACAAAGATCTTAGAGGTCTTTTCCAGCTGCCACGATTCTGTGATCCTAAAAATCACCACAAAAAAGCACCAGAATAAACTCCAGCCCGGCTGCTCTTTGGGTGGCTTTACTCAAGACTGGGTATTATCCCCCAAATAAATTCTTTAATTTTTTAAAGAACAAACTAATCTTGTCTCTGACAGGAGCATTTCATTTCAATAATTTCTTTTTGTTAGTTATAATGTTTGAAACCAAAAATATTTTTCTTTTCTCTTTTCTTTTCTTTTCTTTTCTTTTCTTTTCTTTTCTTTTCTTTTCTTTTCTTTTCTTTTCTTTTCTTTTCTTTTCTTTTCTTTTCTTTTCTTTTCTTTTCTTTTCTTTTCTTTTCTTTTCTTTTCTTTTCTTTTCTTTTCTTTTCTTTTCTTTTCTTTTCTTTTCTTTTCTTTTTTTCTTTTTTTCTTTTTTTCCTTTTATCTTTTTCCAAGTGCACATGAACACCTTCTGGAGGACTCCAAACCTGGAGATTTAATCAGTAGGGTGGGAACTCTTATGACGTTACCCACTGGCTAAATAAGCCACTTTCAGTTTGTGCACACAGATTTGACACTTTTCCAGCATCAGATTGCATCTCAAAAAGATTTCTTTTATCTTTATCCTTGTTCAAACAAGATGTCTGGGTGGTAATATTTCCGTTTTCTCTCAGCCCACAGAGTCCTAACAATAACACACTTCACATGGGTTAATCAAACTGAGATAATAGTGTCATAACTGAGCCAAAATTCTGGAAATCTCATATAGCAGCAAGAGAAACATCAATTCATCAAAATTTTCCTGTGCCAATGCAATGAATCCAACTGGAATTGTACTGTTGTGAGTATCTACACAACGATGTACAGACTGCAGGCAGGTTTTTCTTTCAGGGAAGTGGTTCTCAATTATTTTTAAGATAATCAGCTTCGTTATCTACAAATGAGCTACTATTCTCATTTACTAACAACATGGATAACTCGATTAACCTGGACTTTTAAATTCTGGAAGTTTAAAATTCCCTTGAATTGGGAATTATTGCCCATTATAGTTCCCCATTTAAATGCTATTTCACCCCTTCAGCTTCACTTGTTATCCCAGGGCACCCCACGAAAGTTTCTTACAGTTCCTAAATACTCACTGTTCAAGCCTTGACAATTAAACTCAGAATATTTGCATACTGTTATTATGCTGTTAACTATCTATGAGCAAAGCTTTATTTATTCTACCCTTGTACTTGTTCCTAATAATACCACCATTCCCAGCTTTGATCTCCTTGTTCTTGGAATAATTCTTGCATGTTGTCAGCACCTTTTTATTTTGATGATGTTGACAACAAAACCTTTTTCCAGGTGAATTTACCGGGACTTACCTAGAGGCCTTCACTTCCTGAACTGGAATATTATATGATCCTGTATGCAAACTTTAGGATTGTAGCAAAGACTCTTATCTTACTCAGTTTTCCAGCCCAGTACCTCTCAGGACTGCCAAACAGAGATCATCTGCACTGGGTAATTTAAGAGAGACAAGGTTGCTCAGAGCTAGGACTAAATCCCTGACTCCTAAGCCTCTCATCACTCAGCTGGTTTTCCTACCAGTGTCGGTAGAGGCTCTGTGAATTCTGAAAGAGTGAAGTTTTTTTCCTTTCAATACTAAGAGGGAGCTCACAAAAAATATGAAGAGGGACTTCTGACAAGAGCATGGCATGATAGGACAAGATATAGTGACATTAAATTAAAAAAAGGGGATATTTATATGAGATATTAGGAATATTTTTTTTCTTTGGGAGTGTGGTTAGGTCCTGGCAAAGGTTGCCTAGAGAATCTCTGGCTGCCCCATCCCTGGAAGTGTCCAAAGCCAGGGTGAATAGAGTTTGGAGAAACCTGGGATAGTGGAAGGTTGGCAGAAGGTTGGAACTGAATTAGCTATCAAGTCCCTTCAAACCCAAACTGGTCCATGATTTAATAATTACACAAAAAGGAATGCAAAGATAAAGAAGGGAAAGGCTGCAAAGGAAGGAATCAATTAATTTATGATAGTGGTGGCTGGAAATGCCCATTGTGTTAAGATTTTAACTAAAATTAAGATATGAAAGTCATATCAATGCCTTATTCTTCTACTCCAAAATATTGGTCACCTTTTCACTTTACAGTCAGGTTTGGATAATTGAGCAAACCCATATGGCTGCAGTATATTCATGGCACGCCTAATTAGAACAATAGAAATTGAACTAAAAGCAAATTATTTCCACAAGTAGCAACATTTGTATTTTTAGATGCATATTTCTCTCAGCTGTCCGCTCAAGCACTTTGTAGTCTGCTCTGTTCAGGCCTCCATCAGCAGCTGAGAGACATTAGTGTAGCTGCATGTGTGCTACTCTTGTGCTACTCTGTATGCAAAAGATATCTATGAGTATTAACTAAATTTGCAAGAGGAATTAGGATCAGTAATAAATGCTTTAGCAAAGAGGCTTTTGGGAATAAAAAATATATCTTCAGGCAAAATTCTCATAAACTAGACATCATCTTTGATTTACAGTTTATAGTATTTTCTACCCTGCGTCCAATATTCCCAGCTTCAGTGCTCCTGTTCTGTTTGGTGTGATTGACTTTGCAGGGTGGGAGGGCAGTTCTGGAGGATAAAAAGTTAAGTCAATACAGTCATGAACCTAGGGAAATAAATAACATAAACTTCAGTTTGTACTAACCAAGCCAGGCTAAAACCTGTTAGACTCACTCACTGGTCCTAATACACAAATACTGTGTCGATGATAACCAATTCAGTGGCAGAACACAGCCTTTTGGGTGAAAGAGCAAAATATGGCCATGTGTGCAGGGGGGAGGCAAAGATGAATGTTTCTGGGATGCTCCCTTCCCATTCCATATGAAACCAGCTGACAGTCTCAGGCCCACTGGGAGTTCCACCTCAGTAACAATTTTGAGTGCTGGCCTGAAGTTGTTGTCCACCTCTGCTTCTGTAAATTCAGAGTGCATGAGGCCAGAAGGGGCCATTAGAATTCTCTTGCCTGATCTCCTGTGTAATAAGTGGATTATTATGATCTCCTCTGTCCTTAAAGTCTTTAGATCACATTGTTGCAGACCTTAGCTTTTGAAGAATTATCCCCAAAAAGATTTTTTCCTTTTTTATTCCTTTCAGTTTTAAATGACCCTATTAATGGAGATTCTACCAGTGACAAGTTGTTTAAAAGTCACTTTAGGACTATTTTTCCCCCTTCTGGTAGTCAGTTTCTATGTTCCTTTAATTAATTTAATTCCATTGCTCATGGCAATGTCCACACCCTAAATAATTCTTCACCTTCTTTGGCATTTAAACCTTTCAAATGACTGCAGGCAACTTTTCTATTTCTTTTTAGTCATTTCCTAGCCAAGCTACATGGATATTAGTTTTTAAGATCTGTCATAAGACAGCCCTCCCCAACCTCTTCAGTGATATCTCAGCCTTGTTCTTCACTACCACACAGGCAGAGCTCCGAGTTCTCTTCCTGCATTAACCCATCCAACCCAAACAAGGTGTGGGCAAAATTCCCAACTTGACAGTCCATCAAAGCCACCACTGACGTCACTCAGTGTTGGAGTAGGACTTAAAATTTGTGTGGTTCCTTTTGGTGAATGATACAAGGAAATGAGTTAGAAGCTCTGTAATGTTATCTCTGAAAAATGTTTTCTTTTCTATGTCCTGACACAACCTCATGGCTATTTTTCAGATCACTTTTATTTCAAGTAATTTTGCCCTTTTTTTGCCTGAGTCTCACTTGCCACACAATCTTTTTGCATGAATTTGTGGGGTTTTTTTTTCATTCAGGGTGTTTTATCTTGAATTTTTCAAGTTGAATTTTATTTCACATCTCTTGCCAGTGTATTCCCTGTGTGCCCCTCTGTATTATTCCTCTTTCCCCTAAGGTGACTTCTCCATCCCTGGTATGTTCTCACTAAGATGAGGTTTTATTGTGCCCCTTGGTGTCTAACTGAGTGTCCTCATTTCAAAGAGGTATCAACTGATTATATTTTGCAAATGCAATTATAACCTGCTATTTACAATAACCTTCCTTCAAAGCAATAATGAGAACTTCCAACTTTTAGTTTGCTGTGTGGTATAAGCAAGAGGATCTCGCTAGGACAGCTGTACAATTCTCCACATTATTCAAAGGAATTCTAGTTTTCATTAACTTCTTGCTGAGGGTTTTCATTGCATTTTCATCCCATACAATAAACTTATTAGTCAAGCCAGTGCAAATTAATGTGCTGAATTCGATTTTGAGTCTAATACTTGGCAATTACCTATTATACCGTAATACATAAAATATTGTTAGGGTCATAACAGTATCTGTCTGTACCTTACCATCTATTCATAGTATGTACACTAATATATATAATATATATTAATATATTCAAATAAAAATATTTTTACATATTTAAATATAAATATAAATATATATGTGTGTAATGTGTTTTGGTACATACACACCTAGTAAGACACTAAGCATGCCTGTAAAACACTCAGTAACAAAGAGAAAGTGTCTGAAAAACTTTTGCCATTCAATGTGAAAAGAAGAGAAAAAGCCAAGTTGGCAAAATCAAAAACCAGTGAGAAGATGCATGATTAGATCATGGAATTTATCTCCAAGACAACTTTGCAACATAAAACCTCAATTAATTTAGAAAAGTGCAGATAGTTACTGAACAGGGTGCTGAGTATTAAAATGTAAAGTGTTGATTTGGAATAGAATAGAAAATGACATCATTTGGGGCTTAAATACTATTTCTGTGAAAGTGAGGATACAGGAGGGACATGTGATTGCCGTGGCCATCTCATCATGGAGGATCCAATTTGACTGCCTAAAAGTGTATAGACACTGTCATCCTCAATTCCCTGGAGCATCCAAGGCATTTTTAGGGGACTGACAGATACAGAATCAATAGGAACCTTATGATCCTTCAGAGTAGCACAGCTCTGCAACTGTAAGATTATATTTAATGTACAGGAATATGGACCCAGATGTAACCTCAGTTTCTGCACCGTCACAAGGGGAGATGGCACTGGATGGCCCCAAATGGCTGCTCAGACAATCTGTGGCTGCCCTGGAAGTGTTCAAGGCCAGGTTGGGCAGGGTTTGGAGCAAGCTGGGATAGTGGAAGCATCCCTGTCCATGGCAGGGATTTGGAATGGGATCATCTTTAAGGTTCCTTCCACTTCAAGCCCTTCTGTGATTCTAAGATATCTCCCCTCTGTTTCTTTAAATCAGTTTCATTAGACAGATTTCCTTAGGAAAAAAACCTCCTCTACCAATGTGTGTTATAATTCAAACTTTATGTGGGTGCCTACCTGTCAGTCTGTGCATTTCCTAACCTGTAAGGAAATCTATAAAACCCATTTTGACAGTGGCTGCTAACTGCTTGTTTTTTGGTACTATGGAGGAGCTGCTGTACAGGATTAGCCAATTTGTCCAAAATCAGGGAGCAAGCCTGTGCTAGAGCTTGGAACAGCTTACAAGTCAAAACTGATTTTCTCCCCCTGTGTGGACAGAGTGAAATTAAGTTAGAGGGAAAAAAAGCCCAACAAACTATTGCAAGGCAGTAAAATTAAGCTGAAATCAAACTTTAACCCTTGATGCTTTTGAGTACAGATCACTGCCAAGGACCATTTGCCAGGGCTGCATTTCTCTGTGTTTTAATGAACTTAGGCTGAGAGTTGAGAGTATTGAAGCATGCAAAGCAGTCCAACACCCCAAAACATTTATGAAAGCAAATAAAACTTCGAAAAATAATTTTGGTGCTGCCTATTCTTTAGCACACTCCAGACAGTTGTCCAGTGCTGAGACCAGCTGTCATGGGAAATCCTGCACCAAACTCTTTAATCCTCTGAACCTCTGAAACCATGGATGACCATAACAAGAATTATCATTCCACCTCCTGAGTCAGGCCCAAACATTCTGGGGGACAGTTCTAGATGACCAGAAACACTCTAAAGACTCAAGAGCAGACAAAACTGAATTCTAGTGCCTGACAAGGTTATGAAGTGTTAAATTAATCTATGTAGCTACTGGGTCAGCTCAGATATTTGCTTAGTTGTTCTCTCCTAAAGAACAATCATACTGTTAACATGAATTTTGATTACATATTTTCTAAATTGAATGATAATGGTTACAAATTCTCATTTTGTAATAAATAAGAAATAAATAACTAGAAAGAGAGAAAAAGAGAAAAAAGACAGAAAATAACGTTGAAATTGAAGTGTCAAAACAAGCCATTTTAACATTATTGGATTAGAATATTTATTTCCCTGTTCTATACAATTTTTCATGTTAAAGTGGTCTTTATTTTATGTAAAATGCAAATTTTGGATTTAAAAACTCCATCACACACACACAAACACACAAACCCAAACCCCAAAAATAGAACCCCATAACAAAACCAGATACCCATATATTACTTAAAGTGGTTGGGAAATCAAGTAGAAAGATGTGAAAGTAGGATTTTCAGAAGCACCTACATGATTTGGGAGCAGAAGTCTCATGTAAAGACATGTGGTTTTATCTATCAAAGTGTCTTGCCCAAAGTTATTCAACAGACCAGTGACATATCAGGAGGACCTTTGATACGAGTGCATATTTAGTTTCATAATTTATTTATCATTTGTCTGACCTACTGTGTCCTAATGTTCCTCTCCACCAGCTTGGTCCTTAATCAGGGAAATTCCAGTTTATTTAATATTTCTGCATAACCTGGTTGCTATCCACTGCAAACACATCACAGGCCACAGACTCCATACACCTGACCTGGCATTTACTGCAGCCCACAGATTCTTAGTGCAATCCATAAAGGACATTTGGCATTGCTCTGCCTTGCCAAATCCACCTCAGGGTTAAGCTTCATATGTTCTCTTTTGCATCAGTTCCTTTAAAGATGGTGCTTTCTTTAATGAGCTGTCAGAGCCAAGCATTTCTCTGCAGTTAAATGGTACCACGCTTCCCCTGGATTTATTCATGCTCATAATTAGGGAGCAGAGCACTGTCCCCATCTGCAAGCTGAGAGTCAGTGGCAGGTGAGGTGCAGGGGCAGCTCGGAGTGTCAGAGCCATCAGGTCATCCTGTCTGTGGCCATTTAATGCAGACACAGAAAAGTGAGGATTTGTCCCACCAGGCTGAACTCAAGCACCTCTGGCAACATTCAGTTCCTGATTTTTAGGTAAAAGGAAAGGAAAAATACAAAGGTGTCCCCACATGTTGAGTTCCCATATTAAGGTAATATTTCTTTCATCCTTGTCCCAGGATGGGGGGAAAGAGAATTTTTCTTTTATTCTTCTATTGTTATTTTTATTGCTTCATGACGGGTGAGACACAATTTTCATAGAATCACAGAAAGATTGGGTTGTAAGGGACCTTAAAGCTCATCCAGTTCAAACACCCTGCCATGGGCAGGGACACCTTCCACTATCCCAGGCTGCTCCAAGCCCTGGCCAACCTGGCCTTGGACACTTCCAGGGATGAGGCATCCAAAAAAAGAAGCTTTTCATTGTCCATTGGAATTTTTCTTTTCTAAAAAAAAGTACATTAAAAAAAAAAAAAAAAAGAAACCCTGACAGTTGTTTTTCAATATGCAATAAAATGTTATAAAATATTCTGATAATACCTTCCATGAGGATTTAAATAGGATTGGTCCAACAAGTCAGCATTTTAAGGAGAAGGTGGCTTTTGATATCAAGGTTTGTTTATATTTCAGCAAAAAGAGAACCAGCTCTAATCACACTTTATCTGCTTCTCCTTTTTAAGCTGCTGTCTTTTGGGTAGAGAGATCATTTTTACAAAGAGTTTTTACAGCAGACCCACTAGGCATTATTAGAATCAAACTGATGATATTCCTCCTTAGGGCTAAAGAAATGGAGATAAGAGAAGTAAATACAATATTCAAGGTAATTTTTAATAAAACTCAAAAAGAAAAAAGTCTGTGCTTTCTTCAAATTTAGATGATTCTCTCGATCCTGAGAATAAATGCAACAATTTGCCAACCAAACTAATTTTCCAAAGCAGTCAGGGTAGAACCAGTAATTTTATAATAGGATGAGTTTGCAGGTTTAACCACAAAGAAATAGCCATTTCCTTTTCCTGCAAAAGTTGATATGAAAAGAGGGAAGATAGCATGAATAATTATGATGGCTTGAAGAATATGTTTTGAAACTGCTTCAGAGTGAAGATTAGCTTTTTTGAGTAGATGGACATTTTCACAGTAAGTGTTCAGGGAAGGGGCTTGAATGATGCAAAACATTTTTATTTTATTTTGTAATAGATTTTTTCTTTTTGCCCCAAGAGTGCTACATACATATACAAGTATGCCCAGGTACCTATCAAACTCAAAACCAGTAATAATTCAGTCTGTTCAATTGCTTTAATCTAAGGATGTAACGAATGCCCTGATCTATTAACAAAGATGCAGGCCAAATCTTCAGAAGGCTAAATAAAACCATAAGTCATTGACCCCTCTGAAATTTACTGGGAAAAAAATAGAAATTCTAATGGTTCCAGGAATAGGCATGGATTAATGTGTTGAACTGTTTCATTTTAACAGATCTAAATTATTTCTTCTTTTCGG
Organism: Taeniopygia guttata; assembly: GCF_048771995.1. NCBI lineage: Eukaryota > Metazoa > Chordata > Aves > Passeriformes > Estrildidae > Taeniopygia > Taeniopygia guttata. Next base: position 4,375,342 of record NC_133027.1, on the reverse strand, counting down.
CCTTTCCTTTTAATATAAATAGATTTAAGAGTAAAAACTGAAAATGACTGTTGACCAAAAAAACCTCTTTTTAAAAATTTAGTAATGTCCAAGTGGGCTGTTTTTGTACTTCTTGACATCCCTACTGTCCTCTCACTCTTCTTTAATATTAAACTAGCTAATTTTTTTTCTTGAGAAAACCTGTGTATTCAACAAACAGCCAACTGCTTCCAAAGATTCTGCTGCAAATTTTCAACCCCTTTCAGTTTATTCACTGCCCTGCTATACTAATGCCCTGCTGCCCTGTAATCCTGACACAGGGACAGTTTTTCCCAGGATAGACAGAAAGCCCATGGGAATGTGCACATGTTTGAGCTCCTGCAGCCTTTTAATCTGCAAGTGGCACCATTAACCCCAATAAAAGCGTTCACAGGCATGTGCCACAGTGCCCACAGTGCCCTGTGCTCATCCTGCTAACAGAAAAGGAAAACTTGGTTAATAACCTGACTTAAATGGGGGCCAGCATCAAATGTGACCCCTTTCTCCCTCAGGTTTGGGATGCACAGGTCAGGTGAGGGGCCTGAGCTCCCAGCTTGGCTTCTAAAGCAGCTGTGAGAGGGAGAGCTGTCCCCTGAGGGCACTGAGCCTGCTCCCTTCCATCCCTGTGTCCCCCATGGAGAGATACTTGGATCGTGGAACCATGGAATGGTTTGGGTTTGAAGGGACCCTAAGATAATCCAGTTCTAACCCCCTGCCATGGGTGGGGACACCTTCTGCTATCCCAGGTTGTTTCCATCCAGTCCGACCATGGACACTTCCAGGGATGGGGCAGCCACAGCTTCTCTGGGCAACCTGTGCCAGGGCCTCATCACCCTCACCTTTTTAAGAAGAAAAAATTCTTCTTAATATTTGATACATTTAACTTCTGTCTAGCTAATGCTGGAAGGATTAATCCCATATTATTTCTTTATTCTGATTTGAATCTGAACTCAGGCTTGGAGTTGTTCCAGTGACACCCACAGGCTTTGCCTTGCATCTATCCACCACAGCCACCATTAAAACAAAAGATCAACACTTAAACCCTTTCTTTATTTCCCACTGTCACTTTAGATGCAGCTTTCCCCTTACGAGAAGAGGAAATGCCAAAAGTGTCACAGTAAATGCAATTACCAGCGTCTGCTCCGTGTTTGGGGCTCGAGCCTTTTTGTTTGTTTGTTTTCTTCTTTCAGCTCTCACATCTCCTTCTCCGGAGAAAGCTTGATGTGTTTAAAAAACCATGAGTGAGACGATCCCACAGAAAGAGCTGCTGCCACAATGAAGCAGAAGTTAAGTGACACCAAAGTCCCCTTGTCTGGCAGCACATGCACACCCGGAGTCCCATCTGCTGGGTCCCGATAACTCATTTGCAGGGGGCACGACGAAAGGCTGGGCTCGGAGCAGGCGGAATCAGCTGCAGCACACGTGCCTCTTGCTCTCTAATTCTTTATTGTTATTCCCTGAACTCTGGTGGCCCCAAGCAGCAGGAGACAGGGACACATGTAACAGCTCTCACCCTCTGGCCCAGATACCAACCCTTTTTTTTTTTTTTTTTTTGTGTGTGTGTGTGTGTGTTAGGCTACAAACACTTCCCAGGACTCTCATTCACCACGGCAGAGCCGTTCCAAAAATTTGGCTGACACTCACATAGTGTTCTTTTTCTATTCCTTTCAGCAGTGCCATTGCTCAGGAGGGGGAAACACCACTCACAGCCCATCCAGGCCTTCAGTGAATAAACCTTTAGCAAAACTCCACCAGGAAAAAAAGAAAAAAAAAAAAGGGAAAAGTCCAGCAAATCCATCATTGTATCAGAGCAGCAGCAATCGGGAGCTAAGCAGGAATTTTTTCCCAAGTAACAAGGAGGTACTGCCCACACTTGGCTTATCTGGGCAGTGATTTACATATATAACTCTCCGTGAAGAAGAGGTATCCGCTCTCTTTGACCTCAGTAAATCAAAAGCAGACAGGTCACAACTTTAACTTATTTCTTTGGATACCAATCCTCCGACACACAGAACTGTATGAAGCACATGCATAATACATAACCCAGCTCTGGTGCCGACCATCTGACTTCTTTTAACCCCCCTGGTTTTTGTATTTTAATGGTGCTGAATTTAGACCTGTCATTTCAGGTTGTTCTTTTCGTGTCTGTTGAATATATTTGGCCAGAGTTTGTTCTCTGCCTTTCCAATGAGGTCAGTAAGTAACTCAGTGTTTACACAGATGTTTCACAGAGTAGAATTCATTGTTAATATGTAAATTGCATATTTGTGTCTGCCACTGAGTGTATATATTTATAGCTGGACAGCTGCAGGTATATAGAGATATATGGATCTGCATATACATATATAGATAGATATAGATTAAATATAGATTATAGATATATAATATGCATATAAAGACACAGAAATACACAGAATGATGTGTAAGGTTTGAAGTACTATATAGGTATTACATGTAAGATATTAGGAATTACAGAGGTATATACCTACCCTATAGGTATACAGAGATATATATACACATATATACATATATTGGAAGACATCCTTATCACATGTGGTTGCTATTATTTACTGTCTATCATCATATGGTGATAAGATATTGCTTCTGTTCAAATAGGTGCAAATATCCTTCACCAGCTCCAGGCTTCTGATTTAGCAGGGAAGAGAGATGGTTCTGGTGTCAGCATTAGGAGTCTGCTTTCTTGTCTGCCTGAAGTCAAGTGCAGCCCTGCACCAAGAAAATTTCATTGCTTCTTCAAATTATTTTTGAATAATAAGAAGCATTGTGGTTATTATTATTATTAGTAGTAGGAGTAGTAGGAGTATTAGCATTAGTATTATTATTATCTTTTCTGCAACAGGCGTACCTTGAAAATGAAGGAACAGTGATGAGACTGACTACATCATGTCTTGCCTTTGCAGTTTGATGGTTTTGAAAAGCCTAAAAGAAAAAAAAAAAAAAAAAAAAGCATTTCTTTAACACAAATCGTTCAGGCTTTTCCCCTTTAAAGAATCATAGAAAGTCCTGAACTGGAAGGAGCCCACAAGGATGATTGAGTTCCACTCCTGGCCCTGCATAGGACAACCCCAAGAATACTGTGAGGCTGAAAGAGTTGTGCAAATACTCCTGGAGTCCTGGCAGCCTTGAGGCTCTGACCATTCCCTGTGGAGCCTGTTCAGTTTTGGGATGACCCTGGAATCTCCAGTCCCAAATTGCAGATATTTCAGAGAAATCGTGTTCAAAGTATGAGACAGGTAGAGTCACCACACATCCCTGTGAAATGTAATTACCCCTGAACTTAGTGGAGTAAGAGGTTAAAATTAAATACTTTATCTCATTTTTTTCACAGAAATGTTAATCATAGAATCAAAGAATGGTTGGAAGGGACCCTAAAGATCATCTAGGCCCACACCCTGCTATGGGCAAGGGTGCTTCTGAAGAAACATACATCGGGGCTGTGTCTGTGCTTGTAGGTAAGTGGGGATCTCATTTTACTTTTCATGTCCTCCTACACATGTTCTCCTACTGCTTTTACTGTTTTTCTCCTTCACTCTGTCTCACTCCTCTCCCCCAGAAGACCCCACATCTTGTCTGTATAGCCCCTCACCCTTTCAATCCCACAGTGACCTGTCAAGAAAGCCTTTGAAGGTGCATCGCACCTCATACTCCCAAGAGAAGTTCACTGCTAACAAACCAGTCACAGTCACCAATTAAATCTTCAGCCAATATCCCAACTGGGTTTTTATAAAGATGTGCTAAAGTGTTTCCTCCTTCAAACATCACAGAAAAGCTCTGTTCTTCTTTTCACCCTGCTAACTCAGAAGTGCAGAAGGAGGGAAAGTGTTGATACTGGGGATGACATTTTCAGCACAGAGGCCTTTGCTCCAGCCCTTGCTCCCAGCATTGTTTCTCTGTTATATGAAATAACCGTTTAATGTAAAATAAAGAATCCTTTGAACAGGGGCAGGAGCCCACACCCACCTCATGTGATAAACTCATGAGTCACGTTGCTTCTTGCTCTTGCTCTCACCATCCCAGGGAACAGCTCACCCTTCCCTGCACGGAAGCAGTTTGAAATTCCCAGCCTTCATCACTACCACGAAGCTGTAACAAGCCCAGTGTGGGTGGATGATGCTGAATTGATCGCAGAGCTAAAACTGCTGCTTGCCTGGGTGCAGTGCACGTGGCCTCCTGACCTAATTCTGCCTGTGATTTGCAGGCAGGATGTGCTTCTCGCTCCTCACCCATACCCTGCCTGCCTGGAGGAAGACTGATTTCCCTAAGCTGAATCTAACCAGGAAAAAAAACTGCGTGGGAGAGACAAATGTAACCTCTTCCAGAAAAGGATGGATCTTCTGGCATCTCTGAATGTTGTTTATTATATAGGCCATGGAATTAAGCATCCTCAAAGCCACGAAATTAAGCTTGTTCAGGTGAAAATAGTAAATGAGGGTTTAAAGGCAAGGGGGGGAGTATCTTTAATATTTAAAGACCAGACATGAGGTAGAGTAAATGAGAAAACTGTTTGCAGGGAGGGGGAACAAGCAGATGGGAAATAGCCTGTATCAATACACCACCAATGGGACTAAGGGCAGTCATGATTATTCAAGCCTTTCAAGGGCAAAATAAATAACCCAATCAATTTTTTATTAATGAAATATTGGTAAATTGTGACTGCTATTTACATAGAGGTAAGAAGGGAGCACAACCCCACATATCTGACATGACTACAAGAGTGCCCACCATTCCTTCATCCTTAGCTGAATTTCAGTTTTGATCCTTGTCGCAGGGATAACAGAGGAGAATGGAAAGGATGTAAACAGAGCTAACAAATACTACTCAAAATAATAAAAGAATTAAAACGGCTGTATAAATAAGGGAGGTAAATCAGACACATATATCTGCTTTATATATATTTGTCCTTTATTTTTGAATAGAGACTTTGAGACTTTCCAATGGGTTTTAAAGACATAACTGTTTAATTAACAAAATAAGGCATTTCACATGTAATTAATTCATGGCATTTGGAATCACTTTCCATTGCTCTGCATATGTAGGGCTAATTTATGGATAACCTATCCCTGGAAATGTCCAAGACCAGGTTGGATGGGGCTTGGAGCAACCTGGTCTAGTGAAAGGTGTCCTTGCCCATGGAATGAGATGAGCTTCATGGTCCCTTCCAAGCCAATTCATTCTGTAATTCTGTGTTTCAATGATAAACTTCACTCCCATAAACACTGACTATTGTAAACTGCACTTGAAGCAATTCCACCAGTTCATAATCAGTTTCATCCACCAGTCTTTAGATTATTTGCATGAGTTCTTACTGTTTTCTTGGATTTCACAAATATTTTTCTCTTTTTTTTCCTTCCCCCCCTGTGTAGCAACAGTATTAAAATTGCACCCGTCTTTTTTTGCTTTAGCTTGCATGTTTTATTAAAAAAATGTCACTTATGTGTTGTTCAGGATGAAATAGTGCTGTGTGATGGTGTCCAAACCAGACCTTCTGTGGCATCTCCTTCATTAAAGGCTTTTAAAAACAGGTTAGAGGATGAGCTCTGAGAAACAACACAGGTAGAGCTGATCCTGCCCTGGGGCTGGGCCATGGAAGAGGTGACCACTTGAAGTCCCTTCCAGCCTTAGGAGTCTGTTTCATTATTCTGATACAGCAAATTGCTGTGCCCCATTAAAGTGACACAACACACATTGCTGGAGGTCCCGAGAGAACTCATTAGAGTGAGGTGAGATTTTGGTTTAACCCTCTCTTTTTAATTTTTTTCAGTGTAGAAACCAACCAAAAAAATAGCATGCAACCAGCAATCCAGAAACACAGAGATAAACTAGTATCCCATACCTGTTGTAGGAGATTAATCTTAAAATCATGCACTTTGCAATCTCCTTCTGAAACATCTTACATTGACTCCAGTTGGAATTTGGTCACTGGAGAAGATGGTGATGTGTGAGTTTCTAACTGAGATTAGGGTTTCACTTCTGTATTCCCTATTTCTGTAAGATCCAATTCTGAAAACCTATATGTGTTCATAGCCTGAACTACCTGTTAAACTTCAAGTGGGACGAGCCAGGTTATCAGACTCTGAGTATTTACAACCCCTAGAATGTCTCTGGCAAAGTATTTGGAGAGGTGATCTTTGAGAATCCCCAGAGAAGTGGGGAGAGATGGGGTTGCCAAGGGGGTAGAAGATTAAGTGGAGGGAGTTTATGAGTCCACCAGAAATTGTGTAGACTAGGGAAGCTGCCATTAGTGAAGTTCTATTATAATTGCACCCTTAGAAGGCAAAAATAGAAATGTTTTATTATATTCACTGAGTGATTTTAGTACTGGCCAGAGGTAGAAATGAGCCTTCATTGTAAGAGCTGACTGAGTTTAGTTTGGAGTTTAGAGATGATCATATTTTATTATTTTTTTTCCTAGACACTGAAAAAAACTATAGAGAGATCTCCAGCAGATCTCCATCCTCTGTACAGCTAGTAGCAAGATAAAGGCACACAGATTAAGGAATTCTCAAAAATAGAGTAAATTATCCAGACTGCCTGGACATGCACTGAGGCTCATTCCTGCAGGCACTCACTGCTAAGAGGTTATAGGGGACAAAATCTGCATTGATCATTCCTGAATTTGTCAGTTTGCAGCCAAGTTCAAAGGGAGAGAGCAGTGACTCTGTGACTGGGAAAGTAAAAATGTTCATTAATACTTTGGGTGGGTTATGAAAAATTCAGGCACTGGAACAGGCTGCCCAGGGTAGAGTCACCATCTCTGAAAGTGTTCAAAAATATGTGGATGTGGCATCTGGGGACATGGGTTAGAGGCCACTTCAGCAGTGCTGTGTGAGTGGTTGAACTCAATAATTTTAGAGACCTTTTCCAACCTTAAAAATTTTATTATTCTAAATATTCAAAAGCTTCTGCCTAGTTTAAACCACCATACATATGTATACATACATGTAATACTTGTTTTATTTCTCAGATTAACCTCAGCTTAACTCACTGTTACCAGGCATAGATGATGTTAAATTGAATCATTTTCCTGCAGCTAATGGGACTATTCATGATCCTAAACTTCTTACCAGCAGCCTCAGGCATGGCAAACCAGTAAGGAGATAGCTATTCCCCTCCCCCTTCTTTTATACGTTTAAACAAATAAAAGTTTAAATTACAGAATCCAGAGTGCCTTTCCCCTCACCTCCAGACTTCAATCTTCCTTTTCCTCTTTCATTTTTTTTTTCCATTGCTCTTTAATTTAAATGTGATATTATAGCTGGATTTACATCTCTTCTGTTGGTGGTATCCTGCACCTTTGGGAATCAAGGACTCCTTATGGAAGAACTGTGGAGGTAAATCAGAGGATTTCACTTCCTTCTAGTAAGTTTACTTTGACTGAGCAAGGACTGCAAGTCCATCACAGAAATTCCAGGAGCCCTCAAGAAGATGCCAAACATTCAATCCTAGAGCTCTTCTGCCCATAACCCTTTGACATCACGGGATCATTCTTGGATATGAAGCCTCAGCACACCCTGGCCTCCCACCCCTTCCTGGGATTTCTGTTCTCTGCTCTGCAAAATCAGTCACTTCTTTGTTCAGCAACAGATGGGACCCTGTGCCCAGTTTCAATCCCTGTAGCAGATTAAATGACACATGGAGATAAAAAGTGAAAAATTATTCAGTCTAAAGTGGCTAAAACTTGACATTTCCAGCTAAACTCCCAAATTACTCAGAAAAGCCATGATCTCTTAGGCAAGAAGGAGAACCCAGACCCAAGAAACAAAATAATTTATCTTCTCGGGACAGAGGAAAGACTCAGCTCATTTTCACTGTGCCTTCATTGCTGGTCCCACTGCCTGAGATACACCTACAAACCCAAAACAAAGTTGCCAAATGAGCAGCTTTGACTTCACCCTTTGATTAAAATATTAAAAAATATTAAAATGTTGCTTCCCTTGTGAACAATGTACCTGGTACTTAGTGGGAAGGGAAGGGTGATATGTTGGGGAAAACTTGGATAAAAGGTATTTGATAGATTATTAATTTCTCCATCATAAATATCTCCTATTATCTTCTACCAATTTTAATACACCGAAGAGAAGAACTATAACTGAGAAGCAATCCCAAATGATCCCAGAAGACCTGAAATCCTCAGATACATTAATAATCCTGCATGAAGCTCGTTTCTTTCAGCAGTGACTGCAAGAACAGGCCCCAAATTAATGAAATTGTAAAGACAAAAGGAGAAGTAGAGGAGTTGAAGAACATAAGCCAGAACAGAAGGATATTACAGAAGGATTTAGGTGATATGTGAAATGAAATAAGAGGGTATTTGAGAAGAAAAAGAAAGGTTCTATCACAAATAGAGAAAGGGAAGGAAAAAGTTAAAGTGAGGATAGGGAGAAACTAGACAGGGAAGAAACAGAAATCTTTTCTTTGTTTCTAAATCCACTTTATTTTATTTGGCAGAAGGACTTCTGTTTTCCATTGGTGTAAAGGTATGCAATGAAAGCTGAGAGATTCATTCCACCTCATTACAAGCACAATTAGGCACCTCTCTCATATTACCTCATATTTTATATAGTCATGGGCCATTCATGGCAGAGTTTATGCCATTCAGACCATACAATTAGAATTATGTCATTTGAATAATGGAGAGTCAAACTTACCTTCTAAGCATCATTTTGGAATAAGAATTCATGATAATTCTAATTTCTCTTTGTAATATTATCCAGAACATATTTTTGTTTTCTTATCAAAGCTATTTAAAATCATGAACTTCACTGTATGATAATTTACTTCATAACACTTCTATTTCTCCTTTAAGGTTTTTATTATTAATGAGAATGCATTTTTTATAGCACAGAATGCTGATATCTTTACTTATAAAGACAGTAGGAAAGTGTCATTTGATCATCTAATGACCTCTGGTGGATGAATCTAATTGACTCACAAACACATAATGTTTCACACTGGCTTTAACTTGTATTGATTGCATTACTGCAAGGCTGTGCAGCTTCTCCAGGCTGCAGAAATATCCAGCCTTTAAAAATAATCCCATCCCAACCCAGGAAGAAATGTCATAGGTCTCAAATGTCTCATGAGCCAAAACCATAAAAACCTCTAATATTACTCACAGGGTCTAACTGTCCAATTTTCTTCTTGTGATCACGTGAGGAATGGCCTTAAACTGAAAAATCAGGTTGAGATTAGATATGAGGAAGAAATTCTTCCCTGTGAGGGTGGGGAGGCCCTGGCACAGGTTGCCCAGAGAAGCTGTGGCTGCCCCTGGATCCTTGGAAATGTCCAAGGCCAGGTTGGATGGGGCTTGGAACAAACTGGGATGGTGGAAGTTGTCCCTGCCCATGGTAGGGGGATGGAACTGGATGAGCTTAAGCTCCCTTCAACCCCAAACCATTCCATGATTTTGTGATCCTAAAGATTCCTTCTTTTCTGCATTTTGCAGCAGACAAGGCAGATGCTCGTCTTTTCCACCCATGCACACCTGTCTGGCTGTATTTTTACACCACACACTGTGCTGTGATCACAAATACATCTATTGATGTGTACTAGCTGCACTATGGGATAATAAGGAAACCCAGGGAAGATATCCTTGCAAAATTACACTATGGAATGCATAAGTACCTATCACGACTGGATACAAAGTAATGAAATTAAACATAAAGGAAGTAAAAATTCTTTCCAGTTACACTTTGTTTGCTAAACATTTGAAGAGGCTGTAGAAGCTTTTTGATCTCAGGTATTGCTAAGTATTCCTTAAAAGCAGAGATATAAAAACAAACCAGAAAAAAGAGAAAACTGTGGGCCTACTTTGCATTTATAGCAAGATTCCCTTATTTCATTCAGTCTGCCTGAGACTTCCTTTAAAAGGCTATAAAAATATATCACCTACTTTAATGTGGGTTTATTTTTAGCTGCTAAAACATATAGATTGAGACTATACCCAGATCCTCCACTAGCTATATTTTGTTAATCTTCCCTCCATTCTATGTTTCCAGCAAAGAGGTGTTGTTACCTGTACATGAGTTGTGCTCACAGAGGGTGTGGTGAGGGTGCAGATCCTGGGAGTGTTTGCTGCTGGTGGTGTGCCCTAGAGGGGTGACAGCACAGATGGATCTGAGCAGCTTCTAGTAACTTCTAGAGAGGTTCATCACATACTGCAGAGACCTTTTTGTCAAGAATTCCATATCCAAACCCCCTACAGATTAACCTGAAGGATGCCCATTTTCCCAGCTAAAGGTCATGGATGAGATTTCCACCTCTCTTGAACCCCCAGAGTAAAGCCTGAGATGTCAGACTGAACTGTAAATTTACTCTCCCTGTGCTGCACTCTCCCCTTGTAGCCTGTGTCTGCTGCAGCCATTCTACAAAATGAGATTCATCCCAGCTCTATCTGTTTCCAAACAGATGGATATCCTGCACGGACCAAATCCTGCATGGAGCAAATCCTGCACGGAGCAAATCCTTCCCCCATCTCAATTACTTCTCTCCCCCACGCCTCTGTTCCTTGTTTTTATTCCCGCACGCAACCCCAGCACCAGCAAGACTCTCTTGGACAGAAAACAAAATCCTTTAACAATTCCACCAATGCAGAAGCCTCGCTGGAGAGGAAATGGGAAACCTCTTCCCCTTCACTCTTGCTACCAGCAGCTGAATCAATGGAGGTCATTATATTCCTTGCCCAAGATGTCAAGGGGTCAGGAAAGAGCAGCTTTGTTGAGGAGTTGCTCCAGCCCGATATTATGGATTTGAACAATGAAAACAGAGCTGGATTGTGAGAACCCATGTGAGATTATTTAAGGCAAGATAAAGTCATTTTGATCATTGCTATTGCAAGTGGGCTTTGGATCAAGAAGGGCACCCCTCTAGTTAGAGCTCTGGAGAGGATTAGTGCTGAGCAGGGCAGGAGGAGGGAGCAGGACACATGCTAAGACAAAGCTGCCACAGCTCTGGGTGATGAAAATTTACCTCCAGGGCTGGACATGGATCACCAGGTGATCCCATTTGGATTCCTCAAACACTGTTCTCACACAAAAGTTTGAGATTAATGGGACCGAGGGACTTAAAAGGAACTTTTAAAAAAACCCAGGATCTGACTTGTCCTGGGGAAATAGTGATCCCTTAGGCCAGGGCAGTCACTCTCAGGGCATTAGGGGAAGAAGCTGTTGTCCTTCTTGTTCCTTTAACTCCCTGGCTTGGACTCCCAAGCTGAGGCATCAGCAACTCCTGCAGCAGAGGACCTGCTGCTCACAGAGGTTCATCTCTGTCCTGGACAAAAAAATCACTTGGATTGAATTGTCCAGGACTGAGTTGTCAATACCGAATCACTTTTACTCTCCTTCCTTCCTTCCTTCCTTCCTTCCTTCCTTCCTTCCTTCCTTCCTTCCTTCCTTCCTTCCTTCCTTCCTTCCTTCCTTCCTTCCTTCCTTCCTTCCTTCCTTCCTTCCTTCCTTCCTTCCTTCCTTCCTTCCTTCCTTCCTTCCTTCCTTCCTTCCTTCCTTCCTTCCTTCCTTCCTTCCTTCCTTCCTTCCTTCCTTCCTTCCTTCCTTCCTTCCTTCCTTCCTTCCTTCCTTCCTTCCTTCCTTCCTTCCTTCCTTCCTTCCTTCCTTCCTTCCTTCCTTCCTTCCTTCCTTCCTTCCTTCCTTCCTTCCTTCCTTCCTTCCTTCCTTCCTTCCTTCCTTCCTTCCTTCCTTCCTTCCTTCCTTCCTTCCTTCCTTCCTTCCTTCCTTCCTTCCTTCCTTCCTTCCTTCCTTCCTTCCTTCCTTCCTTCCTTCCTTCCTTCCTTCCTTCCTTCCTTCCTTCCTTCCTTCCTTCCTTCCTTCCTTCCTTCCTTCCTTCCTTCCTTCCTTCCTTCCTCCATCTCTTGTTTTTCATCTTCTTTTAATTCTATCTTTGGTTAAAGTTCAAACCAACTGAAATTCCAAGCTGTAAAAATGACTTCTTATAAAACAGAGATATTTTTCTACCTCTTTTCATTTTAGAAGCCTCAGTGCTGGACATTTAGTGCATTTTTTTTGGGTCTCAAAAATTGCAGATAGAAAGGTAAGCATGTTGGAAACAATCTTCCCAAGACTAGCTCCAGTTTGAGTCATTGGCATTTTACAATAATAATAAAAATGAAAAACATTTCCTCAATAATTCCAAGCTTCCTCTCATTTGGATTACTTTAACTTGCCTCCAAATTTGGTGGGAAGTTACATGATCTTATGAGAATATATTTGGGCTTACCAGTGCTTGAGTTTTTATCTTCATCTGGAAAACAGGTGAATTTGCTCTCATAACTCTCTTCTGTGGAGCATGCAGAGGAAGGGATGCCTGGATTCATTTTATATTTTTTTCAGTACCAAACAACAGGAAAACTTGTTGATGCCTCTTATCTCTTCATTTACAATTCATTGAGTTTTTAGGCTTATCTTTAATGTGTCCCACTAAGATGCCCAAAACCTGGGGCTGATGACAACCAAACCCAGGACAGCAGCAGGGCTGCACCATCCTCCTTGGACACAGAGCAGCAGCTTGTCCCAAACAGAATTTGGGAGTGTGATCACAACCCATGTCAGATGCCAGGCAAAGCATGGAGTGGCACTCTTGCTTTCAGTTCCTGCCATTCAGCCGAAAAGTGGGAATTTATTTCACCATGGCAGACCTGATCCTGTGTCAAATCCCTTTCTCAACATCAGCCTGATTAATTTTAAGAGAACTGAGTTATTTTCTACATTGCTTAGAGAAAGTTACTCTGATTTTATTAAAGTGAGGGAAAGCACTCATGGGGAAAGCAACAAATTATGATGATCATTGTTTGATGGTTGATGGTATCCTTCCATTATTCAATTTTCTAAAAAGGGGTTTGTACAGTGGTTACATGTACTTAAAATTCTTCGGGAATGCTGGACAGGTTTATTTATTTTTTTTTTTCTCCAAGATATTCAAGCACCCAAACCCAAAAGTTAGGCACTGAGGTACTTCTGAAAATCCCATTAGAACTCTGCTTTGTATGTTTAGGCATCTCATTGCCTTTAAAAATGTTATCCTTAATACCAATGAGAATTGGAGCTTTTGCATATCAAGCTCTGGTGCACAAAATGGCAAAAGTTAAAGGGATTTTTACTGAAGGGATAAAACCCATAAAAGTTGAAAGATATCAGCTGTCAATTTAATCTCAAATCACAAAAAAACCCCAAACACAGTCACTGGTCTTCTGTTTCTTTGTTTCACTTTCCAAAATTCCTATAATTATATGCAAGTACCTCTTAGTGCAGAAATTGGTTCTCCTAGACAAAGAATCTGATTTTTTTTTCTTAACTGTACAAAATATGCAATTGAAAAAAAAGTGAGCAGTTGGAGTGTGGAGAAAAATGAGGCTACATCTGTAGGATTTTGTTCTGCTTTTAGTATCAAATCACCAAACCCATTACGTTATTTTTCCTACAGGCTTGTGCTGCAAACATTGAATACAATTCATACCCTAGGAAAAGAAATGTGTGCTTTTTAATTGTCCCTGACTTGAACAATCATTAATTTCATTAGTCCCTCATTTTGTTTTATTTTTTTAACTTAATATGGGAAATCAAACCAGTTTATTTTAAAGCACAGCTATGAACCACTGATTTTTTAAAATCCTAAAAACTGTGAATTGCACTATACATATGCCTATGCATATGCATATACCTACCCACACATAAACTAAAACAGTATAATTTATATTAGAAATGTGCATGTGCATGCACAAAGAGGAAAATATTTTCTTTCTTCTCACTGTAGAATCCAAACCTCAAAAAATAGGAGTTTGTATGAATCAAGGGCTTTCAAAAAATGAATGCCGGTGAAGTCATTCTTCTGTCCTGTGTTTAAAATATCTTGGGTTTGTCATAGGCAATATTTCAAACTACTGAGTCATGAAATGTATCTTTTTCTTACAGTGATTTTTATTTGTTTTGGTCCTTTATTTCACCTACTGAGAAACTGAGTACACTGTAGGTGAAAGGATAACTTTCAGTGTGCATTTGTGGGATGTAGAGGGGAGACTTTTAAGCAGACCACACATTTCATTCACATTAACTCAGTTTATCACAAGGGGAAAAGCACTCTTTTGTATAATGGTATTATGCCATGTGGCACATTCTGAACCCTTAAATCCATATTTAAGAACAAACAGTCAAGCTAGGAAATAAATTATTTAAATTTTGGATAGGTCTATGTGTGTTATTGTTGTGTAAATCTGCTGGGCTGTTACACTGTGATTACATCTCCTTCATGTAACCTTACCTATAAGTTAATCTGCATATATTTTGGAAAATGTACATGTATTCCCAGGCAGGGACACTGAAATCAACATCACTGGTGGTGACTGAGATTAATGACAACCAAATGATTTAGTTGGTCTCAGCCACTTCAAGGTTTGATCCTGCACCAAGCACCTTGGTCCTTGCTGTCAGCAGTGTTTAAGTTAAGTGTTGAACCAAAATCTGATTATTTCAGCTATTCCCTTGGTGTAGGACCACTTGAGAATTTCCCTTCTTAACTGAAGATTCTCCTCCTTTGAGATCCTCTGTAGCCAAAATATTAAATACCAGCAGTGCCTGTCAGAGCCAAACAATTCCTGCTGGGTATGCAGAAAGTCAGAAAAAAAACAGGTGGAGTATTTTGGATCTTTTTGCCTGATTTCATCTCACTCAGATAATCTGACCCTCTCAGGATGTTTATTTTGTCTTCTCACAACAAAATGCATTTGTCCAGGATTTTAGGTGACATGGAAACTCTTGGAAGGGTGAAAATAGGTTGTGTAGAGATGTCAGCTTTGTCCTTTGTCCTTCCAAAGGGTTAAATACGAGAAAAAAAAAAAAAGGTTTTAAAAAAAAAAGAAAAAGAGGGAGAGGAAGAGAAAAAAAAATAAAAGGTTAGTGTTTTCTGTCCATTAAAGAGAGTATTCTGCTCTGAAACCGAATTGGTCATGCATTCTTCCCGCGTTTCCTGGCAGGGAGGAGAGTGACTGCAGCACCTGCCTCCGCTGGCGCTCCATCCCTCCCGCCCCTGGATCTGTCACTTATTACCCCACTCGCCTGCAGGACCAAAGCAGCTTTGAGACGCCGATTTCCCTTAGTTAGCTCCATATGAAATTCCTCCTGGAGCATAGCTGCAAGTTGTTGGTCTTTTTTTCTCTCTCTTTTTTTTTTTTTTTTTCCTTTTTCCAGGACAAAACTGCTTGTGCTAAGCAGAGGGTCTGGATACCAGACAATTTGGATGAGAGTGAACGGACAATGCTCTGTTTCATTTTTTCCCCCTCACATCTTCCCTCTAGCAAATGCCAACAACATTTGTAAAAAGAAATTCTTGCTTTTGCTCAAGAGCTACTTTCACACTTAAAAAAAAAAAATCCATTAAAAGTTGTCCTCACTAATTTCTGTTTAACGTTTTGGATTAATCTGTTTTTCATGTTTCTTCCTCTTTTTTACCTCCAGTCTCTATGCCCTACCTCAGTGTTTGCACCTGAGCTGAGAAATGTTGATAAAATGATCCAGTTTCTCAGGCTGGAAAAGAAAATTCCACTAAAACTAATATATCTCTGATTTGGTCTCAAATTTGGGGTGGAAAATTAGATGGTTAATGTTAAAAAATTTCTTAAAAAAATTTAACTTTTCACTAACTAAATGACAAGAATATTTCTTAAAAAGCAAATTATCTTCTACAAAACAGATGTTCAAAGATCTTCCACCTCTAAATGAAAGTACTTTTTTTCCTGTGCATTTCCTTACTGAAGTTTTGCAACCTAAGAAAGAATTTTTGAAAGGGCAGGTCCTAAAGGAATTCTAAAAAGGGATATTTATTTGTAGTCCCTGAAGGTTGTTTTGCTTCCTTTTGGTGTGATACGGAATAACTTTCTTGGGACCAAAGAATTTCTCCAGTGAATGGTCCAGGGCCTGAACTCTCTGTAGAGGAGAAAGATGATGAAAAGTTTCAGTTGGCAGTAGGGTCCCATTTTTCCCATGTCATGACTCACTCTAGGAGAGTTTTTGGGGAAGCAGGTGGTGAGATCTGCAGGTGACATGGATTAGGTGATGTGGCTGCAGTCTACCACAAAACTAGACTGGCCTGAATATTTCTCACTTCCTATTCCTGCTTAAGTCACTCTCATCCTTTCTCCACCCCACACTATGCTCGTGGTAATAGGAGGAGATAAATCTATCTCCTGGCAGAGACAGGTGAGGTTATGAATTTTAAGGACCACTTGTGGAAAAGAAAAATACATGTCATTCCCTCTGAAGGATGACAACTTCATTGATCCACAGGCATATAAAACTAAAAGGAAGAAACACTCTTTATGTTAGCATTGATTACCCATTTTTATTTTGCTTTTTCTAAAAAAAAAAAAAAAAAAAAAAAGGACATTTTTAAGTGTAGAAAAGACAACTAATTCCCTTAAGTATTTCAGAAATTTAGCTTGCTTTTTCTTCACGGCTGAAAGAGGTAGTTATGGAAAGTGCTGTAAAAAAATACAATCTCAAGGGTAATAAATTTGTATTTCTAGAAAAAGATATATGAAAATACATATTTATCCCATTCTTATAGTGTATGTGACTCATCAGGGCTAAAAAAATTTCTTTGGACACTGTTGGCTGAAAAAGGCTGGGGGAATATTGTGTGATGTCTCACTAGAAGAGTACTGAAGGTTTTCAACTGGTTGTTTTCCAGGAGAAGTGGGGGAGCAGAAAGCTGACTGCAGGTGGATCCCATTAATCCTGGAACACATGTCAACAAACAGCAATTCTTGGAATTTTAAAATATCTACCCAGTCTCTCAGCTGCATTTCCTCCATTCTGCACTGAATTTGCGTGCTGTGCTTTTATCTCCTGCATAGTGTAAGTAACTAAGGAGAGAGATTCTCTATGCAGGTGCCACATCATCTTCCACCACAATATTCCCAGACTTTTTCAGGCTTATATTGAGTGAAACAAAATTAAAAAGTTAAAACATTAATTTAAACTTTCCTCTTAACAGATGAGTCAAGAAGAACACGATTGCATTGTCCACTGGAATATCCATCTTCAGGGATCACCTGTGGCCTTTTATCTGTATTTTCTTGGCTGTTTTTTCCCAATGAGTGAGTGAGTGCACACACCCCACCAACCCCAGCAATGCTATTGAATTTTTCTGTGCTTGAGGGGCACTTTCTTTGATGAGATCCAGTTGTGTCCATTTTGGTGCTGCCAAGCCCTTGGCAATCTGTTTAGATTAATGAAAGGTGCTCCTTGTAACCAAATCCCCTTTCCTGGGGGTAACCCATTCTCCACCTCCAGAGCCATCCCCAGGAACACGCCAGGCTGAAAGATAGACGGTTCTTAAATAACTTCATCCTTGCTGCTCAGATTGATATCTATGAACAGATGTTAATTATAAGGAAAGCAATAGTTGAAATGCAGATGGTATAGAAAATGTCTGTGCACGTTCAATCTGTGTTGCTTTTTATAATACCAAACACTGTTCCCATTGAAATGCTGGGTCTGTAGGAAAACGTTGCAAGGTTTTAAACAGAGCACCCCTACCCCCTTGTGGCATAATGGCATTTCTGGAATGGAAATAAACCTGCATGAAAATTGCTTCCCTTGGTCCTCTAAAGCACCTTAATCAGGTGAGGGAGCAACTCTGGAGAGCTGTTCCTTTCCCTGCTTACACTGAGTTCTGAAGATCATTCAGTGCTCTACAGTGGGAACTTAAACCTTTGCTAAAGAAATCAAAATAGACCAAAGCTAAAGGCGGTATTTTTTTGGCTTACATCCCCTCATTTATTTTCCTTTCTGTTGAGCTTTAAATGCCAGTCCCTGCTGCTCAACCAGCTCAGCTTTTGCTCACTCTTTTGCAGGGTGTTGTGGTGCATTATGTTTCCAGGGCATGGCATTTGGTGGAAGGTTGGTTCAGGATGAATTCAGATGGCTGATATTTTCCCACACAGCAAGGTCACAGTGCACAGTAAAAGTCATCCCAAACAGTTTCAGCACAGATGCCCAAACTGGTCAGATTAGGCCACTCCTTCCTTGTGCAGTGGCAGAGTCACTTTATCTGCTTGGAAGGGAACCATCCCTATTATTCCATAATGGTTACATTAATAGGATAAATATTGTGGAGTAGAGATTCTATTAAACATGAACATGTATCTCAAAATCTGATCAGAAATTTTCTTTCTCTTGGCTATAGATATTGAATGCATAAACTCATTGAGGGAATGATTTTTTTAGTTTAAAACCAATTAGAGACATTTTTTTTTTGTCCACAACAAAGAGTTGACCATGTCCATTGTCAAGGCAGAGCTTTCAACAGTGACAACTAATTTAGGACACTTTCATGACTTTTTTCTGAATTTAAAGAGGTCAATTTTGACTTTCTGAGCAGTGTAAAACCATATTTATTCAGCTACAAGGGAACCCATGGATATATATGTCCTTTGAACTTTTGGACAAGATGACCCAAAACTTCCTAATTGTGACCGTTCAAACACTTTTCTACAACATTTTCTTAACAGAGAATTTGTGGCACTTGTCTATAATGATTTTTCTTTTATTCTTTTAAAAATTTGATTTAATCATCACCTGATATGCATGTGGTACTACTGAGGATCTAGGAGTAATCTCAGATGACAATTAGACATTGATCTTAAGAGATTTTGAATTTGGTGTCTTCCAAAAGCTTCCTCTCCAAAGCATCATGAGAGCTCAGACATATTTTATACAAGAATCAGTTATTTGGCTTTTCCACTTGCAAATAAAAGATTTAGGGTATCTTTTTTATATGGGCTACACTAAAGGCTCAGAATCCAGAAGGCAGTTAAAATGTACCTGGAACCTACTCTGCTGTTAAGGATTGTGAAATCTGTTCCTCATTTAAGGATTTAAAATGACCTCATGCTTCTTGAGGCCTGACTCCTCATAATGCTTGAACTTCCAGAAATTGCACTTTACTTGCCCTCCTGAAGGCCTTCTTTCAAGAAAGATGAGCTTTGATTTTGTATTAGTCGTCTGGTGATTAGGCATATTTGTGATTTACTTTGGAAGGGAATTACTGAAAAACAAGCAAACTCTGTTTTTAACTTACGATCACGTCTCCAAGCTGTTTCCCCCATATTGTCTTACCAGCTCTGTGCTGGTTTATAGCACAGCTCACTGCCCTCCAAAGGTGGAATCACCCTCACTTCTGTTGTGCCTGTGGAAAGATTTACTGAGTGGTTTCAGGTACCAAAAACTCCCTTCAAACAGTACACATTAACCCACAAGCCCTGTTTGTTAAGATACCTGGCCTTGCCCATCTGATTCCTGAGATTTTTCAGCTTATCACTCTTCTCAAAACATGTTTCACACCATTCAGGTCACTTCCTCTGCCTGGTGTCCACTGCTCAGCATCTAAGCAGCCAAAAGAGGTGCCACAGTCACATGCTTGGAGCTGAGATGCACAACCTCATTTCCTAAAAAAACAAGGGAATGGTTAAAGGACACAACCTAGAGTCATGCTTTTTTATTCTTTAAATCCTTATGAAGCAGCAGCATGACAGGCAAAGCCAACTCTTTAATTCATTTTCAGAAAGAGAAAAGGGTTAATTTCATGCAGTAATTTATTTGGATCTGGTTAACGTGTCCCTGTTTCAAGCATTGCTCTGCAGTGTTACACAGCTGCTTCAGAGGTGACTGAGTTGCACTGATGGATGACTTGATATTTTAACATATTGGGTTAAATAACTTCCCATTTCTTTTAGCATGAAATATGAGCAGGCAAAGCAGCAGATTTTTCTCTGCTGCTTTATTCAGTAAACTGGTTCAGCAGCAAGGATGTAGGTAAATCAAATATTTCTAACATTGTTTGAGAACATGTCTCCCATTGATTTCAAAAACATCTCTAGGGATAGTTTCTTAAATTAAACTTAACAATAGCATGCATCAGTTAAGATCTATTAGATCCAGGAGACGATAACACTTATTAAAATGAGTTTCATGCTTGCACTGTTTATAAGTTTAAACATAATTTTTCCAATTAACCTGCCCTTCTTCTTAGCAGCACTGAAGCATTTAATAATGAAGATAATGAATGAGAAGTTCCTTTGAAGTAGTCACAGGAATGTTCCTATTAGTTATTCTGACGTGTAAATAGCACCTCCTGTTCTCCACTCTCTGTGTGACCTGTAGCTTTGTCTCCTGTAGTGGTGAAAAAGCCATGAGAAGAGACACAAAAATATTTCAGAGAGTGCTCCTGCCTCTTTGTTTGCTGGGAAGGCTCAAGAGGAGATTTAAACTGGATATTAGGAACATTTTCTTTTCATCAAAAGGATCGTCAGGCACTGGAAAAGACTGCCTAGGGCAGTGGTGGAGTCCCTGGAGGGATTTAAAATCCATGTGGACATGGTTTAGTGGTAGCCATGGCAGGTTTGAGAGAACAGTTGGACTGGATGATCTTAGGAGCTTTTCCAGCCTAAATAACTCTATGATGACAGGGTGTGGAAGCAGGGACAGAGAGGTGGGACATGGTAAAGGTCTGATACAGGTGTGGAGAAACCAGCAAGATCTATGGAAGAGGAATAGTTCATGAAAGACAAGGAAGAAGGAAGAAGAAACTATAGAGATAGCAGCAATGACGTTTCCTTTGGCAAAGATCGCATTCCTCATGCTGGCTGACCACAGTTTCTTCTCTCTCCTATAAAAGGCCCACAGCTGTTTAGGCCACAGCTGGATAACAGGTACAGAGAAAGCAGACTTTATTATGGTTCAGTGTATCACAATTACATCTTTGTAGAATCAGAGCTGTATCTTCATGCAAAGCAGTATCCAAAAAGTTACTCATCTAATTCAGACACAGTACTAAGGATGGCAATGAACAAACATGAATCTCAAGGTGAACCAAGACTGCAGGACCTAAAATCAAATTCTTCTTCAGCTGGACTAGATGATCATTGTAGGTCTCTTCTCTTCTCTTCTCTTCTCTTCTCTTCTCTTCTCTTCTCTTCTCTTCTCTTCTCTTCTCTTCTCTTCTCTTCTCTTCTCTTCTCTTCTCTTCTCTTCTCTTCTCTTCTCTTCTCTTCTCTTCTCTTCTCTTCTCTTCTCTTCTCTTCTCTTCTCTTCTCTTCTCTTCTCTTCTCTTCTCTTCTCTTCTCTTCTCTTCTCTTTCTCTTCTCTTCTCTTCTCTTCTCTTCTCTTCTCTTCTCTTCTCTTCTCTTCTCTTCTCTTCTCTTCTCTTCTCTTCTCTTCTCTTCTCTTCTCTTCTCTTCTCTTCTCTTCTCTTCTCACATTATTAATACTACTGTGTGTTTTTCTTTGCAAATAAATACATGGGTACTTTCCTTTTTAAAATATATATCAGCAAAGGGAAAAAATAGACAGGATGGATGTGTCCAGAAATGGCAAAAAAGGAGGGGCTGAGAAAAGCAGAGGAAAGTGGAGGAGCAGCAATAGAACCACATTGACAATAGGAAGAAAATTGAGGGTTTAGGAAGGCTGGGTTGTCCAGAAAGACATTTAACATGTTTTAAGAAGGACAAGGCTTTGTTATTTGCCTGCACCCAGAAATGTGTCTCACACAGGTCATTAATGTACACTCAAGTTAAAAGATTTCAGATTGGGAAAGATGGGAAAAAAGGCCACTGTAGCTAACAACGAGAAGGAAACTAACACATGGAAAGAGGCAAGAAGAGCAGGACTGCATTAGTTTTGCAGAAAAGGCTTTGAAGGAGTAACATCACAGAGGAAAGAAGAGAATAAGAAGGCAAAATGGGAGAAAAGCTGTTTAAACAAATAGACAAAGCTGGAAAAGGAACAACTGCTTACAAACAAGCAATCATTTTAGGCTGAAAATTAGATTCCCAACAACCAAGGAAATGAAACTCTGGAACTACATTTCACTAAGGACACAGCTAAAATCTGGCTGAAGATGGGACCTGATAAAGATATGAAGGCACCATATGATGTCCTTGCCTGTATTACAGAGTGAGCAAGATTCTGATCCCAGCAACCCATTCCAGCTCTATGTTCCTTTTATTTACACTTCTTCTGTCCTGACAGACAAAACAGCAGCTTGTGAAAACATATAATTTTATCAAAAGGAACCAAACGCATCAGTCAAAGGAACTAAATGCATGAGTCGAATCTGCCCTGAGGTGGTTTTAACTTGAGCAACTAACTTTTGAAGGGCCCAGCTCTTCTCTTGTGGTTGTGGAATTCTTGCTGACATCCTTAGGAGGCCCATGTGTGGACAGATTGCTGAACATGAAGTGGAAATTGGCAGAATGGATCAGAGAGGAGAATATAGCCCTCAGCGAATTGCTTTGCATCTTGCTGACCTTGGCAAATGCACAGCTATTTTTCCCAAGTAAGATAAGATGTTTTTTAACCATCTTCTCCAGCAAATAAGGCACAAAGATGGGAAGACATCTTCAGAGACTTCCTAACTCCTCATTGCTTGCACATATTTGCGGAACATTTTCATTTAAGACAAAATAGAAAGCAAAATAAAAATAGACTATATTCTTGACTCTGGGTGGCATTGGGTAAGATATTCAGTGATTAAAAGACTAGAAGGAAAAGCAGGGCCAGTTCTCTGCTAGCCCTGCTGGTCATCAGCTGGGAAGAACTGGTGGTGAACATGGCCAGAGATGAAAGTTGGGACAGCAGTGATTCAGTAGGGCTGCAGGACCTGGAAGAAGGCTGGGAAAGGTGGTCCCAGTGTCAGAACAGTGGGTTTCTGGAGAACAAACTATGTCAGTAAAAAGTGCTGTACAGACTCCTGCAAGCAGCCAGAGAAGAGGGAGCTGCTGTGGGGAGTTACCAGGCTTCTAAAGAAAATTCACCAAAGAGCTCTGGAATAAATGTTCTGTGTGTGCAGGAAGAGCAAGAAATTCACCAGGACTGCCTGTCTAATCAAGGAACTTCTTGATGAGCTAAAATGCTAGAAGGGAGCACACACAAAGCAAAAATAAGGAAGAGAAACAAAGGAGTAGCATCAAAGCTTTGTTTGTGCTCTTAGGGATGAAAGGAAAAGACCAAAGCCCAGCTGGCACTAAGACAGAGAAGAACAGCAGCAGAGAGGAGGGAATCCACAGGTGTGCCAGTGGCAGGAGGAATTTCAGGGAAAATGCAATTCCACTGCTGGATGCAGGAGAAAATCTGATTTATTATCAGCAGTGTGTAAAAAGCTGAAGTGCAAAAGGCCTTCTCAGTATCAGTTTTCAGAAGTCCAGACAGCTCCAGATCTATGGATGTGTTGACACAGTGTGGCAGGGACAGGGGCAACCAGGAGTGAGGAAGGAACAGACAAGGCACTACTCAGGGGAACTCAATTAAATCCATGGGATCAGGTAGAATGCACTTGAAGATACTAAAAGTGTCAGCTGATGTGTTGCTGACTGCAAAAGACTAATTATTTTCCAATCCTCAAGAAGGACACCAAGGAGAAGCCAAAGAGCTATGAGCCAGTCTGGGCAGTCTGTAGGTGAATATGAGCTCTTCTCCCTGGTATCCAGTGATAGGAGGTCTGGGAATGATGGCTGCACCAGGGGAGGTTTAGACTGGACACTGGAAAACACATCTTTTCCAAGAGAGAAACACTGGACCAGCTGCCTGAAGAGGTGGTTGATAACCCAAGCCTGTCATCATTTGGACAAGGGTATTAACAACATGGTTTAATTTTTGGCCAGCCCTGATATGGTCAGAACGGATTAGCTGGATGATTACTGCAAATTCTTTCCAACTTAAATATTCTACTCTATTCTATTCTATTCTTTTCTATTCTATTCTCTTTTATGCATCTGCTGAAGTAACTTCTGGAACATCATGTCCAGTTTGGGGTTCCTGTTCCAGTTGTACACAGAGAAATTAAATCATAAAGGCTTTAGAGAAAATGACCAACAAGGAGACTTTGCAGAGGCAGCTCTTAATGGTAAAAAGGAGTCTGGGAACAATCTAAAACAAACCCATATTGACTTGACAAGTAGCTGCAAACAAAAAAGACTAAAACATTCGTCCATTGTCTATAGATACAACAGTCAAGACCACGGATCGTAGCTTGGAAGGTTCAGGCTGGATGTCAGGAAAAGGTTTTCATTATGAGGTTTTTCAGCACTGGAACTGGGGCCTGTAGATCTCATAGAAATTCCATCCTCAGAAGATTTTAAGACTTGTTGGACAAAACTCCGGCTGGACATGGTCTAGTGGTTGTGGTAATTAATTCAGGAGGACCTCCAGACAATCCTTCAACCTCCTTCTCTGTGATTCTGGGAACCCTCTGTCCCACAGTTTCCATGTCTCTAAAATGGTATAAAATAAATAAAGATTTGACCTCATTTAGAAAACAGTTAAATAGGTACTGAAAAAAACAAGTGGAAGACCTTAATATTAAACTAAACAACTACATGTATCAATATAGCTAAATTTGATGCTACATTTCAATTCAATATATACCTTCTCAATTTTTTTAAAATATAAACCATATTTTCAATGAGAATGTTTCAGGATGACTCAGACTTTGAGGATGCAGAACATGATATTTTGGCAATTTCAGCAATTTCAACCCCAGGAAATTTTAAATAGGAAATTTTCCCCAAATTTCAAAATGAGAGCAATGTAAAGAGGTCAATTCTAGGTTTCCTTTCCAGTCAGTAAGGAAAGAGATTCTACCAGAGTGTGATTCATCTGACCTATTTTAGGCACCTACTCTAAGCTGAGATGAATCACTTCTAGTGCCAATTGCTTTGCAATGACTTTAAAAGGAGTCAAGGGTGACCAGCTCCTGTGGAGAAGCCTGAAGTTAAATGCACATATCTTGCCCAAATAGAAGCATTCTAACTCAATAATAATATGTATTTTTTTCAGTTAGATTAATGCATTCAGCAAAGTAGTGCTGAGTTTTATGGGATATGATTCCTGATATTTGCATTTAAATATTCTGAATTCTGGACATTGTGATGTTCCAAAAAGTGTTAAAGCATGAAACCACCAAGATTTGGAAATGTCTAAGGTAATCACCACTCGCACTGAATGCTACCAACTAAAGGAAAACAGGAATTTAGGACAGCCATTTTCACCTTACTTTAGCAAAGAATTGGTTTTCAAAGGTCTTTTTCAATGTAAAGTATCCATTATTTTGTGATTCTGTGATTAATCTTTCTGAATTTGATCTGCTTTGTTTGGTTTTGCTTTTACTAGTTATTTAAACCTCCACAATATCTCAGTGCAATGACTCCTTCTATGTGATAAGGTTTTATGCAAAGCAAACAAAAACCTGAAAAGCAATTAAAAAAAAGAAGTGAAAGATTCTCTTTCTTTGAAATCTTCTCTCTGATTAATTAATTGGACATTTTCTCTCTCTGCTCACTATCGCACTGTGTCAAAAATGAGGAGGGTTGTACAGAAGATATCAATATTGCTGGCACTGACTCTTACCAGGAAAGTTAATTTGGAATAGTTTTTTAACCACAAAATATAATATGATTTTTCAAACTTTTACTGCATTGTATTCACAAAAAAAAAAAAAAAAAAAAAAAAAAAATTCCCCAAAACTGATTTGAATCAACCGGTATTTTATTTCAATGTCACATTTTTTTACAGGATACCCCATGGTTTTAATGGATATTTCCAAATGAAACATGGAACTTTGCTTTGAAGGCTTTTGAAACAAGAGGAGCTGGCAATAAGAAACAGAATCAACATTTTTTGGAAATGAAAACTTTGTCAAAAGAAAAATATTCTTATAGTAAGGAATTTGCACTGTATAATGAAGGGGGAAAAGTTTCCAAAAATTGACAGTCAGCAGTAGTTGTTAAGTACAGAAAAACTAATATATCGTTAATAACTTGCTCCCTACCAAAGCCTTTTTCCATTTTAGATTAGTTCTGTTATGCAGAAAATATATTTTATAAAATATCTTTAAAAAATTAAAATAGTTTTCTTTTGCAATCAGCAACTGAGGAAACAAATCCCTAATGAATCTCTGATTACACCGAGCAGAGTCTCCACGAGAAGCAGAGAGCGGCTGAGCAGGGAGCTGTGCCACAGCCAGCCACCGAGAAACCAAATTAACGCTAATTATATCGGGGCTTGCTGTGGAGAGAGCAGTGTGACTTCACCCGGGGAAGGAGGCAGCGATTTCACTAGGTGGCACAGTTCTGACACATTTACACATCATTACCCAGCGCTAATGTCACCTCTCAGGGCGCGGGGCCTCGGGAGCCAGGGGGTCTCCGAGCATCACTCAGCGATGTGTGATCTGTGAGTGGAAACTGCATCCCGGCTCCCGATGGGCTCCAGATCCAAGCTGAGCTCTGTCAGCCGGCCTTGAAATTAACAGCAAGGAGTTGAGTGCTCCGCAGAAATGGGGCTTAAATCTCGGCTCAGCTGGGAGATACAGGGGGGAAAAGGGATGGAGGATTCAGAAAGCGCTCGCTGACTTTGCGCGTCCTCGATCGTCATCGTAAAATCAAGGGATGGTTTGGGTCGGAAGGGAACTTAAAGATCATCTTGTTCCAGCCCTCTCCCATGGGCAGGGACATCTTCTGCTGGAGCAGGCTGCTCCAAGCTCCATCCAGCCTGGTTTTGGACACTTCTACTGGTCAGCTTGGGTGAAGTGACTGTTAGAATCAAAGAATAATTAAGGTTGGAAAAGATCTTTAAGGTCAGTGAGGGCAACCACCCCCAACACTGCCAAGCCCGTCACTAGCCCATGTCCCCGTGTGCCACATCTACACAGCTTTTAAATCCCTCCAGGAATATTAACTCCACCACTGACTGACCTGGCAGCCTCGTCCAATGCTTGACAGTATTTCCAATGGAGGAATTATTCCTAATGTTCAATCTTTCCTGGCACAACTTGAGGCCATTTTCTCCTGTTCTGATGCTTGTTTCTTGGGAGAAGATTGACATGATACCCATGCTTGACAAGAGAAGCATCAGTGGGTAAAGCAGGGACATAAAGAAGCAGTTTTAGCCTAGTCAGGAAGTAAAACACAGTTCAGAAGAGAACCATGGGAATATCATAGAATCATAGAATCATATCACAGAATCATAGAATCCCTGCAGCTGTTGGACCATGAAAACTTAGAAACATCAGTTTCTTTAGGTAGCAATGACCAGCCAAAGGATGCACCTGTTCCATCCACCTCTGGTTCTCAAACTCATTTGTCAAAGTCAACTTTTACACCTCAATCATCTCATTGCAACTAGTGAGGTGTGAGCTCCTGCTACCAACTCCATTTGACCTGATCTGTCAATCTGCTGGTCAGTCTTTATGTAAACGGATGGTATTTTAACATTTTATCAAAGGCTGGTGAATGATTAATAGCAGGAATAAATGTGCTTTGGATGTAAGGCTTCTGAATTATAAGTGGTTATAAGTGCAGTAATAGAGGATATTAGAGAGTGTGGTCTGCCCAATATTTACCCACTGGGCATAGCAAAAATGGGCTAATCTTTATTAAAGATGGCCTATTAATTAGCAATGACCCTTAACAAAAGATTTGTACCTTCAACATGAAGGTATTTCTATGTAAATGTGTAGAATTAGGTTCTTCTAGAAACCTCTTAAAAAAAAAAGTTCTGACAGATTTTGGACAGCAATTTTTATTCCCAGCAGCAAGGAAACCATTGTAGAGCTTTGGCTTTCAGTCAAGATTGCCAGCAACAACAGAAATGTTTTAATTTTTTTCCATACTGTATTTTGTTAAATAACTTTTCAGGAGATCACCAGTAGGTTTTAAGGTGCTGGTGCCTCCAAGCTGCCAACTTACATTTCGTCACTAACTAATGCTTTGCCCTGGGCTGTTATCCAATTAACAGGAATTTATAGGGAAGGTTTGCTATGCAATGACTCTGCTCGAGGCCGTTGCGTGGTATCCTACGACCTCTAGACCGAAGGGTATGGATGGATAAAACTTTAGGTTTTGATTCCAAATGTATATCACCATGAGTGGCCAGATCAGGGTTTTGTATTCCCCACACATGCAGTAGAGATGGTCAGAGGCCTCCGAAAGGCAGTCCAGAAGGAACGTGTGCTGGTGCCAGAGAAGTCAACAGCAGGTTAAGTTGTGTTCTTCTCCAAAGGACAGCTCAGGAATGTGTGTTAGAAATCACCAAACTTTGTACTCAAGGTAGAGACATTAATGGGCAAAGCTTGGGCTGGGATTTTGGTCAGAAGAACCCTCTGGTCAGCTTCAGATTAACACTACTGCAGTCACATCTCCTGTGAACATGCTGCAATCTGCAAACCCTGGAATAATTTCTCTAGAGAATAAAATTCACTTACCCTATTGAAACTGGGTCAAAGTATGGCCAAAACACAGCGCATTATGGTGGAAGTTCATCTGCCTACAGCTGAGATTATCACAGACAGAACTCTGCATATCATCTGTGGAGAGGCATAATACTTCTAGGGTATGGTCATCTGCAGAAAAAGGGATCACCTGCAGAAGAAGGGGTCATCTGAAGATGAAAGACCTGAGAAGCAGCCATTTGTTTATAAATGTAGCCTGGACAATGAGCTCAAGAGCAGAAGTCTTCTCTAAAGTTAGACGGAATGACATTTATAGAGAAACAGGGGCCTAAAAGATAGGCCCCACCAGCTGAATGCTTGAACTGGGGCCTCATGTGTGGGCTGGGGCTGCCAGCCACAATTCACTCAGGTGGCCTCAATAACCTCCACAGGTTCATATCACCAGTGCAGCTAATTCAGAGTTGGACCCTGAACAGGGAATATCTGGGTGTTTTTTTAGCTCTGGAAGATTCATAATCGTTTGATCAAATCACAGTTCAGGAACTGAGCTTGGAAAGAGAAGTCTCCAAATTAATCCTCATCCTAAATCTCAGAAAGATCTTTTTAATGAGAATTCATTATTAAAATTTAAATGTGTGCTCTGTGTACATGACACTTGCCATTAACTATATGTGTATGTGTTTGCTCACGTGTGTGCAGGTATGCATCTATGTATATTAAATGCTTAAATTTATATATATATATATATATTTATTTATATATGTGAGGTCAGAACATCTTTTTGAGCAATGCTGATGCAGCTCCAAACACAATAGGGTTCCAGGTCATTAGTGCCTACATGTGATCACTGCAAAAGCATTAAATACCAGCAGTGGCTGAGTTTTCAGATAACTGAACAGTGCTCAGATCAGAAGATGCTTTGATTTAAACATTCAAAGTAATTTTTATTTTTATCTTTTATACCTGCACAAGGATTTGTTTTAATTCAGTTCTCTCTTGTAGCTGCCTGCCTCTTCACATTCTTCCCTACCTGTCTTCATGTTGTTGTGTTTTGTTTTTTTTTTCTCCTCTCTTAATCAAAATTAGAAAGAGATTGTGTGTGCCTGTTAAAAAAAAAGAGGGGCTTGGCTAAAAATAGTTCCCTAAGACAGGATATATTACAGCAAACTGCTTTTGCCTCTGGATGTTGGTGGAGTTTCCTTTGTTGTCTTCTTTGATTGTTTCATTTATATGGCAGGTTAGACAACAGCAGACTCCTATTATTGCCTTTCCTCAGCGGTGAATTTTCTTTTATTTATTTATTTTTAGGGCTTGGAGCCCCTGAGGACAGTCACTCCCTAACCACAGCTGGTGACAGGAGGAGGGTTTTTTGTGCGTTCGATACTTAGAGCTGAGAGCTGACTGGTGAGCAGATTAACAGCAAGGCTATTAAGTGGGATACAGTCTCCATTTTTAAATTGCCTAGGCCTTTAATAAAAGAAGGAGAGAGAGGGAAAGGGAGACAGAGAGAAGTCTTAATAGTATAACATCTTCTGTATGCTCACAATCCATTTCGCCAGATGCTAAATTACTTTCTTTCCCTTCCCCTCTCTGTGCATCCACCCCACTTTCCCCGCGTCTGGTGTCTGATGCTGTGTCTCATTGCTGGGAAAGGAGTCCTGGAATCCAATTGCAGAGGTGCTCTGGTAAAAGGGAAGATTAGTGACCCAGGATTCTGCAGGAAAGTGTATACATGACTCCAAATTTCTCAGTCCCTGGGCTGTTTTAGAATTCCTTAATTTGTTTTTCCAGGAAGCTTTGCACCATTAGCTGCTTTCTGGCCTCCCAATACTCTTCTGGCTGACGCTGTCAGAGCAGGAAGTGAGGATGAGCACGTCTCTAAGACAGAGGGAAGAATCTGAGACCAAACCTTCTCAGGGCAGTCAAATGGATTAGACAGGAATATACAGAGGAACCTGGCTCCCAGGACTGAAGTTAGAATAATTATCAATTCACATTTATTTCCAATTAATCACAGAATACCAGAATTCTGGGAGCATTTTTTCTTTCTTACCCTTCACCTTTTCTGTGTGAATCCTTGTAAAAACAGAGCCTCCACCTCCTTTGTAATGCCTTTTAAATACAGGAACATGGTGATAAGTTCCTCCCTAAGCCATCTTTCCTCAAGGCTGAACAAATCCAGTTCTCTCAGCCTTTCCTCATATGGAAAAATTCCCAGTTCTTTCTTTGTGTCACTTCTATGGACCCTCTCCAGCCTTTCACAACAACCCTCTCCACAACAATGTGGAGCACATTGTTCTCCACAGTGGGGACCAGAACTAAACACAGTATTTTAGGTTTGGCCTGAAAAGCACTGAGAAGAGTGGGATAATGACTTCTTTATCTCTATTGGTGGTGTCCTTCTTGATGCAGCCCAGCATCCTCTTGGCTTTCTGTTCTTCAGCATCACCTTGTTCATCCCTTGGACCTTGCTGTCCAGCAGGACTCCCAGGTCTCTTTCCACAAACCTGTTCCCCAGATGAGTGGATCCCATCCTGTGCTGTACTCCTGGATTATGTTTTCCTAGGTGCAAGACCTTACACTTGTTGAGCTTCAAAAGGCTCTTGTGAGCCTACACTCCCACCCTATCCAGGTCTTCCTGCAAGGCAGCTCTTCCTTCCAAATTGTCTGTTTCCCCACTCAGTTTGGTACCACCAGGGAACCTCTGGGTACCCTCAATCCCATCATCCAGGTAATTTGTGGAGACATCAAACAATGCAGGGAACCATACTGTACCCTGGAGGACTCCACCTGTGACACTGCCAGCTGGATGGATTTAAGGTGCCTTTTCACCCAAGCCATTATGTGATTCTATGATTCTGTGATTCTATGATCTCCACAAGTTCTCAAAGCTTATGGAGAGTGGCTTCCCAAGGATGCCAGCCAGCTCTCCAAACACCCTCAGGTGAATATTGTCAGGGCCCATTGATTTGTTAGGGTTTAGCTCCTCCAATAAGTACTGACATAGTCACTGGTACCAATCTTGAGCATTTATTTAAACATCTACAGAGCAGAGACATTAAAAAAAAAATTGAATATGCTCACGAATTGCAACTTGGCATATGCCTTTCCACAAAGTAAGGTCCTCCACTCTGTCTCCAATTTCTTCCTTATCTTTTCTTGCATGTTGTGTAAGATTTTCAGTGATGGATATTCCACAGCCTTCCCAGACACTCCTTTCTAATGTTTCATAGTTGTTACATTCAGAAAGGCTTTCAGTACAATTTTGAGGGGAAAAAGAGGGGTCAGTTCTTAACCCAGCTCTTGAAAAAATTTAGAGCCCAATTTCTTTCCAATGGGAAATGAATAAATCAAATTATTTTTTAAAATTGCTGAGCTGATAATTTTTTTTTTACATAAAATCTCTGTTTCTTAAAATAAGCACATGGATTTTTCTCGGTGTTACTCCATTTCAAAATGTTTCCACACTGAAACTTTGAATGAAAGTTACATTTATTTTGCTTTCCTCATCTCTATTTTTTTTTTTAATGAGTGTTGGGAAATGGAAAAAGAGACTCCTATACTTATTTATATACCAACATTTGCCCACAGAAAGAAATCCTGATCGTACAGCCAGGATTTCTGAAGTGGAAATTTCAAAGGGGCGTGTTCCAACAGAAACCATTCCTCCTTTTCTGCTGGCTTTACTACAAACTAATGTGCAGTCACACCCCGGCCCTGCAAGTACTGGCACATACGCCTGGTTTCAAAAAGGATGGAGATTGTGTGTCTTGAAAGAGGTGACTCTCAGGCACACAATAAAGCACATTCAAAAGTCTGAACAGGATCAAAAACTCGAGCCGTTATATCGTGGCATCCCTTAGGACCAAATTTGATCATCTTCACTTCCATTTACTAAGTGCTTTGCTCAGCAAGAAATATTACAGGTATTCTAGTCAAGTCTAGTCTCATCACAGTGTATTTGAAAGCCTTCCAGTATTCTTTAGTGCATATGAATAACATCAATCAATTTTTGTTCTCTCAAAACTCCTGTGCTGGAAGAAGCGTGAGTTTAGGGTGTGTTTTGTTTTGTAATTCTCCAAAAATACTTGCACGTGCACATGCAGGCACCTGCAGGTTTGTGCTGCTGAACATAAAGCAGAGCCCCACAGTTCTGATTTCAGTGGGGAAAAAAAAGTGAGGTTTAGGGTGACCTCGGGTATCTTTTGGAGTTTAATCCAGATTTTGAGGACTGCACCCCTAAAGCTCAGCTTCTACTGGCTTAAATGTATTTAAGAAAGGAAAAAAAAAAAAGAAAACTTTTATGTAATAGCAGCGGCTGTGATAGCAAAAAAAAAAATCTGTCTTCGGGTTCACGACTGTACTGTGTCATTTTTATGCTGCTGGACCATCATCATTTTGCTCAAAGGAGAAAAAAATAAGGAGCCTCATGGAAGATTTTGTAAATCACCGCCAAAATATCCAAAATTTTCCTTTGACGTATTATCACAATTGGGCTGATTTAGGGATGCTTTGTTGACCTTAATTTCAATGTTTCCTAGCTTTGGTGTCTCATTTTTCAGCCTGTGTGATTTCTTATGTCTCTGTGCTTTTTTTGGTGTGAAGATGGGCTGGCATTCAGTGCTGATGTGATTGTGTCTATGAAAGAGAAGAGAGCAAAACAGTATTAATTTTTTTTTAAAAGCCTGTTTTCTCCTGCACGTATTCCAACACTTTAAGCAGGAAGAATCAAAATGTCTCTACTCAGCTGCTCCTACTGGCAATGGTGACCAACATGAAACATTCCTTCCCAATATCCCATCTATCTCTGCCCTCTGGCAGTGGGAAGCCATTCCCCCATTTCCTGTCCCTCATCCCTTGTCCCAAGTCCCTCTCCAGCTCTCCTGGAGCCCTTTTAGGCCCTGAAGGGGCTCTGAGTTCTCCCTGGATCCTTCTCTTCTCCAGGTGAATGTCTCAGCTCTCCCAGCCTGGCTCCAGAGCAGAGGGGCTCCAGCCTTTGGAACATTTTCCAATAGACTGGGACCCTCTGGTCAATCTGCAACTGAGAAGAGGAAAAATCCCTGTGTGTCACAAGCTGCAGCAGAAAACAGCATGGCCACAACAGCCCACTCCAGCCTGGGACAGCCCTGGGACAGTGACTTAATGAAACAATGTGAATTATGAAAGGGGCAGGAGAGCCTTTCCTCCTTGTAGGTGCAAATTATATCTGACACAGAAAGAAAGACTGACTCAGGCTTCTGAGGAAATTTCCAGGGTATGGTGGGATTTTTTCCATCCATTAGATGCTGGAATATCACTCCTCAGCACCACCCTTTATTCCATGCCTAAGTTACAATCTGGACTAAAACAGCACTACAAGTTTAGATCTTTAAAGCTCTGTGCACTGCTAGTGAAAATTCAATCAACATCACAGATCTGAAAAACAAAGGGACAGAGGAAAAGGAGTGTCCTGACAAAGTCACTTCTCTGAGAGCTCAGTAGAAGCTGATGGAGCCCAGCCTGCTTCGAATGACAAAAATTGGGAGAGCTATCAGGCAGAAACACACTCCTCGAACTGCCAGCCAGGTTCAAACCTCTTCCCCCTTCCCCATCACAGAGCCTTTGTCCTCTTGCCAGAAGCCTGCCCGCAGGCAACATCCAGCTTTCTAATAAAGCAGCTCCTTTGTCAATGACAGCAATGATTATCTCCTACAGCTGCCCGTGGTGTTGCATTTTGTAACACAATTTGGCCGCCTTTGGCCCGGGTTAGTTCTATTTAACGTACTGCAGGGGGTTCACTGTTTGATCTCTAATTGATATAATTGACTGGGAATAATCAGGGCAGCTTTATAGATTTTTATTGATAGCTAATTTTCCTTCATCCATTGTTTAATTTGATAAGACTATAACCTAATTTATTGCCACTCTGATAGGGATCCATTACCCTTTTGACAAATGCTTCTGGGGCCCACTTGTCAGCAACTGATTTGAAAGAGCTGTTAAGCCTACAGAGCCCATCATTAGTTAATGGCAGTTTAGAAAGCTAATGGCATTATAAATTAAGATCAATAAGTACATGGAAATTACAGTTGTTCAGCAAGACACCACTGTATTATTAAACAAACATAATCCTGTACCTTTGGTTAACGCACACACAGGGAGCTTCCAAGTGAGTTTCAGAGCTGAATAAAGCCAGGTGATTAGCAAAGAAGATCCCTTCACTGGTGCTGGAATTGCCAGATTAATTCCTAAAGGATCTTTGCAAGAAAAGAAAGAAGCCAGCACCGCTTGATTTTGCTGTATAAGCAACCCGAGGCTTCAAAACACCCTTGCACAAAACAATACCCCTCTCACTTCCTCGGGTTTTGATCTACACCAACAACACTTTCAAATGCATAATACAAAATCAGCAAAGGAGAAGCTCCTGGATTTATCCCAGGGATAAAGAAAAGCAAACACAGCATCTCTTGATACTTTTATATAGCTCCCTCTTAATACCTCAGCAGGCTTGATTGGCATTGAGTGGTGTTTGATCACTTTGGGCCAAAGCAGGATGAGGATGTTGAGATTTTTCCCAGCAAGGCACCATGATCTAATTTATACAGCAAAGAATGGGATGTCAAAAAGCTCGGAGTTAGCTTTGGCTTCACCATTTGTTACGTACAGGATGTTGAACAATTGACTTAGTCTCCTATCCCATTTTGCAAACTCGCTCTCTCCCAGATGCCCAGATTGAGTATTTGGAATTGAGGAGCAAGGCTGCTCCTTCTTGGTGCCTAAACTGAGTGTTTAGGATTTAAGACCAAGGCTTCTCCTTCGGGGCTCAGTACAGGTCAGTACAGGTAGACTTCAGCCTCAGCCATGTTTTTAGGCCTTGACATCTCTCAGTGCTCTCATGGACTCTGGCTACATATCAGAAATGGAAAATTGAGGTTGTTACATGCCTAAATATCTCTCCTGCCCTCTGAGACAGCCTGATGTTTTTAGCACAGGGATACCTGATCCTCTCTTGGTGCAGATCCTCCCTGGAATCCAGTCCTAGGAGACTATAATTATTATCACAGTGCACTCAGCTTACTTGGCACAAGCTTTGCTTTGCTTAATGTGCACAATGCAAACTGTGAAGGGCCTAAGAGAATCCAATGTCCATTCCTTTGGAATGGGATTTCTCTGTTAAATGGATGGGACAAAAACCTGAGGGTGGCTTGCAGCTTCTGCCATCTACTTTTAATCTTCAGCTAAAGGTTTGGCAGGGCTCTCAGATACCTGAGGTTAGGTGGGATGAGTGTGATCACATTTGTGGTGTGTCCATCAACTCAGATAAAACATCTCCACATGGAGAATTGGGAACGGACCTGCAGCTATCCCAGCATTTGAGTCAGTGGGAGCCAAAGTTTTCCCACAGATGGAGAAAGCTTGTCAGCCCTGTCCAGGATTTGCCTGGATTCCACTTTGAACCCAAGGCTAGTTTGGAGGCTGCTCTGATGATTACATGGCTGGTTAGATGTCCCTGATGCCTGCCAGTCTTTGATTCACCAAATGGATTGGTCTGGTGAGCTCCTGTTTGAATACATGTCCCACTTTGGTGCTAACTGGATGCCTGGGGTCTTTTATAAGCCTGAAATCTCTTTTAATGCTATCTCAATTCTTGTGAAAATCTGAAGGCCTGGCTGGAACAAGCCTCTAACTTGCTTCCGAGTAGGTGAGGAACAATAATGTACCTTGCAGCACCACAAGCCTTGCCCTAATCACTGCCCCCACTTTTGTCATCCCAACCCAACTCAGCCTTGACAGGAAGGTAAATCTTAGTGATCTGGATGAAAACTCCCAATATATTGAGAACCTTCTGGCTGTATAATTTCATTTTTAAGAAGACTGAGATAAGACAAACTCCTAAACTTGTCAACAGCTCATCCATATTGACAGCAAATTTGGCTGAGTTACAGATAGTCAGTTTATTGGGTAGAAAGACTATTGGGAATTTTAGTTGTTTCCTTAATGAAATAATGGCCTTTCAGCCAGAAGTTATTTACAATGCTGTACTCCTCACAATAGAAATTAAATATTATGATTTTGTTTGTCCTGAGATTACTTTGCAAAAGTCAATGTTGTGTTATGTCAAAGTGTTGACATAGAATTAAAATTTATTTTCTAAAGTGAGATTCAGCTGACATTACTCAGGAATCTCAAAATTCGGAGACAGCTTTAGACAACTTTTTGAGTCAGAAGGAAAACATAGGCAATGTCCCTGTTAGTTTATAGTCTAGGCACACGTGACTGGATTTGTAGATTGAATCAATTCAGGCTGAAGTCCTAACACTGAATGGTGTAGCCATTTCAAGGGTATTTCACTTTGGTCAGGTTTATTCCCATTCCTTTTAATAAGTAGAAAATACCAGGAACACTCCAATAAATTAGCTCCTGGTTTGCAAAAAACCTGTTTGTGCATGCAGAGGCTAAATGAACAAATGAATTATGGTGAACTGAAGTACATTAAGTGGAGATAACCAACACAAGTCACAGCAAAAGGGCACTCCACCTTCCCGTATATATACATATATAGTTATATATTCTGATACATATTATTTTAGGCACTCCCAGATAGTTATCTGCTTCAAAATTTCTCTCTTAAATTTTTTTATTTCTTCCCACTGGCTACAGAAAAACTCAATTAACTATATCAGGCTTAAGCAATTATTTGACACCTGTATTACAGCAGATAAATATCTGTCTTTATCTGGTAGAAATGGTGGGAAAAAATCCTCTTCAGGGTTTTCTTCAGCCAAAGAACATTAAAACACATGTAGTGAAATATAGATATGCCCTTGATGCTATGCATGCAAGGCAGAGATGGAATTGGTAAGAAAAGGAGAAAATTAAATAACTCCATCACTCAAAGATATTGAAAACATAACAAATGTGGGACTTACTGCTGGCAGCTGCTTTTGAAACACTCTTTTCTCCCTTCAATGCTATAGATTTTTACATATATTATAAATAAATAGAAAATTTTTACATATGTAATTAATAGAAATTATTACATATATTATAAATATATATAAAATATATAAATATAGAAAAATAAAGAAATTGTAAATTGATATAGGTACAGAGAATCTAAAAAGTTTACACATGGTGATCTAGTCACTGGTCTTGAAAGTTGTTCAGTGTAAAACTGGAATTTTGATAGGTGGATTTGCTCCAGGTGGATCTCATGAGCACCATCAGGTGAGTTTTCACTGCTGACTTTTAGAAATACAGAATTAATAATGCTGGAAAAGACCTCTAGGATGATAAAGTCCAACCATTAACCCAGCACTGCCAGGTCCACCACTAAACAATGACCCAAGTGCCACACGTGCGGCTAATGCAGAGCCATGACCTTACTGTGACCTTCCAGGAACTAAAGAGTTTTACAAGAAAGAGGAGGAGAAACTTTTAGCAGGGTATGTTGTGCAAGGACAAGGGGTGATGGTTTTAAGCTAAAACAGAGTTGATTTAGTCTAGATAAGAAGAAAAATACAACGAGGATGCTGAAACATAGGCACAGGTTGCCCAGAGAGGTGGTGGATGCCCCATCCCCAGAAACATTAGTCAGGTTGGAAGGAGCTCTAGATAACCTGGCCTAGTGGAAGGTGTCCCTGCAGATGCCAGGGGGTTGGGCTGGATGACCCTTAGATGTCCCTTCCAACCCAAACCATTTAATGATTTCACAGTACTTGCTTCTCCCGATCAGTGTCACAGCAGTAAAATGCAACGCCAGGAAACCTCCATCCTCTGATGCTTCTCCTGGACCCAAGGCAATAAACTGGCCCCAAGACAGTAAAAATATGATTGTAAATTTATCCTCTAATGAAACAGTGCCAAGGCAAGAGCCACAGGGTGAAGTAGGGGATGGTGGTGGAGGGAGGCACTAAACTGTCTGCTCACTTGAAATAAAGCAGGCGAGATTACAAGACTCATGTACAATTCTCCATGGTCCCTAAAGTCTCTTGCAAAAAGGTAGAAATGAACTAATTTATTAGTAAAATCACATCAGGGGCAGTAATTTCATGTTAGTGAATTTACATGTAATAACATTAGATTTCCAGCCCTCCATATCAGCACACTGTGGCCCTCTTGGATGATGAACGAGCTGCCTAAAGAAAGATGATAGTTTGATTGTTTTCACAGTGAACGGATCAGCATTTTAATTTCTTGCCTCTGTGTTTATTGCTTATTTGGCCCCTTGCTCAGCTTGTAAAAACTTGGCTAAATGGAAATGAATAAATGTAATTACTGTGGGTGACAGTGGTAATCTGTGTGGGTTTTTCATATTGCCTTTGCCAACGTTAATCTAATCACTAGACAATATGTGTCACTGCACAAATACACTGACAGAAAGCAGAGTCCTCTGTCAGTGCCAAGGATATGGAGGCTAGAAGGAGTCCCTGCTGGTGGGGGTCTGTTGCTGGGAAAAGGCTTTAATACTGTGACCCATAGATGATGCAGATCATCACTTATATATACCTTACATCCTGCTCAGGAGGAATAGCAGCAGTAGAAACCAATTCTGAAACTGAAAGCAAGTTTTTCCCAAGCATTTTCCCAAGGCAGTATCCCACTGTCAAGCCTCTCCAAGAGGTCTGACAGTGTCTCTGTGTGTTATGGTTACATCTCAGATGATTTTTGCCTCCTTCAGCTCTGCCCAGTAGCTCTGCTGTGTGTAAGTCTGTCTTATCCTAGGTGTGGATGACATAGGCTTTGAAAAGCCATGACTCAAGCACTGGGAGAGTATTTTTTTCACAATAAGAGGTAAAGAAATGTGCATGAGAATAACAGTTCTGTTGCCTAAGGCTTTGTTGGGCAGTAGCCTGAGGAAAAAATATCTGTTACCTGACAGAGTGCAAGGATGTCAATTTATGGGGATATCATCTTCCTATTATTATTAGGCAACAAGAGTTCATGGGGATTAACTCATTTTTCAGATATCGCACAAGAAGCGAGATTCAGCTCTAGGTCCAAACATCTACTTTAAAATACATATATACCTGCACAGGTGTATAGATGTGATCTGTGTGTTGAAGCTCCCATTCTAGTCAAAGGAAGTCACAACGGAATTCCACAAATGGATTTCAACGGCCTTTGTAGTTACTTATATAACTGAGGAGCAGCTTTTACCCCGTTGAAGGCGCTGCTCAGCAGTAACTAAACCATCCCTGTAGTGTCAGCGCTGCTTAAGTCACAAATTCAAAACACAGCACTATTCCAGATCATCAGTCATGTGGATCATTTATGACTGGTCTTAGCACTGCGTGTATCCAGCACAGTGGACTGAAGGAAGTTGGCTTGCATGGGAAGCAGGAAGGCTCAAACCTGTCCAACAGGTCTTTGCAGGACACCAACTAAAAGATTTATGGGGGTTGAACAGAAAATAAATAGTGTTAGTCGTGTGACTGCAACCTCAATACATCAGGCAACATCTGGAAGTTTCATGCTGTGTATAATTCCTCTCTGTCCTATCATCATAAACACTGATGATGTCCTCAGAGTTGTCAAAAAATTGTATGAAAACCAGGCTTGCACTCGGGGAAATTATAATCAGAATAGTCATGAAAAGAAATAAAGAATGCTGGCATTTACAGCAACTGTAATTCTAAATCCAAGAGTGATTTGGTGAAGCAGTTCTGCAAGTTAATGATACATGATCTTAATAACTTTATCTCTTGCTTAACTCAAGTGAGATGGATAACATAACATAACATAACATAACATAACATAACATAACATAACATAACATAACATGACACCCTGTAAAAATTTGTTCATAGGAAGAAGATCTGTGGTTTGTTCTTTACTTGGTGTGAAAGAACAGAGAGACAAAATTAGTGTAACAGATCTTGGACATTCCAAATATCTACAACTGGCTCTTCCATGCCCTATTCTCCAAACTGCCACAGGTACACAAAACACATGCAAGATAAGCCTCCACTTTAAATTTACAAGTTACAAAGGCTGCACCTGTACTAATAAATAAAACTTTTCCATGACACCCTCTGCTCTGAAGCCATTTGGCATTGTCTGGATGGGACTCTGTGATTAACCCTCTTAGACCTCCAGAATAATGTGATCACACCCAGACGGCCCACTGGCAATCACTGTATCTCAGAATGGCTTGCGTCACTTAAAGACCACTTGGTTCCAGCCCACCTGCCATGGATAGGAAAATGGTCCATAGCTGATGCTAGCTCATAAAATATATCCAATTTTAAGGGCTCAGTTCTCTTGTCTAAGCTACACTAGCAGCAGTTCCAGCTCCACCATGGTGGTGATCACTGCAGATGCACTGAGACAGTGTCATCACAGGCCCCCAGCCAGGTAATAATTAGCATTGACTCCATGCTTCTCAGAAGACTGATCAATCACTTTATTATACTATACTTATTAAGAAACCCATCACCCTTACAGATGGTCACGATACAGATTGACCCAATTGGTTCTTGAATCCAAACACCATCACCACTGGCCAATTAAGAACCCACCCTTTGGTAAACAAATCTCCATAACACATTCCACATGTGCACAACAACAGTTGCAGCAAGTGGAGATAAGAATTGTTTATCATTCCCCTCTCTGATCTTCCTACAGCCTTCCCCAGGACAATGCCTGGGAAAGTTGTGTGTTGCTCTCTGTGACCAGAGAGCTGATGCCACAATATAGGTGCATGAGATGATTTCTCTACTGACTGATAAGAGGAATCAGCAGCAGTTCTGGGATCTGAACTTTGGCTGCCTAGGAATAGTTTTAACCACAAGAGTACCACCTTGTGCCAAAGTTCAGCCAGGAATGACTCTTACCTTTACCTCTTCTCTGTCACCTCCAGCATCTTCAACTGCGCATTTTTTAACCACCCTCCTGAAATACAGCCACTTAATGGCTTTAAGCTGAAAGAGGGTAGAATTTCTTTGGCTATTCAGAGGAAATCCTTCCTGGTGAGGGTGATGAGGCCCCGGCACATGTTGCCCAGAGAAGCTGTTGACATCCAATCCCTGGAAGTGTTCAAGGCCAGGTTGGATGTGGCTTGGAGCAGCCTGGGATAATGGAAGGTGTGCCTGTCCATGACAGGGGGCTGGAACAAGATTTCACTACACTTCTTATTCTCACGTGGGTTTGTTTGACTTACTTAGATTCTTTTATACTTTCTTCTGGCTGTTCTATCCACAGTTTATGCATCAATTTAACTAAATCAGTTTAGAAACCAATTTAGTTAAATCAGTGCAAACCCCTTGGGTAGAACCAGATGGAGAATACCTTTAATTGATTTAATGTGAGTCAGGAATTTTTTAGTTGACTTGCCCTATTTTCTTGTTGACGTGTGTCAGCAATGCCCCACCATCAACATGAACGTGGTCTCTCACATGTATGAAGTGGGGAATTTGCCCATGAGAAAACAGGTCTGTTTACATTCCCAAGGTATTTGAATATGATAATAAGTTTTCTCTTTTGCAGCCTTCTCTGACTAAAATAATCCATATTTTTGAAATATAATGATTCATATGAGGAGGTGAGAGGAGCAGGAGGCTCTGGAGAATTGTAATGGCATAGAAAGCCAACACTGCAAACGCAATGCATGCCACAAGTGACTTGGAAGCTGTAACTATTCTTCTAATGAAAAAAAAAGTTTGAAAATTTATTCCATTTCACATTGTCACCGCTCCTAAACCATTATGTTAACCAGGCTGTGAGGAGAGCTTAGGACTAAATATACAACGTGGCTGCAAGGTCCTTCCTGCAAGTTTCTCCTGAGCAGAGGCTGAGGGAAGCTGAAGTGGGAAGTGATTCCACCTCTCTGCCCATGTCCCATCTGTGGACAGAGGTCCTTGTGTCCCATGTTCTATCCATCATGAACACTAAATAATTCTGTATGAAGAGACAGTCAATAATTCCAAAATAACTGAATGTGGGAATTTAAATTGCGATCATCTGCACATCAATCTAAAGGA
Organism: Taeniopygia guttata; assembly: GCF_048771995.1. Classification (NCBI taxonomy): domain Eukaryota; kingdom Metazoa; phylum Chordata; class Aves; order Passeriformes; family Estrildidae; genus Taeniopygia; species Taeniopygia guttata. The sequence goes on along the minus strand of NC_133027.1, from coordinate 4,333,115 downwards.
GCCTGAACTTTGTTGTTTCACCCAATGTTAAACTGAATGAAACAAAACTGAATTAAAGCCACTTTAATTCTGAATGAGAGAGTCCACACGGTGTTTTAATTTAGTTGAACTAATCCACTTCTAAAATTAATTCAGATTAATTTTCCCCAGTATCCCCGAGCAGATCTGCAAAGCTGCCTGAGGGAGTTGGGAGCAATTTCCCTGTACATGGAAATTGAACGAAATAGGCTTCAGTCCAATGGCAACTCCACAATAGTGCCTTGTTTCAGCACTGTTGTTCCAGAATTAAATAAAGAATCATTCCAGATTATCTGTTGTGCTCTACGCCCTCATCCTGCCTTCCCTCACAATCATTTCCTTAATCCCAACAACATGCAAATTGAACCATGAGGTATCCAAATCCCCCATTAAATTCTTCTCCACAAAATTAAATGACAACATGGCAGAGCAATTTAGGTTCTAGACATTTTTATCGGAAAAATTCCTTCCAAAATGCAAATAAACATGCCTTCACCCTGCTCAGAAGGGCTTTGAATTTCAGTGGATCTGGGGCTAATTGGAACCCTGAAAACAGCCAGAGTCAAAGTGAAACTCCTCAGTGTAGCTTACGTTGAGCTAAATGTAGTGAGACAAGTATGTGTTAAAAGCAAAGAAACAAAAAGGAAATCAAATTGACTTTTAAGAGTTGTAATACTCTGGTTTTTATTAGTACAAGACAGAGTTTGAAGATATTCACCAAAGTAGTACATTGACAGGAACATTTTCTTTGTATATAAAATTGCAATTAAGTCCATGTTTTTATTTCAATTTAATTTCTTCCTGATTTCTTATAATTTCTTAAATATTTCTTCTTGGTTTTTTATGTTTTAGAAAAAAATAATAGGGAAATTGCTTTTTTGCATCTCATTTTTGTAGCAAAATATTTCTTAGCTTTATTTTTCTCTGGAAATTCTCTTTTTGAGACAACAAAGCTGTTTAAACTTTTGGGGATAAACCCAGAGTACAGCCCATAAGAATACTAAAGCACGTGAAAAACAATGTTCAGCACTTTGTACTAACATGGTATTGCAACTTGTGAACTCCTGATAGAATTCTCACTTTGAGGCAGCCAGTTTTGGAAAATCAATAATCAGGCAGCAGAAGGACTTGCAGGCACAAAATAGAGCTTTATTTTCAACCCTGGGAAACAGATTTTACTGCTGAACTTCTTCACTAAAAGCAGTGACTTTAAGTCATAATCATCAATGATTCAGGTGAAAGTATTTATCATGTTTTCTTCACTTCTCCTTTCTTTTAACATTATTATTTTTCTTTGTTCATTGTATAAAATGGACATATTTAAAATAGGAAATGTTCAGATGCCTCTTGCAATCTGGATAAGAAAAAGCTGCATGTTCCACTTGGATCATCTGGAGGGACAGTTGTGAGAGAGAGAGTACAGAAGGGAGCTTGTTACAGCAAATAAACTGATATTAGAATGTAAATTCTTCTAATCTAGTCATTATCTCTTTCTGAGACAGAGCTGTTAGAGCAGTGGGTGGAAAAATGTCTATTTTTATTAAATGTCCTGTTGGTGGCAGCAGTTGCAGTGCATTTAATCCAGCAGCAAAAATAAGAACCTGTTCTGGCCAGGTAACATGAGAGTTTGCAGGCAGAAAGGTGATCTCAGGTGACAATCTCAAAAACCTGATGGCTTTGTTCTGGCTTCAGTAGTTCAGTTTACACTAAAAAGCAGGGAAGGGGGGTAGGGGGGAATCAAAATAAAAAGCTATCCCAGGAACACTGCAAGGCAAAATTTTGGGTGAGAGTAAGAGCTGGCAAAGTTGGGCAAATAAAAGACAATTTGAGAGCTTGGTCTGGGGAAAGTGATGGACAGTGAAGATTCAGAGGAAGAAAGGGCAAGAGGCAGGGGTGGCAACAAGCATCACTGAATTTAGTGATTAAGGAGTAAATCCCATCCTTTCACCTACCTTTCCAGCAGAGGAAAAAAAAAGAACTCCCAGAGAATATGTAAAAACCTTTCCTCATTCCCATTTGTCTTGAGAGATCAGATTTTAGAAGCAGAACTTTTCATACTTTGCTGCTGATTTCAGATGTTTCTGGGTTTGGACCCCCAGCTTTCAAGAGTGGCTGCCTTTTTCAGGATTTCTTGTGGAGATCCATGTTGGAATTGCAATATCTTTAAATCAGATGGGCATACAGTTATTGAAGCTTAAGTAGATCCTGAAAATGATGTAGAGATTGAGAGAAATAATTTGCACTGTCTGTAGTGATAGGAAAATGGGCAGTGGTTTAAAACTGAAAACCAGTGGGTTTAGATTGGAGATAAAAAATAAATTATATGATGAGGGTGAAGAGTCACTGGCACAGGTTTCCTACAGCAGTTGTGGCTGCTCCATCCCTGGAAGTTCAAGACCAGGTTGGATGAGGCTTGGAGCAACCTGGGATGGTGGAAGGTGTCCCTGGACATGGCAGGGAGTTGGATCTACATGATCTTTAAAGTTCCTTCCAAACCAACGCATTTGTTATTTTATGGTCAATGATATCAGTCACTGCATGGTCTTTTCTACTAATTTTGTGTCAGACACCTCGCCATTGATGGTGGTTTTGATTTACTGGCTTCATTCATTCCAAAAGGAGATGAGTAGTCCAATTACAAATTTTTCTTTCATTAGCATCTCCTCTCAGAGGCCTGGAATTTTCCATTCCAAAGGGAAGACTGGAGGGGTATAAGGATAAAGAAGGAGTTTGAGGAACAAAAAGAAAATCTTGTATTAGAAACACAGTTATGAGGTAGTCTACACCATTTTATAGATTAGGAGCAGATCCTGGTGATTTATTGGACTGCTGACACAACTTCCTGTGGATTAGATCTCTAATGCCAGTTTCTGCCTTGTAGAGGAAGAGTTTGTGCATTGGGGCTCTGGAAGAGAGAGTGGGAAGGTATTTTGTACCTACACTTTTGCAAAGTGCAAATCCTTCTGCACAGCCAACACTCAGCTGTGTAATCTGACTTTTCTTATGCAAACACTCAGGAGTGCAGTGTTTTCAACATTTTCAGGGAGCCCCCAAGCTCCCCTTTTCCCAGCAAAGCTGGATTACCTCCCTTACAGGCAGCAGCAGCAAAGTTCCCTGGAAGAAATGAGAGGAAAACAAAACAGACAAACCTCTAAGTCCCCAAGGGTATGAACAGAAATAAACACAGCCAATGTGGAAATCAGTGTTGATTCCTGCCATCAGATTCTCATTCTGTTTGACCTCAGGAGCAGTACTGACATGTACCAGAGGGCAGGGAGTAGGAAAAAAGGAGGTGGGACACGTGACATGTGTAATGGGGCCATCTGATGTGTTTTAAAAAACTCTGTGAAGTTGTGGATGTAAACCACCTCCTAATAGTTATACTAAAGTATTATTTAGATTAGCAATAGGAGTGGAATATCTTCCAGTGTGTAAGGCCTTTAGTAAACCAGGAGCTTAAGGGAGCATCCCCATTTTTTCATTCAGTGATTTAACTACCCACTATTAAATTTCCAGACACCTCTGGCCCCAGATTACAGATCATTTTCCAGCTTTGATGGAACTAACAAATTAAGGCACAGATTAATATCATGTTTTATCTGCCTCAAACTCAGCCATCTGATCTCAGCTAATTCCCAAAGAGGACAGAGGTGTTTCCAATATGCAAATTGTGTCATCTACGACTCACATCTGTCCTGGGAGAGAAAAACTTGAGACCAGAAGAAACTGTGGTTGCCTTTATCTGGTGGCTACCTGGTTGCAGGGACTTATTCTTCTTCCCTCTCCTCAGCTAATTCAGTTTGTAAAGTCTTATTAATACATTATATCATCCCTTACATACTCCAGGTTACTCTCTCCTCTAACTCCATGCTGCCTCTCCCACATTTGCTGTGATGGAACTTCCATTTGCACATTCTGCTTTTCCAGGAGAAGAGCTTGCAGTACATTCAGAGATGCAGATATCCCCCTGTAACCACTGTTGAAAGAGAGGAAAGCACATCTTAATTTTGAAAGGTGTCATGTCCGTATTTGCAAAGCAAAATACTTCAGACTTGAAGTTTAGATAAAAAAAAAAAAATTTGGTGTTTCTAATGGTCAGGAAAAAATATCTGTCCATCTTGACCAAGATTCATATGAAAGTTTCAAATGTCAAAGTGTGGGTCAAGGCACAGAGACATTCTTGTGTCTTAAACAAGCAGCTAAATGGATGAACTGAGAAGAGGAGCATCATCTGTCCCATTAGCCGTCAGCTGCTGATCGCCCCAGGCCAAGGCAACATATTGGGGGACTTTGTAATATTTTCTTTTTCACTTGGCTAGTTCTATTTGAGTCAGTGGTTCAGACTAATTACTAGAAAATAAATAATAAAATATGTAAGAGCCTCAGCAGGAGTGAATATCTCTGCATACAGAAAGAACCAGTTCAGGCCTCAACAAACTCACCACAGAGCCAGGAAATTTAGCAATAAAGTGAACAAGAACAATGAAAATGTTCTTAACTTTGTTCTGTTTTTTATTCAATTGATCAATGTCTGGACAGAGGTACCACCTTCACTCATAAGAAGGAAGGTGGTGTTTTTGTTGCCTTGAGCTCCATTCCTTGTTTTTTCCACAAGTGGCAGAACAGTGCAGTGATGGTAGAAGAACTATAGATATTCAGACATAAATGAGTGATGGCATTAAACTTAGCTCACTTTAGTTTGTGCTAAAAATTAGGACGTCAGACCAAATTCATTTTCCAGCACCTCTTTATCAATGGTCAATGGAAAGAAATAGATCCTTTCTCAGGGCAATTTTTCTAACTAATTTTTGATACATATTTTAAAACTGGATCAGTTGTCCTGTCCAAGAACTTTTACTTCTCATTATTGATTTTAGAAGATATCTAGAAGTGTGTAATGAGTAAACAATAGAACAAACTCAGGAAAATGCTGATAACTGAAGTTTCTAGAAAAGTTAGCAATGATACAGAAAGTGTCAGAATTGAGAAATTTGGGAAATTTTCACTGGGATATATTAATCATTTGATATGTGGAAAATGAGCCTATATATATTTATAGGAGAGAATGGAACTTATCTGGGCCAAAATAGAAATAAAAAGTTTGGTAAATAATGGATAAACTAATGCTACTTTCCTTTCACTTTATGATTATGGGTTACATTCAGATCCTGTTAGAGTTGTTGATTTAGCTTTTTGATGGACATTCAATATTGCCTAAATAATGCAAATAACTCTTTGTGTCTGTGCTACAGCTCTCTCATCACTTAAACTGATTTCTAAACATGAAATAGGTAACTTATATTGCCAGAGACTTCACTTGTAGAGATTAAATTATAAATTGAATAGTTGTGATGTCTGATGGCTCATTACCTGCCTGATAAAAAACACAAATCCAATAAAGGCAAAGCTGTTTCCAAAGCTGTGGGTCTCTCACAAACATAGGTGGAACCAGGGGCTTGAGTCTACCATCATCAGCAGGACTAAGAATAGTTAAGAAGGTGTTGATTTAGGTACCTTGGCCAAGTGCCACCTGATTATGAGCCTCTGTTTTGCACCAAGCTGCTCACCAGCAAGCAGCTGATGTCATTTTCATCAGGGAAAATTGAATGAAGGAAGGTTAGCAGACGTTTGAGGGAATTAATCAGATCACTGGAAATTTGGCATTAAATGGCATTGTATCATAACAATGAAAGTTTCCTTTCCAGAACATGTTTGTGAGGACGTCAACATTTTTTAGTTTAATCACAGAATTGCAGAGTCATTTAGGTTGGAAATTACCTCCAACATCATCAATTCCAGCCTGTGACCAATCCCCACCTTGTCACTGAGCCCAGATCACTGAGTGCCACCTCCTGTCCTTCCTTGGACAGCTCCAGGGATAATGACTCCACCACATCCATGGCCAGCCTTTTCCAACCCCTAACAACTCTTTCAATGAAAAAATTCTTCCTGATGTCCAACCTGAACCCCCCCTGGTGCAGACTGAGGCTCTTTCCTCTTCTCCCGTCTATTGTTCCCTGGAAGAAAAGTCCGATCCCCACCTTGTTGCAACTTCCTTTCATGACTCTTGGCATCCAAAAATTCATTTATTTGCTTCATTGATATTCAGAACAACATTTAGGAGACCAGTAGGCTAATTTATTTCTTTTTCCCATGGTGCTCATCCAATTAAAAGTGGTTTTTTTTAGTTTTCTTTTTCCAGAACTACAGTTTGAGGAAAATGTTTTTAAACACTCCTGCAGATCTCAACTAGTCTCAGCGTATGGAAATGTGGGGACTAAAGAAAAAACAAATTTTGGTCTTGGAAAAAATTGAGAATTCAATGCAATGAAGATAAATATGATTGTAAAAGTTACAAGCCTTTGTAGTTGACCAGGATTTGGTTAGCTAAAGCCACAACTCATCAAAGACCTTTAAGCTTATGGAGAGTAGATTTAAGTTAGATGTTTCTCCATGTGACGGTGATGAGGCTGTGGCACAGGTTGCCCAGAGAAGCTGTGGCTGCCCCTGGATCCCCGGAAGTGTCCAAGACCAGATTGGATGGGGCTTGGAGCAACCTGGGATGGGGGAAGGTGTCCCTGCCATGACAGAAGGTTGGAATAAGATGATCTTTAAAGTCCCTTCCAACCCAAACAAATCTATGATCCCATGAAAAAAAAAAAAATAACAACCAAAAAATAAAAACAAATAAGCAAACAAAAATGATCAGATTTGCAAAGCTTTTCATATTTTCATCCATGCTTGAGACCAGAGACTATCAAGTGGAGACAGAGAAGGAGCAAGACAAAATGAGAGTTTTGACTGCTAAGGGCGTATTTCTACCAATAAACTAAACTTGACTGGTATCCTCTGTAGTCACCCTCAATCCCAGTTACAGTCACTGTAAAGTGCTGTCAGGGAGCAATTTAGCCCAGGCCAGTGTTGCACCACTCTCTGGAGATGCCTATCCCTTCCTACGGGTTATGCAGCGAGCCCACGATTACTCTGCAGCTAAACAGGAGCTGCAGTCTAACTCCATGAATGAGGAGCATGACGTGCCAGCAAGCTGCAGTCTTTGAGGGCTTAGTCCTGCCACTGTCATCAGAATCAATTATATTACTGAATAAATCAATTTAATGCTGTTTAACCCCAACAGAAAGAGAGAAAAAGGTCCTTTGTGAGAAGGAGACTGGAATTAAGGTTTTTTCCATAGGAGAATCATGGCTGGACTCCAAGCTGTTTTATAAGTCTGATTTGTTTTTCCTCACATATTCTTCTGGTATATTCATCTGCTTATTTGTTTAACGAATGTGGTGCTGGTGAAAGATGCTAGATTGATGCCTTGGGGAGAACAAAGTCCTTTATTTGTCCCCAGGCATGCTAGAGCAGTGCTCCACACCCACATGGCTTCCCTCTGACCTGAAAGGACCACCTTTAAGGGGCAAAAAGTAGTTTAGTTTCCCGGGCCTTTTGAAACTTGCCCTTTCCTCTGGGTCTACCAGCAAGGGACGTAGGGTCATTGGCGCTTATTTTTACAGACAAGGGCACACTGTCAAGGGTTTCAGTTCATATCCAAAGCTTGCTTGTAAATTTTGTTGGCCTTGAAACCTCACAATAGCAGGATTTTAATTTTTTAAAGGGCAACTGCTGGCTATGCTGGCAGTACTTTTTTCTCAGAGTCTTCTCTCACCCTATTTCAATTCAGGAAATTATAAAGGTCATAAAAATCGTAACAATAATAATAGTAATAATAATAATAAATTATGGCAAGAATGTTAAAACTAACTCCACAGTTGTCTAGACCTCATTTCCTCATACAAGTGACTACAAACCTCAGTAAAAAACCAATATTTTATGCCATGCATTTCCTCTTAGCCAGGCTCCTTCTCCTTTATCTCTTGGCACACTTTATTTTCTTGAAGACAGTTTGTGAAAGTTAGCACACACCTCTGGCTGTTCTCCTTCACTTGGGACATTGAAAACCTCATATAATATTCCTGACCATCAACAAATTATTTTTCAGGCAAATACTTACATTTGACAAGACCCCAGTGCTCCCTACCAAGGCCTTGGAAAAGCTTCTGCAGGAGAGAGAGAAGAGGATGGAGAAAGAGAACAAAAGAGAGAAAGGAAGATAAACTCCCCAAACCATCCTTGACAAATTTTGGAAAAATATTATTTTTTTAAATTTTCTTGATCATTGGATAAGATTGTTGAAACATGGAAATTTGTCAGTCTGAAGTACCTATAGGTGAAATCTTTTCTGAACATGAGTTCCTACTTTGTAATTTGGCTCAATAAATAGGCTTTATTCTGAGATTTGGAGAGAGTCCTCATTTCGTTTGAAGGACAAATTCCCAACAGTGGGAAGCAGGAACAGGGTCCTAAACATTTTCTTTCTTGAGTGAAAACCAACTAAGCTCCACCAATGTGGATTATCCTCTTCTGGCATCTCTTCTTCAAAGGAGGGGAGGTTGCTCTGAAAACAATATCCCAAATCTCCTGCTGGTTATGAGATAAACACACTCACTATGGGTCTGTCTCAGTACTTTGGGTTGCTGAGGAACTCCTGATTATAAGTATTTGCTGGTTCCTACTCTCTCTGTATGAACAGGTCTGAGGGCTTGGCAATCCAGAGCTCCATGGGTAAATCTGCTCCAAGTGTTATCTGCACTATCTCATTATAAAAGCTGCAAAATCAGAGCTGCTGTGTCTTCCCCTCTTAATATACTTTACTGAGTGTGTCAGGAAGCATCTTCCATTTTAATATTTGATAAATAAAAAGAGATAGGAGTGCTGGAAAATACTTGATATCACTCATTAACAAATCTAGGGCATCCTCCTCACCCTGTGCCCTCCCTTCATCTTTTCTCTTTCCACTTTACCCCCCAAAAAACAAGCAGGAAATTTTCCACAGAAAATTGCTGTTATTTCTCTTATCATTATTGTTGTTTCTTCCTTTCCCTCCTTCCAATCAGGAGTGAAAAGCCAAAGGGAGGCAAAGACTAATTTCCCTGGAAATCCAACATTTTGGGTGTTCTGTCATTGATGCTGCATTCTTAATACCTACCCATCCAAATGTGTTATCATTAAAACTTCATGGCTACCATTTTATTTATTTATTTATTAGCAGCACCACCACCCCTCTGCTCGGCAGAGATTCCTGCCTTTCCGATTTCAGCAGCGCCTGACCCCATTTCAGTCAATTTTCCATATCCTGCCTGTCTCATATCCGCCGAGGGAACACACTGATGCTGTGTTTATGTTAATTTTATGCTCTCTGAGTTGTGTCTGTTATTCAAAGCAGTTGAAGCAGTTATTGCCAGTAATCTTATTTCTGCGCGAGCCCCGGGGGCAGAGCAAGCCTCGGAGCCGGTCCTGCAGACCGTGTCAGAGCCATCACAGCCTGCTGGTAAATGGCAGCTCTTTCCTGCAGAATCTGATATCAGTTACTTGGCAAACACAGTAATAAAATGAAACAAATCAGATTTTCAAGTAAATAAACCAGACTTCAATTGCAGCAACAATGGTCAGGACAACAGGATTTTAATAAGTGATGCTATACGGGGGAAAATATTGGAGTGCTGCAGCCCTTCTTCTTCCTGCAATCCCCCTGATCCAACCCAAAATTATCTGCCTGAACCTTTGGAGAATGAAAGCAAACAAAAAAGAATACTACCAGGGTGGATTCTGCTTTGCCTGTTGGTAAAAAGGGGACTCAGTGATGGCACGTATGGAAATTCCCCTGCCAAAGTGCTCTGAACAGTTGTTGGGCAACAGAAGCAGAACATGAATTTTTATTCCTGATTTTCTGCTCCACAATATTCATCTGTCATTGCATGAGACCAAGGGAAAGATGCTGACCTTTTGTTTGGAAAAGCCAAGAGTAATTAATGGCTTTGACACCATTTTATTGGGCATGAGTAGTTTAAGGATAGGTTTTGCAGGGTCCATCACATTTTCAATAAGGCTTTACGGCAAACAAACTCACCCCCTTCCTTGGTGCCTTCCTAAAAGACAGTTAACTAGCAGATAGAAAAAGGTGTTATATTCTAAAATAGCAGTTAGACGAAAATTTGAAATTCTCCATTTTCAGATATCCTTGCCTTGGAAAGTATTTAAAATTTTGTCATACAGCCAATAGCTAGGGGGAAAAAAAAGAATTCTGGCCAATATTTAGTTGCCAAAAATGGAAGCCATTTTTCTCAGAAGAACATTTTCTGTAGAAAACTCCAATTTAAGAAACATTTTTCAACTAGAAGACATTTCAAATGGAACATTCTTATGTTTTTCTACTGCCATCAACAGCACTCATCTTTTATTGTGCAGCTTAAGGCCATGTTTGCAGCATACTGTGCTCTCTAGAAACTTGCCCGGTTGCATTGAGTCCTCTATAGCAGCAAGAGCTCTCATATATAAATTTATATATCTATATATACATAAATGAAACACAAAATTCCAGATTTAATGTCTCCATGCTGTAGTTTCTCATCTGTCAAAACTGATTAATAATGCTTCTATTTCATTACTCAAATAATTTTTCAACTTTTCTGAAAGTATCTGTCTTTTCTACGCTACCTGAATAACAGAAGCTTTAATCTGATATCATTTTCTCCTCATACTTTGCAAATCTGATGTAAGCATTTGGAACTTTACTTTTTTCTTTGAAATCAGACAAAACAGAAAGAAACATTCAGATCACTCCCACCTTCCTCCTGGAGTAATCTTGCTGATACATCTGATGGTAAATTAAATATTCCCTGACTGATCACTGTCCCTAAAGCAAATTTCATGATGTTTAGCCACATCCATTATAGGAATTTTTAGGTCCTTCTTTGTGGACCCTCACAAAATGCATGTTTGAAAAATTTCCTGATCCAGGAACTGTGAGCTTTAAAAGTCAGGGAAATTTCCTCTAACTATTTAATTGTGTAGCACACACATAGACTATGCTTTTTGGTCTTCCCCAGTTCCATAATTTTTGAGGATAATATTTCTGTTTTCAGCTATGTTTGGATCAATTTCTTATGGAGGTAATAGGCTTTGCACATCCAAAGAAGAACAATGGAGCTGAGGAAGGGGCTGGAGCACCAGGAGGGGCTGAGGGAGCTGGAAAGGGGCTCAGCCTGGAGAAAAGGAGGCTCAGGAGGGATCTTCTGGCTCTGCACAGCTCCTGACAGGAGGAGACAGCCAGGGGGGTTGGGGTCTGCTCCCAGGGAATAGGGACAGGACAAGAGGAAATGGCCTCAAATTGTTTCAGGAGAGGTTTAGATTTGATTTGGGGAAAAAAAACCCCAAAACATATACATGTGTGGTTTATATGTATGTCTGGACAAAAATTAATTTCATAGTCTTCATCAATGCTATTTCTTCTAAAGTAAATAAAAATTATCATGACATTGATAAGCATAAAATTGGGCCATTTAAACTTTTTACATCAATCTTGGACATCATTCTCAAAGGAGGTGATGTCTGAAAACAAGCCAATACATCTATGGTTCTGCATCCCATATTACTTCTATATTTTGGCAATTCATATAATTAAGGATGAAATTTAGAAAAAAATGCCGTCTGAATCTTCTTTTTTCATTAATAATGTTTACATGTGTAAACAAATATAAATACAAATACAGCTTGGTTATATAAAGCTTTGACAACATTTTCAAGTATCCATTGGCAGGCAGTTACTTTTTAATATTAATGGAAAATTGCTATATTTATGATCTCCAAAAAAACCTGAGCTTTGTGTTTCTTTACATATTTGTTTTGCTTCTTTGGAAGCATTTTAGGCTAGGAAAATGGGTATTTATTGTGTGTCCCTCTTCTCACAATTCAAATTAAGGGGTTCTTTTGTGCAGTATTGAGGATGGTGGTCACTGTCCACCTGACAGGCAGTGGTAGTTTGGACACTTGGCACCTAAATTAAGGGACAGATCTTCAAAATTGAAAGAATCCTGGATTGGTTTGAGTTGGAAGGGACCTTAAAGTTATCAAGTTCCAACCCCCATGCCACAGGTAGAGTCATTTTCCACTAGATCCTTATAGAATGGAAAGTTGCTCCAGAAGTGGGATAGAGGATCTCAATGAACTTAACTGAGCTGAAGCCAACAGCTGTCAGGAGAGTCTTAAACAGTCAGGCTATTCAGGATTTACCTTTTCTTGTTGAGACAATGTTTAGCTTTTTGACTTATGAAGCTGCACTAAGAACAGAAAAGGAAGGACAGATTTGTATCTACAAGTTTGACATCCCTAAATTCCTTCTGTAGCTAAGGGAGAAAAACCAAGCTGCCACTTGATCTCCATTGTAAAATATGCGTCTAAGCTTAGTGGAATAAGCAAAGCTTTGGAGATGTCCTCTACAGCATCCTCATGCTTCAACCCCAACTTGGGATGTGAAAGAATGCAGTCACTCGTGTGTCTGACACTGATACTAATCCAGATCTCCTTTTTCCTTCCAAGACAAAAAATGAATCTTACCATTTCAAAGATAAAATGCTAATTTTCCTATTACTTCTCAGTGAGTTGTTGCATCAAAGATATCACCTTGTTTAACACAGATGGTTTAAATTGCATATATTTCCCTTTTTTTTTTTTTTTTTTTTCAGTTAGCTCCTGTATTATATATTTCCATGGCAGAAAGGGAGTTTTTGAGTAATAGAAGCACAGAATACCCTGAGTTGGAAGGGACCCACAAGGGTCATTGAGTCCAACTCCTGGCCCTGCACACACCCCAACAATCACACCCTGTCCCTGAGAGCATTGTCCAAACACTCCTGGAGCCCTGGCAGCCCTGGGGCTGTGCCCATTCCCTGGGGATCTGTTCCAGTGCCCAACACCCTCTCGGTATCAGTTGTTTCACATTAAAGAGAATAATATGCTACACAACACTGTGACAGGCCAACCAGCTTCAGTGTTTTCAAAAATTAGCCTCTTTAGAGCATTGTTTCCTTGTCCCAAAGATATTTAGAGCAGTTGTCTTCGAAGAACATTATCTTCCATCCGTTGTGGATGTCTTATTATAACTTAAGTTTTCACAATTGGAATAAATAGGTGAATTGTACCACAAGTGCAACCATTGTTACAGTCAAACAAAGGGGGAAAAAAATCGCAAGCCTAAAATTTTAACTCATCCTTTCATATGGAATATGGATTAACATTCCTGGATTACTCCAAAGAACCTCAGTTATTTCAATTGCACAGACATCAGCAAATGTATTTTTTATTTCCTTATGAATTAATTCAGACCAGGGCTTGGAAGTACCTGGTCTGGTGGAAGATGTCCCTGCCCATGGCAGGGACCTGGAACTAGAAGATCTGTGAAGTGCCTTCCAAACCAAACCATTCTCTTTGCATGATTCTAACATGGGAGCCTTACAAATCAGCTGTTCACATTTAGATCCAAATAGCTGCATATCCTTCTCAGCAACAAGAAAATGGAAAATGAAAAAGATAAACCACCCTGCTATAATTAAAAAATGATAATAACTAAAAAAGAGACAGAGATTTGCTCTTTTATTGAATCCCATGAAAATACATAATTTTGCTCACTCTCTTCCTCTCCAAAAGATTTGTTATATGACATGGACTGATCATTGCTAGTCAGAGGATTATTAAATATTGTTTCCTTCCTGTTTCCTCTTAATTTGGCTGGAGGTGCAGTGATCCAAATGAATTGGAGCATTAAATTCCTAAAAAGAAAGCATGTTCCTTATTTCCCTCAGATGAGGCAGAGTACACACACGTGCACACACATACACACACATGCACATGTGCACACAGACACTATTTTAAGTCCCAAATACTGTGCTGAAACCTTTCTCCCTCACATATAGGCTTGAGAAGAATTTAGTGCTAAATAAATGCTGCCTCAAACCAGGCAAGATAAAACATAAATCATTGCATTAAAAACCTCTAACAAGTCTATCTGCTTTTTGAAATGACTGGGAGATGAAAGAGAGGAGTCTCATTTAAGAAGGCCCAGCGGAACAGTTCTGCATTTATATAGCTGTTATCAAAAGCAATTCATTTGGAGATCAAATAGACTGACAGATAGGACAAGCAGGGGATCACTACTGCCTTCAGGCAGCCAAAAGCAAGGATGGTTTCCCAGTACCATCACTAATATTGGGTCTAGTCAATGCTCATGTCTATTATGGCTCGCAGTAACAGCCAGCTGAATGTTAATATTCACTCCTTACACTCCAGTTCCATGCCGATTTGCAGCTGAGGGAGTAAATAGCCTACACCCCTTTCTCTGAGGTTTTTTCCCTTTCCTTTCTCTGGTAGGAGTAGCTCCTTTTGTAATCATTGTGTGTCTGCTGCAGATTTAGTTCTTACAAAGGCAATGCTACTGAAGACAAAAAAACAAGATGATGGACTTTGCAGTGTCCCACTACCAGTGTGCTGTGCATGGACAGCACCTCTCTTCCTTGTGTGCTGGAATCTTTCTGCTGCTTATTGGCAGAAAAATCCCAATTCTCTTGTCTCCTTCCAAAATGACAAGAAATGCACTGCATCAACCCAAGGCTGGCTGCAGCTTCTCCAGTGCAGCAATCAGCACAATCATAAGGAAAACCTATTTTTCCTCCCCAAAAACACCATCCTTACTAGTGGGGTAAGCATGAAGACTTATGTTGATTTTAACCTTCTAAATTATGTGCTAAATAAGTGAGGGTGAAGGAGTTTTAAGGTTTTTTTACCTGGTTTTTATCTTGTTTTACCTGATTTTTACCTTTACCTAAGTACTTTACCTAGTTTTAAGCTCAGCTATCTCAGAAATGGCTTGTGATTACAAAGTTTAGTACAATTTTTTTTTTTTGTCTAGTGCAAGGTGTCTCCATCCATGGCAAGGGATTGAATCAGATGAACTTTAAGGTCCCTTCCAACACAAATCATCCCAGTATTCTATGAAATCTCATTGAAATGAAACTGTCTCATCCACAGTGCATCACAGTTACAGCTTCTGAGGATCCCAAGAGATGTCTCCATGGCCCTAGAACATGAATATTATTTTCTGTTGGGTTTGTTGGTTTTTTTAAAGGGTGGTCTGCCTTATGGCCACAGTGACGTTTTTATCACCTCATGCTGAGAATATGTACTGCCTGCCTTGGGGTGTAGTGGGAAGGTAATTTAGGATTCTGCAGAGTATAAATGGCTGAGGATACTGATAGCAGATTCTTCCCAACAAAACATGGCCATCATTAA
Source organism: Taeniopygia guttata (assembly GCF_048771995.1). Taxonomy (NCBI): domain Eukaryota; kingdom Metazoa; phylum Chordata; class Aves; order Passeriformes; family Estrildidae; genus Taeniopygia; species Taeniopygia guttata. The sequence goes on along the minus strand of NC_133027.1, from coordinate 4,317,914 downwards.
ACCCCAGCCTTTTATGACAGAGCTGAACAAGGGATTTGGGAACCACACAGAGAGTAAGATGCAATTGCCTTGGAAAGTGAGATTTCAACTTTCTGACTGAGCAAAATAACAAACCAAAATCAGCACAAATGCAAAAAAAAAAAATAAAATGGAACATGACATTAGAGTGAATAGAGCATGTGGGGATAATTCTTTCTAATTTCTATGCTATAAATTATAATTAATTTTTTATTATTATTTTCTCCTTTTCATTTATTTTACATTGTCAGATGCAGTCATCAATATATGGGAAACATTGAAGACTTGTTAGAGTTGTAATTCAATGTGTTCTACAGGAGGAAAGAAACAAACGGGCAAGCTGGATAATTTTTCCAGATCAAAAGAGAGCTGGAGTTGTGAGAAAAGACTAATCAATCAAGAGCAAGAGAAAAAGGTGGGGAGGAAAATATGTGAAATGGAGTGCAATAGGTAAGGTAGAAGATAATACACTAATTTGGGCTTTAGGGCTTAATATTAAACAATATATACACATTCCTTACTGGCACTGATGGCACTGAATCATCTTTAAAATTTGGCTTTTAAGTCCTCCAAAAAGTCCTGCTTCCAGGCCATAGTTCCCTACAATTTGAATAGACCAATGTATCCAGGAAAGGGATGTACAGAGGGTGAAGAGGGAACACGGTAGAAGAGGGAAGACCATTCATTTTCTTACAGTAAAAGGACTATGAAATAAAATAAATAGCTCAAGAGACAGCTTTGAAACATTCAAAAAGATTGTTTTATCAAAGGACACTTCAGCAAACTAATGCATTCTTTGCTGTATGATATCAAGAAGATGCTCAAAACTTACATAGGTTATAAAAGACAGCAGGACAAATAAATGGCAAGAAATTGTCAAGGAATGTTAAATAGAAATGAGCTTTCTCTGAGTTGCAAGTCATAGGAGAATAGGGGAATACACTGGGGAAACACACCAGCCTTTGCTGTCCTGCTTGTTTTGTTATTCCTTGGCACTCAGGACACTTTTAGTCACTAGGCTAAGTGGATTTTTTATGTGGACCAGCCAAGTTATTATTCTGTCCCCATCACAAGACATCTCTTTCCTGCTCTCTGCTGGGTCTTGCTCTTTGTTCCACAGCCCAACTGCCCTGCAGAGAGTTTTCCTGCAGAGTTCCTGATCTGCTGACCTGAGAACATATTCATAGGTTAGAAAAAAAACAAAACCAACACCATCAACAAAACAAAGTCATGGTCCCACTACTGCAGCCAGCTCCATCGTAAGGAAATCCAGCACAGCACTTGGATGCCAAACAAGATGGGATGAAATACTAATTATGGTAAGACTTGACAAAAAAGGCTATCTGCCCCCGTGAGAGTCCAAGCCTCCAAGCTAGTCTCTCGTGGAACAAAAGTAAGTTGTCAGATTTGAATAATTTCCCTGCATGTAGATAAATCATCACATTTCTACATCCCTCCCCACCCCCACCCCCCTCCTCTTCCCCCCTCTCTTCAGTTTTGCAAACAAGGAAAGAAACACTAGGAGCTATTTCACTGGATAACCATGCAAATGAAACAGGAGATTTAAATGTCTTAGCAAGGAGATCAGAGACACAGTTGGAAACAGCTGTGAGGGGCATTGGAATGATTATAAGGGAATAGGATGGGTGCATTATTTGGCTTGGTGACTTCATTAGTGATATTTGGCATCAGATGCTTGGTTGGTGTGAATCTGAAGAGCTCCTCTGTGCCTGCTTAACCCCTCTGAGGATTCACTTATTTGTCCTGAATATGAATTTCTATATTTTTCTATTTTATTTTTTCTCCACTGCATCGGTCTCCAGGCAGCATTTTGAGAACAGGAATTCAAGACATGTGTAGATATTTTGTGAAATGGAACAAAACTCAGGGTTTATCTGTTGCCTTAAGATTCTGAGGACTTATTACAAACAATACCTTGAGGTTTGTTTCAGCTTGCCTGCTAGTAAATGAAATGTGGGGATACAGCATCTTTACACAGACTAACCCCCTAAATTCCTGGTCTTTTGTCATTCAGATTTATAGCTAATGATGTATCAGGTGTGTCTTTTTGACCTCACAGCAATACCTGTGCAATATTCAATGGGAATTGTCACTTATAAATTTTATTCTCTCTTTACAATATTTCCTGAAATAACATAAAAATACAGCAGGAGTTTTTCTTTGTTTTTAGCTGTTTTTCTGGAGATATGGAAGTATTATTCTGCTCCAGAAGCTCAAGACCTGTCTGTACATTTATAATTTTCAATTGGAAGAATCTACAGCAAAAAGTAGAAATATGGTTCATTCTGAAATAACAGTCAGTGTTTTGTTTTGTTTGTTTTTTTTTTTCCCTTTTGTAGAAGATGGGGAGAAATAAGCAATCATTTTGGACAGCTTGACAATATATCTCCAAAAATGCAACCATTTCTGTCCATGGAAATGTTAAAAAAAAACACATTTATATGTGGTCGTTATGAACATGGTTTAATTTGGGCTTGGCAGTGCTGGATTAACAGCTAGACTTGATTTCAGAGGTCATTCCCAGCCTGAATGATTCTATGACCTACATGGAAAGGGAAAGGAAGACAGAAAAAATATTTCTTTTCATGCACCCGGTATACACACAAAATTCAGAGGAAGAAATGAAAGCAATTACACCTGCACTCAGCAGGTAAAATATGAGTGGAAATAATTCCATCAGTAACAGCAAACTTTTCTTTCATAAAAGGGTATGTCCACCTTTCCCAGTCAAACCAGGCGTGCCTGTCCCAGGCAGTGCATAGTCCCTGACTTCCTGCCCTTGCATTCGAGTGGAAAGTTATCTAAAACAAGGAAGAATTTTTGTCTGGAAAACAGGCAATTTTGGTCAACGGTCTTTAAAAATGTGTCAGTATTCTGAGGATCATTAAAAGATTAAGGCACTGCATTTTCCATAGAAATTTTAAAACAAATGTGTTTGAGGAAGAAAACTTAAAATTTAGTTCAATATTTAATTTTATATTAAAAAAAAAAAAGTCTAAATTTTTGTCTTCCTTTAGTGATAATTTCATCATCATTTAGGGACCTAACATGGAATGTCAGTAACTTCTATAATAATTCTGGTTGTCAGGGAAAAGTCAGAAAGGAAAAATCTTACTTATGTCTCCAAGTGCCACATTTTCACAAATTTTAAATTCCTCCAGGGATGGGGACTCCACCACTGCCCTGGGCAGCTGTACCTGGGCTGGACAAGTGTTTTTGTGAAGAAATTGTTCTTACAACCAATGCAAATCTCTCCTGGTGAAACCTGAGGCTGTTTCCTCTTGTCATGTCACTCAAAGTGATTGAACCCCACCTGTCTCCAAACTCCTTTCACAGTCTCCAGACCCTTCACTGGCTGTAGAGACAGATCTATCACACTCAAAGCCTTTTTCCTACAGAGAAATTTAAATAATTTGGGTGCTAAGCAGAAGTCTGCAATTCTGGCTAAAGCTGTCACCCCACAACTGTGGGGTTTTTCTGCCCTTCTTGTCTATGAGTAAGCATATGCATTTCAGCTCTACTTGCATTGCTTACACCAAACCATGGGTGATTTCATTTATATCTGTGAGATAATGTGGGTGTTCTGGTTTGGAAAACACACCGAAGTTGCATTTTCAGTGCTGAAAGAATGCACAGGCCAACATTAAAGGTATTTTGACCAGCAGAGCTTAGTCCAAGCAAGCAAGGTGTAAATGGGGCAAGTCCTGAAGCTTTCAAAGGTACCAGACCATGGAGATGCAAGCTCAGGAAGCAGCACTGAGAGATCAGTATAATTATACACCAAATTGCATGGCCCCCTAATCAGCAGGAATAGGCAAAATGTGTATAAAACATGCAGTGCTCATGGCTATGGGTCTGCTGGAAGGTCCTTCTAAGGGCTGTTGTTAGTCCAAAATAAATCCACTTGCACCATTGCAAGGTGCAGGGGAGTCTTTCACAAGGTGTCAAGGAGGCAGAATTTTATCTCTGTGAGTACCTTGATCACTGACCTCCCAAGCAGCAGCAGTGAGTCCTTGCAATGCACCACAGCCCATTGTGTGTAAAGAAAGAGTCCACGGTTTCAGCCCTCAGTACTTTTGTTTCACAAAGCCCTGCTCACAAGATAACTACAGGCTGGAGCCATGAATCCATTTTCCCTTATTTGCATGAATTTTCCACAGAGTCCTTCAGAAGGTATCATACTCAGCACTTCCCAGAGGAAATTATGTGTGTAAAATTCATGAGAAATCCCTCTTTCTCCAGAGTATTAGTAGACATCTCTCTATTATGCAACCCAGGAATATTATAAACCAATAAATAAACCTTGAGATGAAGGATATTTGCCTCACCAAAGCAAACATCCTGAGAGGTGTGAGAATATGTGCAGTGGTTTTAAAGGATAGTCTTGTTGGTTTGAGGTTTTTTTTTTCTTTATTTCTGAAATATCTATGGTGATTAAGATCAGAGCAGTACTGGCTTAGCCTCAGCAGCAATCTTAGCACAGGAATATGATTCTAATCTGTAATCATCCTTGCAACATGCCTATTTTATTAAGAAATATTAATGAGCTTGTATGTGTCATCTTGTGGTAGACAAGAGGAGAAATATCGTGGCTTAATGCAAATGATCCTTTCCAAATTTTGTCAATTTGCACAGAGTAGAGCTGGAGATCATCTAAAAAGCAAGTTTACACCTGAACTCAAGGTTTTCATTCTGCCCATTAAAATGATCCATGCAGAACGCACTGTCCTCACAAACTTTGCAAAAGTTAGAATTTGCTTGAAGCAGAAATTTTGGAGTTACTAAACTGTACTCTGTGATCTAATGACTCCATGACTTTGAAAGAGGGTTTGTATGAATAGAAGTAGTAATTTAACCACATTTACCTTTTAGACTCTATATGTCTATACAGGACCCCCTGTAAACCCCTACATGTCTGGAAAATGGACCTCATAGACTTGGATGGACTTTGGGTGCTGCTGCACCCAATATTTTTTCACTGAAAACTTCTCTTACTTTGAGGGGAATGCTTTGAGGAGCAAATCCTGAGATTCATAAGGAAAACATGGCTTAGGTTCCTGACCATGGAGTCAGAGCTTTCAAAGATTATTTTTCCAAGGCTTTGCACCACGACACAATTAGGAAGGAAAGATTGAATTGTATGGGAATTTTCTTAATATTAGAGAGTTGAAACACCTCTGAATGAATAAAAAGGGCTGGAGGTGTCAGAGGTGTTCCTCTCTGCGCTGCTTCCTTTCCTAGTCTCTCTTCCGTCTTCCCCTTGCTGTCACAGGATGTGGCAACAACTTTCCCAGGATGAGGAGTGAGCTTGTACTCATCCTCTCTTCCTTCTTTCTAAGTCCCCCACCATCCATGTTTTGATTTTCAGCTGGTTTAAAATTCCTTCTTTTCCTGCCAAGCAAAGTGTTTTTCTCATCTGTGTTTCCTTTGTGAGCCCTATACAAAATTCTAAACTACTTCTGCCACTCAGTCACCTAAACCAAAAGCAGTGTCATTCCTAGAATAAAAGCAACCTCTTCTTATTTAAAATCTTTCTGTCTATGGAGCAAAATAACATTAGCTCCTTTGTAAGATCTTTATCCTGGCAAAAAAATAATTCTTAGCAATTATCTATAATGATATGAAGCTGTTCTCAGTCACCAGCTGTCAGAACAGAAACTCTTCCTAGTAAATATCCTTAAGTATAATTTTTCTGTCCTAATAAAATGTACCTCATTTCATTGAATCCTGGGATGGTTTGGGTTGAAAGGGACTTTAAAGATCTCATTCCAGCTCCCTGCCATATATTGCAGGGATACCTTCCAGTAGATCAGGTTGTTCCAAGCCCCAGGAAGAGCAGGTCCAACCTGCTCTTGAACAATTCCAGGGATGGGGCATCCACATGTGGCCGATCCTCTGGTCACACAACATAAGGGATCTGTCCTCTTACATTATTTATCATCCTCAGAGAGATGGAGAATCAATCACCAGTTGTCTGAATGGCAACTTTTAGTTAAACTTTTTTATTTATAGATAACCTGATCCCTCTGTGACCAGACTACAAACAGACCTGTTCAGCAGTGACTTCTGTAAACACATTTGATGCTCTCAGCCTATTTTTAATCCACTTACGGTGCATCATGTTAATTTTGTGCATTTTTCCCTAGTTCTGTAATCAAGAGGTCATAGTGTAGCAAGTCAAATTCCTCACAGATGCCTATTGCTTGAATACTGCTGTCTTTATCAACTGAACTTGTAATCTCATCAGAAAAAGAGCTCTCAATTTAGTTTGGCAGGACCTATTTTCCATAAGCCTGTGTTGACTGGCATTCCCTATATGTCCCTTCTTTATTTCTGAGGATAGGGGACTCCAGGGTATGAGGGAAGAGGCTTTACACAGCACACACATCCACAGCTTCAAATTCAAGGACCAATTGTCAGCTTGTCTCCCGGAGACTCTGGCAGCCTGAAATGGCCCTGGAGTTATTTTATGCTTTGCTCTCTCCAAATCAAGACTGTCCTGTCTGGAAATCCAAGGAGGCCTTTCTCAGTCTCTATATAAATAATTCTTTCATAGAGCCAACATTATTAGTCATAGTGTGCAATGGGTTCTGCATTAGAATAGTGAGGAAGCCCAGTGGCAGTGTGAAATGACTGATCTCCTCTGTGGATGGAGCTGCAGCCAGGGCCCAGAGCCGCCCCCCTGGAGGCAGGGAGAATTTAACTTGGTGAGGCGGAGGAGGGATTGGTGATATTAGGGAAGCTGACAATTTGTGTGACGTGACAGCTCCTCTGCACGGACTGCACTTTTTCTTTCCTTTTTTTCTTCCCTTTAACCCTCAACACCTTATGAATGAATCCAGTTTAGGTGGTCTTATTACTACTATTTCTATTTCTACTTTTATTTCTTTTATCACTTTTGCTTCTAAATCTATTTCTATATCTATATCTATCCCTATTACTATCACTATTACCATCTTTCTCTGACACTATCACTACTATTATTTCTATTTCCATTATTATTTCTATTTCTTTCTATTCCTATTTCTATTTTTACTTCTATTTCTTTTTCTAAATCTATCTCTATATCTGTCCCTATTAAGACCACTAAAACTATAGTTTTCTCCAACATATCTCTATTATTATTTCTATTTCTATTTCTATTTCTATTTCTATTTCTATTTCTATTTCTATTTCTATTTCTATTTCTATTTCTATTTCTATTTCTATTTCTATTTCTATTTCTATTTCTACTTTTACTATTTCTAAATCTAATTCTGTTCCTACCTCTATTATTACCTCTATTACTACAACCACTCTTACCTTTTTGTTTCAAGGATGATTTCAATGGCAACCAGGAAGCCAGGATGGAGCAGCATTTTTGGAAAAGAATTAATTAGAAAGAGCCTCAGTGCAGCCTGAAGCCTGAGTGGGCAGAGTGGGCTGAGGGAGGGAGCAAAGCTGCATTAGCATTCTCATTTTGCACGTGAGGAGCTGAGGGGCAGAGACATTAAATGAGTGGCCTAAGGTCAGAGAGGGGAATTGGTGGCAGGATGCAGACTTGAACTGAGGACAGCTGATATCCAGCCTAATTCATAAGCTGCAAGTCTTGCCCTGCATTACTTTTTCAGTGTTGCTTGTCTTCATTTTCCTCTCTGAAACAGGCTTAGATAACCAAAATGCTGTAGTGAATCTGTCTCAGGACAGATAGCCAAAGGAAATGGGTGTTTTTTTTCTGATTTCTTCTCTACTTGCTTTTAGTGCAAACTTTAGTGAATTGCTTAACTCTTCCCTGCTTCGTGTCATCTATCCCTGTTTCATGGACAACAGCATGGCTTTCTCTCCTAAAGATGCTGAGAAAAGCATGAGTCTACTATTTTTCTTGGAAGGGAAAATTTGAATTTAAAATAGAATACTGGAGATATCAAAAAATTAAAATAAAAAATACTTAAAATAATAGTTTTAAAGTAATTCAGCTTTATTTAGAATTTTTTCCCATATTTTTGGGGACTATATATACCCTCAGCCTCCTTGAAATGAGGTGCTGCAGGCATTTCTTGGAGGATCTGCAACATGGGAACTCTGACTGACCTGGTTGGCTCCTGGGTCTATGAGAAGGCTGAAGCCCTGAATTCCTATAAACATTTAGGACTGCTTTAGGTGGGGAAACCAGGCAATTCCAGGACCCCCCACCTCCAAGATAAGCTGGTACCAGATGAGGTCCTGCTAACAGGGACAATGGAAGAGCAGGCAACAAATTTCTGTGGGTAAAATTCCCACTGGACCTCAACTTGTGCAGCACTTCTGCACTTTTTCTATCAGAAAATAACTCATGTTGAGTTCCAGACTGATCAGTGAAAGGCTCCACTGGAACTAAGTGCTGAGCTGGGTTAAAATGAAAATGAGTGCTGGGCAAGGCTGGAAGTCAACTATGTCATTTAAGTTATTCAGGTAACAGCTGCAGAGAAACAGGCTTTTGCACAATCACAGGGTGATTCAGCCTGTCCTGCAATAGCTGTGCATGAAAAATGAAGAGCAATGTCCTTCTGGATCCATATCTGATATTACCCATGATCACGGGAGAGTTAAGTCAGTCTAGACACATAACTTTTAATAATTAGGGGTAATGAATGTAGGTGAAATGCATATGGCTTGGTTAATCAGTGGCCTCAATAAAAATATTCACAGAATCATGGAATCATGGAATAGATTGGGGTGGAAGGAACCTTAAAGCTCATCTCATTCCATTCCCCAGCCATGGGCAGGAACACCTTCCACTACACAAGGTTGTTCAAACCCCTGTCCAACTTGCCCTTGAGCACTTCCAGGGATGGGGAGTCCACAATCTCTCTGGACATATTCTGCAGTACTACCTCTTGGGAGTAAAGAAAAAAATTGTATTGTGTTCAGGGTTTATCTCCCATATGCATTGTCTCCATCCCAATGTTAAACTCTATATATAAATAGCCATAAATATATTCCCCATAACCAAAGGAAACCAATTATTTTATGCTCTGCCTGTGAATACCAAGACCCAAATCAGCCATGATTTTTCTCAGCAGAAGTTTCCTTTGCTGACTATTTTGCCTCTCACAGTGGAGCAAAAGCCTCATTTTCAAAGAAATAGAGGTACTAAGACCCACAGCAATGAACTTGTGATGCTGTTCACTTGGGAATAGTGTTTCAGTCATCAGGACATCATATAATCTACCATGCAATTGTACATTAAACAAGTGGATACTGAATCATCTCTGGACTAGTAAGCCTCTAAGCCTAGTGGTGGACATGAAGATAAAAAGTCCCAATGGGCAAGTCTTAAAAGGGAGTTGTAATTTTTGTTTCAGCTAATCACCATTTGTGTGTCTGAAAACAGAAGAAAGCACAAGGCAGAACAGAACAAAACACAGCATTGCTTTCCCTGCAATGCACATCTTTTCTCTGGGATTAAAATAGGGTTTGCATTTTAAATTTTCATTTACTAAACAGAAAAATATTTTACTAGGATGGAATGGTATTAAGGAGAAATGATTCTTTGTGTGCCCTCAGGCCTGGTGAAGACAGGATTTGATTTGCTGTGTTAGGCTGGAATCTGGATTGATACACAGAGATGAGAAGGTGTTTAATAAAATTTACATTTCATTTTCTCACTTGACACCAGTCTCCTGTCACTCACCAAATGAAGGGAATACGACAAATAACTTTTGTCAGCACCTAGACACGGAGAGACAGTCTGGGGAGAGAGAGCAAGGGTGGGATATTTTTAACATCACTCCCTTTGACGGCTGCAAGACTTGGCACCGGCTTCATCTTTAATGTACCTTGTAACAGAGGGGTGCATCGGGAGAAAAAGCACAAATTAATCCAACCCACAGGTATGGAAAATGATCCACTGGGAAATGACCCTCACCAAAAGCAGCAGGGAATTTGGGTTGTGCTCTGTGCTCAGCTGGTGTGCAGCTCCTGTACCTGACAAATGCAGGCTGACCTGGCTTGGGTCCATCCTTCACAGAGCTGCTCCAGAGACTCTTTCTCACACCACTGTCTTGGCTGTATCACTGTTTCTGCTCTTCTTCTTTCCCAAAATTAAAGTTTGTGGGTTTATTATTAAGCCCTTTAACCCCTGTTAGGTTTTTTTTCCACCTAACTCTGGGTTTCTAGTTGAGGACCAAAGGTCAGGATCCCAGTCAGTACCTATATGCCCCAGGTTTAACTGCACAAATCAAGAGGGTTTTTTTGCAAGAGGATTGAGTACAAATATTCTCCTTCTCTTCCTGTATTATCCTTTATCTGTTCAGCTGAATTTTAAGTCAGGTGCCTGAATCCCACAGGACTCCCACAGGCCTTGGATAGTGATGAACAATGTGTGGTACATCTCGAAAGCAAGGTGAATAAGTATTACTCCCTATTTGTTATGCAAAAAAAAACCAACAAAAAAACCTGGAAAATACCAGGCAGAGCACTTAAAAACAAAAACAAAACCAAAAAAAAAAACAGAATTTGATTTTTTAAAATTTTTTTTCTTCTTCTTTTTGCTTTTCAGGTTTTTTTTTTCCCTCCACATAGATATAGATAATTCAGTTTAACATTATATTAGTGCTACAATTCTACAAAACGTTCAGAGATAATAATTCATTAGGAGCAACCAACAATCCCAGAAGTCTCTGTGCTAAAAATAAAATGCAGGGAGGGCTAATTTCATATTTTCCTTTTTCTTACATTTGTCCCCAAGTATCCAACGCTGGCCACCCTCATGTCTAATAAAATATGGAAACTGTTCAGAGGCTGACCTTGCTTATTAGCAGCCTTCTGTCATGGCCTTACTTCAAAACTATTTTTATTTTCCTCTTTGTTAGTTCTTCCCCATTGTTTTTCTCCTTTTTGTGAAAGAAAAGAGGAAAGAAAAGAAAAAGAATGTAAAAGGAGAACATAAATACCTCCCCAAAAGACCCTCCTCCAGCCGACATTTCAACTTCCATTAAAAAATAAAATGCTTTCTTTGTCTTTTTATTTTCCTTTTTGGAAAACTCACTAATGGCAGGGTCATCGTGGTTCACTTTTTGTTCTATGAAAACTGAAAATTTTGAAATGCTTTGGTGAGAGAAGAGAAGGTTGTTGGCAGCTCCTTGGCAGCTCCAGCCCTGCACACAGAGGTTTGAGCCAGGACAAAGAAGATCTGGTAGTTCTGAAAGGTTCTTCCAAGGTTGGCCTCAGACTTCTTGGAGCTTCAGTGTCCCTCGGTGCAGCCCATCACGTCACCAATATGGAAAGTTTTGTACTTCAGGTAGCAACTACCTCCCGTCCCCACTCTCCCAAAAACACCTTGTATACACCAGAGAAATTCCACCTAGCTGGTGTGTTCCAGAATCTTGGAATCATCCTTTGGGATATCTGGATTTTGCTCTTGCAAAATAATGCTGCCCGACAAATTATCACCCAGCATTTCCCACATCTCAGTAGGTAGAAAGCTGGAATTATTTCACAATCTGGCAAATGCATAATGACTGCAAAAATTATATCTAAAAACCTGTGAATCTGGATAAGCAGTAAGTGTCCATAATCACCCTTGGAGTGTTGAATCATGCAGCTTCCTTGATCCACTGAAGGTTTCCTCTCACTGTTCCTAGTCCAGTGAAGATATTTTTGAGTGCAATTCACTGTTAATAAGGTTATTCTTTGCAGAGTCAGGAACTCAGAGAAAAACCTTGTGACGGGATACTTGCCTCCTTTATTTGCCATTTATAGCTCTCATGCTAGAGAAATAAATGCCATAATAAATACCATAATAAATAGGGACTGGAAGCTATACCATATAGAGATGATCAAAAGCTTTATAATATCATTGCTGTTATTTGGTTTTTCTTTCTTTTTTTTTTTTTTTTTAATTTTGTCTTAGGCACACAATTCCTTCAACCCAGACTGTAATTAATTTTACTACATCACCAGTTATCTCTGCTCCCTAACCAGGCTTGTCATTTTAATTTTTCACAGGCTTTCTTTTTCCTATCCATGTGCCTGTTCCTGTATCTTCATGAAGTCTCATCAGCTCTGGCCCAAAGCCTTAGGCAAATTTGTCTGTAATGCACTCCTCTACTTCAGACATAAGAGAAAAAAATATCACCCCCAGAGGTATTGCAGATGGGACTACAGAAAAAGGTTACCATGTGGAAATCTCAAATCCAGCAAACTTAATGAAATTTTTGCCATTGGCTTCAGTAGAGCCAAACTTGTCAAATTTCACTGACATTTAACATGACTGTCCAGAAAGACTTTGGGCCTCAGAGGATGGATCTCCACAGGCAGATCCAGAGATTTTTTATTAATTTTTCCTGTACTTTGAAGGCTTCTTTCACGTCCAGTGTGGGGAATCTACACTTTGTTAATCCCAAATAGATTTGATGGAAATATTTTGTGTCTCTCACCGAGCTGGTCTGAGTGTTGAGCGTGCTGGAGCTTGAACCTCTGCCATGTTATCTCCACGGGCTCCTTCCAAAATCCAAGCTGAAATCCTGCTTGCTGTTTCTTTATGTCCTCACAGAAGATGGACTTTGACAGCAGCTGAGTGCCCTGAGCTGAGCCAGAGGGCTTGGATAAACCCAAATCTATCAAGGCACCACAGCCCATGTGGTATCATGGCTAACCCACACACCACACTGTGGATTCTTCCTCTGCCTCCTTCCACTGCATCCCTACCCCGACCCCACCCTGGGTTTTGGAATGCAGAATGTCACAAATATATCCCTAAAACACCCATGCAAAGGTGGAAACAACTGCTGTCCTAATTTTAGTGTAAGGATTAAAAAAAACTAGAAGCAAAAGTTGAGCAGGATCACCAAAAGTACTGACCACAACAGAGCAATGAAAACAGGTGCCCCTCGGGACAAGCTGGCATTCCAAATACTGGAAAATAAGGGTTTTGGTGTGGGATACGAGACATTTCTTCTCTTCTTTGCCTTGCCCAGGACATTTGGTAGCAGCTTGGGTGGGGCTGTTCACAGAACCACAGAATGGGTTGGGTTTGAAGGGCCTCAAAGACCACCCTGTTCCACCCCCTGCCATAGGTGGGAACACCTTCCTCTATTCCAGGGTGCTCCAAGCCCTGTCCAGCCTGGGCTTGGACACTTCCAGGGATGGGGCAGCCAAAACTTCCCATCTAATCACACAGTTCCTGTAAGAGTGAGCATTTTAACTCAATCTCATGGAAAACATATATGGAAAACATTTCAAAATAAATCTGGATCTCCCTGTGCCACAAAGCAGAAGGATCCCATTTCATCCAATTGCTGTGGCAGTCAGTCTAAATCAAATTGTTTTAGATAAAGATGTCATTTTATGTTTAGACATGAAATGGCTTCAACCTCTTCAACCACTGAGTCTCATTCACATCTTTCTCTCCAATCACTACAGTGTTGTGTTTTTCTTTTGGTTTTTTTTTGTTTTTTTCTGATATAAAAGATCCTCTGAGTGTGTTATTTATTTAGGTGTTGCTGCATATTGCATTCATTTTTCACCACGTTTTTTTTCACTTTCTCCCCACTTCTTTCCCATGTCCCACCACTCACTCAGTTGAAAATGCTGCAATTAAAGATTTTAGTCCTGTTCATTCTATTAGAGGTCCAGCTATACAAGACATTACTTATTCTGCAAACAAAGTATGGATAAATTCAAGGATTATGGGCTAAAGGATTAATTTAAACCCTTAACTATTTCCAGTATATCTGAATTTTCCCCCCAAAATAATTATTTTTTTTGTATAGTATTTTCATATAACTAATTTAATGCTATTTTCTGTCATTCTGACACATGCAATTATATATTATTTTCTTTTATACTGGTTGGATGTGATGGAGTGACTTGCTGGAAGTAGAAACACTGAAGGGAAATAAAATTCATGGATTGGAGAAATTCTATTTCTGCAGAGGGAAGGATCTACTGCCGTGTGAAAGCATCTGAAACTGGGTATCAGCTGTGGAGAAAACGAAGCGTTTCCCAATAATTTCGCCAGAAATTGATGTCTTTGAAAGGTATAGCTTTTTATTCAGACCCTGAATCATGATTCTTAGGGATCTACCCAATAATAATATTTTGGTCTCTGCAGAAAATAATGTAATAAATGGCTTTTCTATACCACGGAAGAGGTGAGAAAGGCTGATCCATTGCACTTAATGAGATCTTCATCCACAAGTGTCTTAAACCAAAAAATCTCCTATTCACTCAACAAGAAGCCTAGCTCAGTGTGCAGTCAGTCTAATTTCACCCCCAAATTATGATTATAAAGGCAGCATAGTGCAGAAGCCAAAGATGGTGCATCTATTTTTGTGCCGAGGAAACTGAGCAGCTTGAACAGAATCTGCACCTTAACTCCTTCAGCTGGAAGAGAACTGGTTTGTGGTTTGAGGTTTTTCCAAATCAAGGTTTCTCACCTTCTCTTTCATGGCTAATCCAGCCAGAAACCTCATCTTCCTGATTAAGTAGTTTTTTTCTGCAAAGGAGTATAAATTTTATCTGGTGCCACCAGGACACCTTGCAGCCAAGAATCTTATGGTACAGAGAAGGTATAATAAAGTTTCTCATCTTCCAGCCCAGTAAAGCAAAGCACAGAGGAAATCCCTGAGTGACTGAAGAATAGCATTATTATTATTATTATTATTATAATCCATAAAGAGTAGTGTTCATAACAAGACAGTGATTTAAAGGTGTCAGAAAACAATGCCATGGTGAAGATTTACTCAGCAAAACACTTTAATCTAAAAAAAATCTAAAAAACCAAACCAAACCAAAACCAAAACCAAACAAAAACCCCAAAACAAAACATGTTCAAGTACAGCACTATGGAAGCACTTATTCAAGCCACAATGAAAGTTGAATAAATGTAAAAAAAGGAAAATATTTGTGTAGATACTAAGGTTATTTGAATGAAACTAAATGCATGGCTGGAAGAAATGGGAAATTTATATATATATTTACATATCTTGATAATCACCAGCAATGCTCGAGACACTAAGACTACATCCATGCTAAAACATCATAGTGTCAGAAACCCTGTGGAGTCGTTAGGCTGATCCCTGACTGCTTTTGATCCCATAAGCACACTCCAAAACAACTCCTGGACAGAGTTTTGGAGAAGTCAGGAGAACTGTTCTCTAAGGACAGTCTGGATGCCAAGAAAGGTCACCCCATTCTGGAAGCCAAGAAAGGTCACCATCAAAGAGCCTCGAAGAGCCTTGCAGTTGGCTGCAGGCTCATTTGCCCACAGCAAATAGTCATCCATCCCAATGGGCACAAACCACAACAAACCCACAAACCTGTAGGGTTTTCTCTGAGCACAGAGGCAACCACAACAAACCCACAAACCTGTAGGGTTTTCTCTGAGCACAGAGGCAAAATGCTCAGCCCCACAGTGACTGCAGTGGGTCACCCCCTCCCATCACTGCCTCACCCCTCTGCTGCCACCATGGCCACGCACTCTCTGACATCACTCTGGGGCTGGGGCATCCTGTCGGGCTTCTCTCTTTCCTGGTTGTGCCCAGCAGGAGGTTGGGGCATTTCCTCCTGGCTGGAGCACCCCGGGACTGCTGGCTGCTGAAGCTCCTCAGAGTCACCAGGAGATCTTCCTCCACGGGGCTGTTGGTGGCTGACACTTTTCCTGGCTGAGGGAAAGGTGTGTCTGTCACC
The DNA here is from genome assembly GCF_048771995.1 of Taeniopygia guttata. NCBI lineage: Eukaryota > Metazoa > Chordata > Aves > Passeriformes > Estrildidae > Taeniopygia > Taeniopygia guttata. The sequence continues at coordinate 4,302,224 of NC_133027.1, read as the reverse complement.
TGTCTTGGGCTGGGCAGTGCTTGGCTTTCTTGCTGACTTGGCTTTACAAGGCTGAAGGTTCAGCTCCTCTGCACGTCCTGTGGCAGCTCCCACTGCTCCACTTCCTTCCATATCTACAAAAACAAGACTTGTTTGTTTGTCACAATAATTACAAGACCCCCACCTTCATGGATATTATCCTTTTATACCTTTATTGTGTGTTAAAGACATCAGTAAATTTTTAAATTTTTTTCCCAATTTTACATGGGTGGACAATGATAGGACAAGGGGAAGAGTTTTAAATTGAACAGGAGAGATTTAGGCTAGAGATTAGGAAAAAAATTCTTCCCTGTGGGGCTGGTGAGGCCCTGGCACAGGTTGCCCAGGGAAGCTGTGGCTGCCCCATCCCTGGAAGTGTTGGATGGGGCTTGGAACAACCTGGGATAGTGGAAGGTATCCCTGCCCAGGGTGGGAAGAAGTAGGTGATTATTGAAGTCCCTTCCAACCCAAACCATTCCATGATTCTGTGATTAATTAAAAAGCAGTTACTATTACAGTAAGAGTTTCAGTGGTCATGCATTTCAGTTTGAAATAAATTGGCAGAGCCAAATAACCATTAGCTATTTCTACAAATAAAGAAAAAGCAACAAACCCAGCTGATATTTGCTTATTGACACACTAACAGCTGCTAGAGCATCTCCAACATTAAGAAAATGTTTTAATAAATGTGTAATGATCAATTGTACAGAATACAGTTTCTTAGTAAGCTATGTATTGCTAAGACTGATAGTATTTTAATAATACACACCCATAAAATGCATCATCCCTTTCTGAAACAGGCTGTAACTTAGGGTAGAACTTTGTATTTCTGACGTTTGAGTCCTAGTCAAGGCAGAGCCTGTTACCTGCAATGCTGTTTTTAAAAAATGACAAATCAGATTTTTTTAGTCCATTTATCAGCACACATTGTAGGTCCTTAGCACAAATAATGCCAGAAAATGTGTTATTATCACTTCTGATGATTTAGCTTTGTCCTTTCAGTTTAACTCTTAACAGCATGTGCCATTCAGCCTCATGGCTGCTGGGACCTTTTTCTCAGATTCATTCTCTTCTGCATTTCCTGTAATTCATTAATTGGAACTCTATGAATCATAGAATATTTCAAATTGGAAGGGACCCATAAAGGGTCATTGATTACCCCCCCCTGCTTCTCATAAAAACACCTAAAATTAAATCATATTTCAGAAAGGCTGTGCAGACACTCCTTGACCCACCTGAACTCTGACATCTCTGGCAATGACTTCATGTTTGTGCTCATTTTTTCTGTTAAAGGGTGTTGCTGTTTTTTTCAACTCATAAATTTAAATTTCAGGGTTGTACCTTTTGGAAATCCACCAGACTTTTTTTTCAAAATTTCAGCAGTCAGACATATTATTATGTTTAGCACTTTTCCTTCTTAAGCTGGCTTTAACTTTAGGTAGTTGACTGATTTAAGGTACAAATTACATACATCACCAGGTTCAATTTTCATCTTTAGACACATAAACAAGATAATAAGGTCATGATCTCCTAGACCAAAGCTTCATGTTAGTTCTGGAGATTTACTGACTCTCTCATCTTCAAAGGTGCCATTATCAACGGTGGAAAAAAGGTTTTTCAAGCAAGTTTGAATCAACAGAAGAGGCTACAAGTTTTCTGGATAGAAGCAGTTTCAAGGATGAAGTACTGCCTTGAGATTCCTGATTTTTAAACATTAAATACAACTATTCAATATCATGAAAGCATATGATTAACTGGATTAAGTACCAGCCTACAGAGCTCAGGCAGAAATTATATATGGGAAATAATTCTCAGGGATGTGTGGCAGTACCAGACTACCACTGAAATGGAAGAGATTCAGTGTTTCCACTGGTGATTTGGAATTTAAACGGAAATTGATTCTGAGGAAATTTTCTAAAACAAAGGAACAATGGCAAACTGGTAGAAAGGAAGGAAGAGGAGCTGATCTGAGCAAGCTAGGAGCCAGAAGGGGAGACCCAGTTCACAGACTGGGATAGTATTTTCAGGAACACACAGTGATTTCTAGCTGAAGATGTCCAAGGGGTTCAGAATAAGAATCAGTCAGGTACCATTCTGAAAAGGTTCAGGGAAAGGCCAGAAAATTGAAGCTGGAAATATAAGTTGTAGGAGGACACAAGAGCTCTGTTGAACCACCAGAATAAATTGCAAAAAGAAACAATATGTTCCTGCACCTCCAGGTGTGTTCTGTTAACAGGGCCTTAGTCCATCAAAAGTTCTTCAGTGCAAGAGAGAGATAATTATAAGAAGTTAAGGAGATTTTTCTTGTTAGACCAAGGTTAGGCAAGGCCATATCTTGATCTCTTATCCCTGCTGTCCTGCGTAACTGTGTATATTCTTTTCTCCCACATCTTCATCCTCAGTGCCTCTTTTGGTACAAGATCCAGGGCCCTTAATCCACTGGACTTTGCACTCTAGAAGTACCCACCAATGACAAAATCTATGTTTTGCAAGTCTTACTGTGGTGATTAATAAATAAAGGCCCTGAACACTTAATTGTGTTAGAAAAGCAGTATTTCTTATGAGGGGAAGAGTTACAAAGCATAAACTAAACAAAAAGAGTGAAGCTTTGATTTTTTCTCTCTCTCTCTCCAAAACCAACAGTACTTTAAATAGGGGGGAATCAAACATTAGACATTTCCAAGTCATATATATTAAATTCACTTAATATATTGTTATCTTTGTTTAGATTTGAACATATTGGGGAATCTTTTTGTCTTGCAACTATTCCTAAAAGACTCTAAGTGTCTGGATTGCCTTTTTCTGACAAAAAAATTCTTCCCATGAATTATTTACATGACGGTTCCAATCAACGCTGTACCTGTCAGCCTCCCCAGCCAAAATGAAAGTTCACTATGTAAAGGTGCCAAGGGAGAGTGGCAGCCTCCCACTGCGAGTTTATAGACAGAACTAAGTCAGCACGCATTATGTGTCAGAGCCGACATCAGACAGAATCAGATCCTTTGATCTCAGACCTCCACAGGAAGCTTAGATCTCAGACAAATTAGATAAAAAATGAATTTATAGCAGATATGTGTCCTAAGGCACACAGCTGAATGCTGTGTTTTGGAAGAGTATGGCAAATATCAAAACACATAAACTGCAGAATTTCCTCTCTCCTTCTCTCTCTCCCTCTGCTTTGGTGATAGACACTAATTAAAAGGAGATAAAACTCCAGCTCGCCTTTTCCTGTCTCTTATGTAATCCACAGGCTTCGGTAAGGAGGAGGAAAAAGAAATTCCCAAAACAGAGTAAATGGGGGTTCATCAGGGTTACCCGAATGCCCTTAGATCTGTGCTGTTGGCAGGTGAGATAAAAAAAAAAGCCCTCAACTGCTGTAAGAACATTTCACACTTGCAGAGAAGGAAGCCGGTGCTTTGTGCTGCCAGCCACATGCCCCCGGGGCTGTCTGCTTTTCTGTGACCTCAGAAGGAGTCGGGTTTGATCAGAAGATGATGAAAGGACAAGTCTGGAGGAGGTGTGCAGGAAAGGGTTGTTTGTGGCAGGACCCTGGGGAGCGAAGTGGGACACGGTGGTGTGGGTGGGAGTGGAGCTGCGTTGGGCTGCTGGACTGGACTCACAGGACTGTGCAAATGAGCCCTGGGTGGGTTTCTTACCTCCAGTGTAACTCACAGTCCTTCATAGCCTGCAAACCTGCCAGAGCTTTTGAACCCCCTCCACCACCTGGAGATGTGGGCAGGGAGGAGCCCTTCTCCTCCAGGCATGTGGGACACCAGGAGTATTGGTCCCTGCCCTACTCCAAAAACACTGGGAGAAATCATGGGCTCATTGAATCATAGAATGTCCTGAGGAAGGAAACCAAATGGATCACTGAAATCCAGGCCCTCTCCCTGAACAGGACACCCCAAGAATCACAGCATGAGCATAAGGAGGATTATGCTGCTGCCTTCAGTGTAGCTGGGAATTCACCCCATCTGTATTAAAGGAGATGAAATGATAAAACAGAAAAAAATCAGGGAGGAGAAGGGGGAGTTAATGATGAGATAGACTTTTTGAGAATGTGCCACTGATCCTATACAAAGCTATAGAATCACAGAATCACTGAAGTTGGAAAAACCTTTTAGATCATTGCATCCAACCACCAAGGCAGCCCCACTGTACTCAACATTAAACCTCTCCCCACTGCCACATCCCACACATTTTTTGAACACTTGCAGTGATGGCGACTCCATCACTTTCCAGGGAACATCTGAACATGTTAAAAGACATTAACTGACTCTTTTGGAGTCCAATCATTTATGAATTGCACTCTCACCTCCTGCTACAAACACTCCACTTTTATTTGGTCCTTGATTGTAGCAAGGCTTGGTGGGAGCTACAGGAGGCTGTGCTTGCTCACTGGGTCTCTTGGTGCTGTCCTGTGGTAGATGAGGCCGTTCAGTCCTTGTTTCTGCAATGAAACACACTGTCACATCACCCCCAGTGCATACTCTGCTCAGCAGAAATTATTAATTCAAGCAAAAAATTGAACATATTGTTGAATATATAGTAGAAACTAGCTTGAATATATATATATATGCCACCAAATACTGTGTACACACACCCTTGAACACTTCCAGGGATGGTGACTCCACCACTACTCTGGGCAGCCTGTTCCAGTGCTTAACAATCCTTTCCTAGAAGAAACTTTTGTAATATCTGTCTGGACTCAGACACCTTTTATAGGAATAACCTTGAACTATCATAGAATTATAGAATATTCTGAGCTGGAAGGTAACCACACTGACTATTGAATCCCAACTCTTGTCTCTTCATAAACTACAAACTACATCCTAATTACTAAACATCCCAGAGCTTTTTCTGAGTTCTATTGTCTGAAACCCATTGTGGCCAGTCTGGGGATTTGTTAAACAAAACAAGGAGTCTGCAAGCATACTTTTTTGTAGATATTTCCAACTTACTGTGGCTTTTGCTCTTCCTGAACCAGCAGAATGAAAGAACAATGAAGAATGCAGATGCTGTTGAACCCAGTATGACAACAAGGATCATGCTGGCCCTGGCTCTCGTGGGCACAGGGAAGGTGGAAAAAGGCTGGGAGAGCACAGTGAACTTTACTCCTGAGAATTTAAAGCAGACAGTTTATTACAAAAGCAAGGACAGCAATTTCACAGCTACAACACCACCCTATAGCTTTTTAACAGGGATGACACTGCTAAAGATGTATTCAGGGACAAACCACAAATCCATCTATCTCCAGACAGATCCAACATTAATGGACAATAGTTATTTAGAACTGAGTACCAGGACAGCCTAAACATGTAACAATATTTCTACAAGCTAAATTTCAATCTTTCCGTGCTTCCTGAAGCATAAACAGCTTCCTTGCATTCAACAGTACTTAATATTTCATCTATGAATTTGTCTAACTGACACAAACCCAAGAAAATATGTTCACAATGCATCTGCTTCTGAGGCCAGACAGACCAGGCCCCTACAAAAAACATGCACATTTTCTGCAACAGAAACTGGTTGTGATACGACAGTTCTTAATACTGACTTTTTTTTTAATAGGCTATACCTGAATCATAATCATTGAAAGTTAGGGGGAACCCAGAAACATTCACCAGCATGAAGATTAAATCCATGATGCAGAAAACTCCCAGTGAACTTGTTAATATTTTTCACCATGTTGATAATGAGGATTATAAATAAAAAATGTCAGTGTCCCTGCTGTTACACAGTAAATATTTAGACTCTTGGAAGACAGAAGCTCTGGGTAATTCTCTGCACCCAGATTCCAAATTTTTCTCTAAATGGCAGAATCAAGCCAGGCACTGCTCACAGTCTCTGCGTTCAAGAGTTCATTTTGTCTCAGACCTGAGTTGCAAGGACTGCAAGAAGATTAGTACTGCCCTTTTGAAATATAGAGAGGTTTTGATTCCCTAAATTATTACCAAAACAAATTCTGAATACAGATGTGCTGGGCAAGGACAGGAGTTTAGGAAAACTGGCTTTGGTACTCTCTGTAGACCACCTTGAAGGATGTGGATTTGCACATGAACTCATTATGTGTCTCACTACCTGACTCATTCTTGTTCCTAACCCCACAATTCTAAACATTTTGATGGATGGATATTTCTTTTATTTGAATTCTGCTTTTAATAAAAATCTAAAAGCCTTTTTTTTTTTTTTCATCAATTCATTAAAAAAAAAAATCTGAAATGCTGTCAGATGGAGGCTTGGAGACCAGGGTAAGTAGCTGTAAGTATTTTTTGCAGAAACTAATTAGATTTGTGTCAGTGTTGTCCACCTGAACGAAGCATCAGAACAAGGTGGGAAGCATTGTTACAACTGGGAGAAATCTGCCTGCAGGTACAAGCACATATGAACTTCAGCTGAGAGAAGAAATCTCTCCGGTATCAAGGACTCTACACAGACAGGTGTTTAAAGGTGTTTTGCACTTCTCTAATAGTCTATGAGTAAGATGCTGTTGGTTTAAATGGAAAGTGGATGTATCAAACCCATTGGGATCCATATCCGTGAAGGGAATATTACTGTAAAACAAGGAGCAGGATGATGCAGTAGTGCTATGAATAGTCTGATCTCCCCAGGAACTACAGCTAAAACATTTGGGATTATTGCATTTGACATCAGCTGCACCTCCTGAGCTGTCTCCAAACAGTGAATTATGCCAGGCTAGGTGCATAGAGCAACTGGTTGATGAAGATGTATCACAAACATCTACTATTTGATTGTTTAATTTCTTAAAGTGAATCTCTTCAGTAAGAATCTGGAAGTGCAAAAACCTTTATGCTGTCTCCAGCATGTTACCCAATTACAAGGAGCAAAAGGGATTGTGCCTTTGGTGTGTAGTTTTGCAATGAATGTTTAAAATGTGGAATAATCTGATTTACACAGGTGATACCTGCACAGGTGCATCAGCTGCCTGTCCACATTGGTACCTCTAAACACCCTCCACTGGTGGGGGAATGGCTTTAAGCTGAAAGGGGGCAGATTTAAATTAAATATTAAGCACAGGTTGCCCAGAGAAGCTGTGTAGCTGACCCATCCCTGGAAGTGTTGAAGGTCAGCCTGGATGGAGCTCTAAGCATCCTGGTCTACTAAAAGGTGTCCCTTCCCAATACAGGGGAGTTGAAACTTGATGATCTTGAAGTTCCCTTCCAATCCAAACCATTCTGTGATTCTCTTATTATTCCTTAGTAACTCTCTGACTGGCTAAGTATTTCAGAAAAGGGATCTCTGTTTGACCTTTGTTCAGAAAAAAGATTTTGGGATTTCCCTGAAATAGGTTTCTAAACACATTTCATTAAGCTGTGCTTCCAGGCTAAAGAATCAGATCTTGTGAGCTCCTGACATTCCATCTGCTCTCATTGAAGGCAGTGGGAGCTGCATGTGTTTGGCAGCTCAAAATACACAAAAATCCCCCCTTTGAAAATTTCACTTCTAAGTGGTCCCTGCTCTCCAATTCTCCCTTTGCCAAGTCATGGGGAAAACTGGATTTGGATGAGCCACTTGTGGTGGCAGCCTAAATTCTTGTAAACATTATTTTTTTGTTTTTCTCAGATTTTTTCATTACCCCCTTCCACTTGGCCACTTCACCAGTCAGATGTATTTGTTCCCTCTGTTTTTGTCTGAATGAGACAAGACATGAGAGATAGACAGACAGACAGACAGACAGACAGACAGATAGATAGTTAATATATATATATAATCTACAATGGTATTTACCTGGAGAGATATCCATGCATATATATCAATATATAAAGAGAGATGGATGGATGGATGGATGGATGGATGGATGGATGGATGGATGGATGGATGGATGGATGAATAGGTGGAAGAATAGATGGATGAATAGATGGATGAATAGATGGATGGATGAAATACCATAATAGAGATGTTACACACAGTCGTACAACATCTATATCTTAATATGTGTGCCACACTGGTTCCTGCTTCTCCATAGACTTGCCTCAGCAGTCATCCTGAGACAAGAAACCAAAACTTTGACCCCTCTATACCTTCAGAAACAGATTTAGAGATAATTTCAGGCCCCCAAACAGTTGGAGGTGTTCTTCTCTTGTAGAGGATTTTCCAAGGCAGACTTCACAGGGTGCCTTGTCCCCAGTGTCCCCCTCAGCTGGCATTTCCAAGAAGGCATAAGCACACTTGTCTCTTCTTTACTGAGCTGCTCAGGGGCCCTCTGAAGGTGCCAAAATCATCTCCATAAGCTCTCAGGAGAGGTCTGGCAGAGCCCAGTTCTGGAGTCACATTCTGAATGTTCATAACCACCCATAAAGGTGACCAGGTGCAAGTCAGGAAAAGGCACTATGAAAATAGCCAGGAGCACAGATGGAAAATTTCTGAGTATAAACAAGGATAAAAAAGAGGGAATGAGAGGTTGCAATTTATAGAAAAAAGTTTTCTTTGGCAGCTTAAATGATTTCAAGTATCTGATTTCTTGGGACACATACTAGGGAATCCAGGGAGAAAGGCACCTTTTCCTGACAATACTTCTCTGTAGTTATTCATTAGATTTGAGAGATCTTGCATGAATAGCAGAGGAATCACCCAGCTCTCCTGCTGCCTGGGGAATGCCAGCTTGAATGTGGAACAGAACTCAGACTATTTAGAGGTTTGGCATTGCTCCACCCATTCAAACAAAGTTTAACTCCTTTTTTATAAATTCATGCCACCTGCAGGGCTTTGATTTTACCAAATCAAAGAATACACAGAATACAGGGTTTACCTGGAGGTGATGTGACTGTGAACACAAGTCTCCAGTTTTTTCCTGAGCTGGAGACAGCCAGATTGGAAAAGGTTGCACATCCCTCTATGACCTGCACTTGGGTGAGCCCTGGAGAGTCAGAAAAAATCATATTGCAATTAAAAGCAACCAGGTAAGTGCCACTTAAGGACCTCAGGGGGTCCTCACGACTTAAAGGGAATTCAGAAAGCCTAAATTCATCATCCATCTTAATTATAAACATCGTGTCTAACTCCAGAAAATTTCACGCAGAGATACTCAGAAAACAAATTCCTGAGGGATTAGAGGGCTTCAGATTCTAAATATTTATTCTTTGAGCTCATTGTGAAATGGCATTTTCTGTGTGTTATGGAGATGTAATGTGAATGGAGCTGTTAAAGGGATCAAACAAGGGTAACAGGAGTTATAGAGATGCACCAGGAAGTTCCAAATGCCCATTTTTAAATTTAACTCATGTCTTGTGTGATTAAATACTTCACCAAGGTTAGGAGAGTGATAATGAGAATGTCCCAAGGGGATGGTCTCAAGGAGTCAACCACTGTAGCTAAGGGACCAGCTGAATCTTCAATTCTTTTCTGATTTTTTTTCATCTTTCAGGCATATTGCCTCCTGTTGTATTGATAAATCTCTTGAAATTTTTCTCCAGCTCTGTCAGATGCTTTGAAAGAGATTTGGCCATGGAAAATGTCTGTGGTGATTGCCCTGAGACAGTACAGGAGACACTGTCAGCTGGAAATCTGGCAGGGGAAAATTCCATGGGGAGCATTAAAATGAAACCCAGGAAACAGAATTTCTCCATCATGTTACCTCTTGTTATGATCTATCAGGGAATCCATTCTGACTCAACATTTGCCCTTGCCATGATTGTTATTTCTGTAGGCTCTTTTAAAATGTTATCATTTACATTGCAACTGGATACCCATTTTATTGTGTGTATCTTTGAGTACCAGCCAAGGCCTGGCCTTTAAGTGATCCTGGCCAGGTCTGGTCTGCATTCAGACTCTTGGGGTGAAAGGAGTGAAATCCTAAAGGCTGACAAATTTCCAAATGTTGGTTCAGGTGGGGGTGAGATGCCAGAACTTCCTCAGGATGCTGGACTGCCTCCAGTGATCACAAACACAGACTTTTGCCTGCTGAAAGACAACATGTCATAACTATTTGCTTTATGAAGCAGGTGGCTTGGCATTTTATTGCAGTCAAGCAGCACAGGTGAAAGTACATAAAGCTGAATGTGGGCAGGACATTTCTACTCTGCCATTCTCATGTTCAGGATATTGAACAATGTGGTGATTTAGCAAATGCTGAACTACGGCCAGAAATTGCCCAAGACAAGGTCTTAGGCAAAACCATGACAAATTAATTATTTAGCAACATAAACTATAAACATTCTCCTCTCTAGGACTCTGGTACTATTTAATTTTCTAACATCCTAGTTAGTTTTGACTATATACATGTTTTTTTTTTCTATTTCTGTACAGTATCTAGCACACCAAACCACCAATTTCATTACAAGTCTCCAGGATCAGCTGTGATAGATAAATAATCAGTGATTTATACTGTGAATAGATTTGATGGAGATGTGGGAATGGACATTTCTTTTATTGCTCCAGCCTAATCCTGGTTCATCCATCTACCACTCATATGATCCTCCTTATGACAGTGTCTGCACAGACTACCAAGATTTTCTTGGCTCTCATACTCACTGTAATACGGATTTTAACAGAGGGCCTTGTCAGCTGTGTTCAAATACTTTATAATTGGCATTTCTAGTGTGTGATGAAGCCTGGAGTACTGTACTGTACTTCTTAACAGAGACTAGCTCAGCTTTCGGGCACATATGCTTCAAAGCTCCGAATTCTACAGATATATATGGGAGTCTTCCCAAAGATCTCTCAGGCAAGCTGGTATTTAACGTAGAAGCACAGCTAATTTGGAGCTAAACTGCCTTGCACGAGGCACTTTGGCTGCTGTCAGATGAAGCAGCCTCAGTGCGCTAGACGGGACCCATTTCCATTAAATGCTGCTTTCATGTGCTTCAAAAGATGAGTGCAATAAGGATGTTTGTCAAAGGAAAAACTGCAGCAAACTATTACATGCAGAACATCTGTACTGTGCTGCTCTTCCTTTGCTGGAGTTTATTGACTATTAATTTGATGCATGTTTCTTTTAGAGGATGTAAAGTGTCTTTCTTTTCAGTGTCTTTCTTTCTTTCTTTCTTTCTTTCTTTCTTTCTTTCTTTCTTTCTTTCTTTCTTTCTTTCTTTCTTTCTTTCTTTTTCTTTCTTTCTTTCTTTCTTTCTTTCTTTCTTTCTTTCTTTCTTTCTTTCTTTCTCTTTCTTTCTTTCTTTCTTTCTTTCTTTCTTTCTTTCTTTCTTTCTTTCTTTCTTTCTTTCTTTCTCTTTCTTTCTTTTTTCTTTTTCTTTCTCTCTCTCTTTCTCTCTTTCTTTTTCCTTCCTTCCTTCCTTCCTTCCTTCCTTCCTTCCTTCCTTCCTTCCTTCCTTCCTTCCTTCCTTCCTTCCTTCCTTCCTTCCTTCCTTCCTTCCTTCCTTCCTTCCTTCCTTCCTTCCTTCCTTCCTTCCTTCCTTCCTTCCTTCCTTCCTTCCTTCCTTCCTTCCTTCCTTCCTTCCTTCCTTCCTTCCTTCCTTCCTTCCTTCCTTCCTTCCTTCCCTCCTTCCTTCCTTCCTTCCTTCCTTCCCTCCTTCCCTCCTTCCCTCCTTCCCTCCTCCCTTCCCTCCTCCCTTCCCTCCTCCCTTCCCTCCTCCCTTCCCTCCTCCCTTCCCTCCTCCCTTCCCTCCTCCCTCCCTCCCATTGTCAGTCAGTACCTGACCCAATAATCTGTGTCTAATCTAAACTGAAGGAGTTTTGGAACATGCCCTGAAAGGCATGAAAAGCAGCAGAAAACACCAAAGGATTTTTCTAACTTGTAATTCCAAAACTATCTTGTGGTAGGAAGAATTTCTAATTAACTGAAACAGGGACTGAAAGGGTGAGAAGCTGTGATCTACAGTATAAATACTACTTATCTTCTCTAAATGTGAATTTTTCAACTCAAAAATAACACACAAATTACTTTACTGTGAAGAAAATACCTTCTCTGCAATAGGAACCTAACTTTTCATTCTGTGTGCTTCTTACTTATATTTAAATATTTTAGCAATTAAACTAATAAGATTATAATCATTATATTTTCCAAATTCTAATTTAGCAGCATATGACCATGCACAGGTGTTTGGTTCATCACTCTAGTTAAACAAGGTTCTATATCTAAGCATATTCACACAACCTGGAGGGAAATCCTCACATGTTTAGAATTTTTCATGAGTTTTCATGAGTCTTCCATGAGTTCATCTGTTTTGATAAATGAGGACCAGAGGGGAAACATTTAGATCCCCTATGACAAAAAAAAAAAACAAAAAAACCAAAAACCCAACAAGTTTCACAATATAATATATTAATGATAATCTATAGGCAGTTGTTTCTGTCTTTACTTGGCCAGATCCTTTGCTGGGGTAAAAAGGTTGTCATTGACCCTAAAAAAATTACTCCAGTTAACATAAATTGAAAATCAAGTGTTAGGATTTCTAATTCTTCATTCTTTCCTTTTTTGTTCCCAAATATATATTTTCAAGACAAACTACAGGATATGCTTCCTTTAAGCTGCCAGAGCACAAAAATACTTTATAAAAGCTGTTTTCTTCCTGTAGCATATGACTGGGCAGTTCACCAAAATCCTACTGCAACCTTCTGGTTTCAGCCCAAAGACTGGTTTTCAACTGCAGTATTTCTCAGGGAGAGCTCCTAAAGTTATCACCATCATTTTGCATAGCTGCTTTGCCATAACCCTTGCTATAGGAAAATACATCCAAACCTTTCAGCACAGCCTCAGAGGAGTCCTTGAGATGAGCTGATACAACCCAGGGTTCTGCAGGAGGCCCCAGTTTGTCAATTCTTTCACCCTGGCAGGAAGAACAGAAGAGAAGAATTAAGAACTTGTCTCCTCCGTAAGAGCAAAGAAAGCTTTGATGATTTTAACAACCGTAATATTTATATATATGTATGCCCTCTGTCTAAGGACAGTTTGCCTTTATGTGTCACATGTTACAAATGTCACAAAGTTCACCATAACTTTTCAAGACGAGGCCACATCACAGAATGGATCAGGTTGGAAGGGACCACAGTGGCTCATCTGATCCAAACCCCTCCTCAAGAAGAGTCATCCCAGAGAACAGGGCACAGGATTGAGTCTGGACACTTCTGAAATATTTCCACTGAGGAAGGCTCCACAGCCTCTCTGGTCTCTGTTCAGTGTTTGGTCACTGCACAGGAAAGAAGTTCTGCCTCATGTCCAGGTGGAACTTGCTGGGATCAATCCAAGCCCGTTCCTCTGGTGCCACTGCTGGGCCCCATGGAGCAGAACCTGGCTCCATAACAAAAATCCTAAATGTCAAAACTCTCAAATGTCAAAATAGAACTGAATTAATAAAAGTCTCCATCCACAGGGAGGCAAATTCTACCTTTCTGTCCAGGAAAATGATTTTTGGCTGTACAGGAAGCTGCTTCTCGATTTCTCCATCCGAGGGCTGCACCTGAACAGAGATGCTGTAGGGTCTCCTATATAAGCACGTTTCTGAATGTTGTCTGCTTCCATTTCTTTCACATGAAAAGGGATGGGAAAGAAAAAAAAAATCAGAAATAAAGTTCTAGATGTTATTTTCTGTTCCTATTTCCTACCTACTAATTTTCTGTATCATAACCCTTTGATTCTTTGGGTGAGAGCAGCATGCACGGAAATAGGAAAGAGTTCTCACTTCCAAGTAGAAAGTAGTACCAAAGTATGAAAAAATCCTTTTGTTTCAATCCCCAGTTTACAAATGGAAAAGTGAGACATTAACCAAGTCATTTACGTCCCTGGTATCATGTTGGAAGTATGTGTCAGAGAAAGGGATTTTATGGATTCATGAACACAATACCTTAGCCCAAATTCATCATTGAAGTGCACTGAGAGCAGTAGAGCCTGCAAATGTTCCCTGTCCAGCAGAAAGATTTTCACTGAAAGCCTTTGGGCTCCTCAAAGAACAAAGTCTTTGTTCTTCTACACAAGCACAGCACTTACAGGGTTTTACTGCATTTCCTTTTCCTGCCATCATCCTTCCAATCTGCAAAGTCTGCAGACTGAAATAAAGCAGTTATAGACACCCCCTTGAAAGACACTGGTTTTTCCAAGCCTGAAATTTAAATTAGAACATCCCAGGAGAGCATTTTTGCATTTGAATAAAGAATCAACACTTCATTCTGAGCCTGGATCATTTCAGTCCCCCTCCCAGTGTTTTGTGCCATTTAGTACCTCATATATATATAATTTATATATATATAAAATACTCTAATCTGCAATTGCAATGAAGTGGCTGTGGGTTTGGTGTTGTCTTGAAATGAAAGAAGAAAAGCTATTCATTGATCTTCAGTGTTTGCTTAAAGGTGTTTACAAACACAAGGTGTAAAGAGCTTAAGTTTCCTTTGCTTTTAACTCTTTTTTTCTAGTTTTGATGGTTGTGGATGTTTTTTCAGAGTATTGCTCTTTATTACAAACGAGAAACTGTTCATACTGAGCTGATGGAAAATACTGGTCTGAACTACAGCTGCTGGAAAGATCAACTAAGGTTTAAGGATATGTACAGACTCAAAAGATAGCTCAAGGATGAGCTATCTTAGTTTTAGTTCATATCTTGGGTCCTTATCTTGTATTTTTGTTGGTGGGAAAGTCTCAAAGGCAATGTTAGGTTTGAAATTCATGTCAGGGGCATCAATAATGTCCACCTTCTTCCAAAAATGTGCATTCAACTTAGTGAGCAAACACCAAGTCATACACAATACACCAATTCCTGTTTTCAAGCTAAAGAGCTGCAGTTTTCTGTGAGCTCCCTGGCTCCAGCTGAGCACAGAGAGATTTAGGTGAGTCTTTTAGTTTCTGTAAAGCCCAAAATCTTTTTTTTCCCCCCTCTCCTCAGCTTCTTTAACAAATAAGAAAAACATCCTGAATTCATACCTCAGTCTCTACATGCTAAAACTGTGCTCATCTAGTGCGTAGAGGAAGGCTGCTGCAAAATGTGGATCTAGGAAGTACTTTCTACTCCCTAGGGTGAGTAGAATCATAGAATCATAGAATCATAGAGTCATAGAATCACAGAAAATTTGGATTAGAAGGGACCTTAAACATTATCCAGTTCCACCCCCTGCCATGGTCAGGGACACCTTCCACTATCCCAGATTATTCCAAGCCCTGTCCAGTCTGACCTGGGACACTTCCAGGGACGGGACAACCCCAGCTTCTCTAGGCAACCTGTGCAACTCTTACAGTAAAAAAATTTCTTCTTAACACCTAATCTAAATCTCTCCTCTTTTAATTTAGAGCTGTTCCCCCTTGTTCTTTCACTCGCTGGTAAAGCAATGGTGAAGAAAACAGAATGAAGCAAAACTAGACACAGATACTTAAAATGGGAGTGTAAAAATGAATGTCTGTTTGTGGGTAATTTGAACTTGGTTAACACAGCATGGAATGTGGTGTTTATATCCCACATGGTCCAGCCTGACTCATGCTGTGAGGGAGCCCCTGCCTTAGGGCACAACCCTGAACACAGCAAGTTATATTCCTCAAAATTATGTCAGCGTGGAGGAGGAGAAGGGAGCATTCTGCTGCTTCCCTGCTGATTCATGTTGGAAGGAAAATAGGCCTTTCCTGGCACAGCTTTGCCCTAGGGAGGTGGAGGTAGATGAGTGCTCATAGCCCAGCAAGGACTAGAGCAGGACCTGCCTTTGCCTTCATCCTGTAGCCATGAAGGATGCGCTGTTTGCCACTACCCTGGAGTTTCCTGCTGGGCAGGAGCAGGCTGGTTGGCAATTCCCTGCTGACACAGAGCAGCTCTGATGCTCAGTGCCCTGCAGCTCTTCTGGATGTGGGCTCAGCAGGCTGGGGATGCCTCAGTCAGCAGGGACACCAGGCATCCCTGATCCTGTCACCATCAGTGCCTACACGTGTCTGCTGAACAGGCTGAGGCTCCACAGGAGAGCAAGTGCCTGTCCTTTAGCAGTAGGGAAGTTTGAGGGCATAGAAACTGGAGGGTCTGCTGCAGGTATTATGGATTGAGAAACTTAGTGGAGAGATTTGGAGCAGAGGAAATGAAATATCCCTGAAATCAAGGAACACGTGCCATTTTATTTACAATTGTAATAACTGTAATAATAAAATATAAAATCATAGAATAGTTTGGGTTGGAAGGGACCTTGAGGATCATCTTGTTCCAACACCCTGCCATGGGCAGGGACACCTTCCATTATCCCAAGTTACTCCAGACCCTGCCCAGCCTGACTTTAAACATTTCCAGAGATGGGACAGCCACAGCTTCTCTGGGCAATTTGTGCCAGGGCCTCACCACCCTCACAGGGAGGAATTTCTGCCTGGTATTTTATCTAATGTAGCATAGTAATATCATTACTAATACAGTTATATCATGTCATCATAATTATGTCTACAACAATAATAGTAGTGGGAAGAAGAAGAAGAAGAAGTACTATTATCAATTGACTTCATGGGGAAGGAGATCAGGATGAGAGTCTGGGTCAATGGTCCATTAAAGTCAATGTGTCTACTAGAAAACTAAAATATGTCAAAAACAAGTCTTGGCACTGTCACCTGATCACCTCTACTGTTAAACTTTCAGTCCTTCTTAAGCTCTGGTTCATGTCCAATGGCAAATTCCAGAACAATTCCCAAATGGTCTGGGAGCTAATACAGTCAGAAAATATTTTTACTTGGAAGTTTGGGTGAGGCCATGCTGAAATATGTTAGCTGGCCTTGGTGCCAAAGAACAGCCCCTGGCATATTTAATTTCCTAATAGACATTGAAATTAATTGAACAGTTGTCTGGTATGTCTGCAATGTGCTGTAAAATCAATATATCCTTGGAAGGGGAAGGAAATTGGAACAATTTAGGGAATAATATGACTAAATGGATCATGATCCAGCTGAAGATACATTTTTCTTTGTTGTTGAAAAGGTGGGGATTGCTGGTAACTGCAAGGGATTCAAGAAAGGGAGGTTCAGCAAGGACAGGGCATAGGCAAGCTGAGGACTTGTGGCAGGCAAAGTAGGTACAGATTCACTGGAAAATCTGTGAGGAACTCAGAGTTTTTGGGTGTGAATGGGTTCTGATGTCATGGAATGATGAAATAAGCCAGACCTCTGCCCTCTCAGGGACACTGTTGGAGCTTTGTCACCCCCTGCAGACCTCGCCACTAATTAATACAGATGGGGAAGAGCGACATGAGCATCAGAAGATAATGAGGAGTCTGAGGTCGTTCCCATTTTAAGTAAAAAAAGGTATTTGAAGGATGACTTTTATTTCCACCAATTCCCATATTTTCTCGTATTATAGAAAAAAAATCAAAGAGATTCATGGAGCCCCGCTCCTGTCAGCACAGGACAGGTCCAACAATCCCACCTGAGATCACTGTCCAAGAGCTTCTTGAACTCTGCCAGCTTTGGTGCTGTGACCACTGCCCTGAGGAGCCTGTTCAGTGCCCAGACACCCTCTGGGTGAAGAAACATTTCCTCACATCCAACCTAGACATCCCATGGCACATTTTCTGGTCATTCCCTCAGGTCCTGTCCCTGGTCACCATGGAGCAGAGATCAGTGCAGGCATTCTTCTTCTCCTCATGAGGAAGTTGCAACTGCAATGAGGTCTCCCCTCAGTCTCCTCTTCTCCAGGCTGAGCAAACCGAGTGACCTCAGCCGCTCCTCCTATGACTTCCCCTCTAGGCCCTTCTTTCATTAGAACAATGAATCTGATGAAGGGTTTAGATGTGGGATCACCAGAAGCCTTTAGAAGGAGAGGGACAGAGCACATGCATCAGATAGGAGAGAAACATCGTCCAGATTCATTAGTGACTTCCATTAATAGCTGTAGATCAGTGGAAATGCCCCTGTTTACAAAGCCAGTGGCGAGGAGCTAAGCCAGGCCTCCTCCATAACACAGTCCCCAAGTTTACTGTCAGAGAAATGTGTTTTATTAAATGTAAACAGCATCCCGCCGGAGGTCAGAGCTTTGCCGTGCTGCGTATCCCAAGGTAATACCACTTTAAGCTCCACATAAACTCTTAAACAGTTTCTATCCTAAAACCAGACCGTAGGTGGTACAGTTTTTTACGATATGTTATAATAGTGCAATAAATCTGTTAGCTTAAAATCGAATCTCCGTGGCCTTTTAGAGAAATCATCATTAAATGCAAGGCCCTGTTAATGATGCCATCCCAGTGAAATTGTTTAATCTGCTAGGGGGGTGGAAGGTCACCAAATGAATTTTTTATAATACATCAACTTGACACGCAATAGGGAAAACTGTAATAGATAAAAGCAAAGGAAAAGGGCACTGTCTTCTTCTGATAGGTCAATAGCAGCCAAGAGAGTCACTCATCCACTTTTCCTTCACTACCGTGCTCCTTTTCCATTTAATATGGACACCCAATTAATACCTCAGCACCATAGACAACCTCATTTTAGGTGAATTATAGCAATTTCTTCCCCCTTCTCCGAAATGAAAGTGATCACAATACATCATAGCATTGTGCGAATTAACGTTAATTGATTCGAGTTACCAAGCATTGATGGGCCACTTCTATAATCTGGTCCTTATTGGGAGCTGGAAGGGATGGAGGGAAGATTAGATTGCATCCCCCGTTGCTTTGACGACGGCGGTCACCTGATGGCTTGTTAGACAGTTGTACGCTTCTATTGCCGGCCCCAGTGGGGTCGTCAGTAAACTGGAGTGATGTCCAAACATCATTACACGCTGCTCCGATATTAAAGCAAAGGGATTAGCACCTTATTGCAGGCAACCTGGATTTGTCATTGTGCTGTCGTTATCCAATTTCCAGATGATAATGTGACTGTGGCCTGTGGGCACAAGGTCCTACAGCCAAACCAAGGTGCCTGCGTATGTATACATATATATATATTTTTTTTTTTAATACATACACACACACACACACTCATATACATATACACACATGCACACACTCATATACATATACACACATGCACACTACCTCACAAACAGCCAGCACCCCAAGCCATTTAACCCTTTGCTCACCAGATTCCTGCTAACAAAGCATGTGGAAGAATTTTTCCCCCTTTCCCATCAGATGTGCAGCGGAGGCCAAGAGCGCAATACGACAGAGTGGGCTGGCCTGGGAGCTGACACGGCCATCACTCACTTGAATGTCACAGCAGACAAGCTCTGCTGGTAGAGGTGACACCACTGACATGTTAAATAAGGCGGAGTGGGGACAGGATTGGTCCCTTGGAGACGTGGCCAGCAGCTCTTCTCTGCTGGTGCCTGTGTCGTGCAAATCATTGCTTATGTCACAAGTCCTGTTAGTTGTTAGGAGGGAAAATAAATTCATGTGTGACACGAGCAAGACGGGTTTTGTTTGACAGCACTGGGGTACCAGTGCTGGGATCAGATCTCTTTACAGTGCTGGAGAAGCATGGCAGGGACACTGCAGGATCTCCTGTACTTATCTGAACAACATTAACTTCTGAGGGACCACTGGAATAGAGAATAACTTACCTTGACCTGATCCTCTTAATTTTTACTGAGATGTATTAATACAAACCCTTCAGTTTCAAAGACAAAGACTGGTGGGGGGATATGTGGCAATTTATTCCTCCTTCTTCCCACAGACTCAAAGTCCTGTGCTCCTTTTCCCAAATCTCTCCTACCCTTTCCACCTTCCTCTTCCTCTGCTTTCTCCTGCTCTCCTTTCACCTTTTCTACCTCCTGCTTTTTTCCTGCAGAGGAGACAGCTGAGCTTTGGAAGGCCACTGTCAGAGCAAGCAACCAGAGCTACGTGAGGGGTAGGACTTCTAATTGCCTGAATCTTGCAATTCACAGCTGTCACCTTTGAATGGCAATAACAAATTCTTGGATACATTTACCATGTACACTCATACTAACAGAAATTTAGTTTAAAATTTAAGGCTTAGTGGTGAAATGTATCTTGGTGATAGACCCTCTAATCCCTGCACTGTCAGAAGGGTTCCTGCCCAGGACAGCAATGGTGAAAAAACATTATTATATTTATCTACTTTTATTGGAGAGGCAATGTGAAGATCCATGGAAGGTAGTTTGGAGATTTGCTTGGAAACTTGCAAGGGAAATGCTGGCTTCACACAAGGCTCATATACGAAGGGCTGCTTTTGGTATTTTCCCCTTCAAAACCAACCTTATGGACAGACATCATATTTTGTGCTTGTTTGGAACAGTCTGAATGAAAAACATTTCTGTTTAAGCTGCAATTCAATTACTCTATTGACATGGACTCAGGTCAAAAGATGCCTCCTTAGTTTTCCTTCCTTGATTTAAATATGAAGGAAAGAAAAGCTAAAACAGTATATCTAGGGCCTAATCTCTACATAATTAAAGACTTTTTGTAGCATCATCATCCCTGATATGACTGGGCCTTCCTTACATTGACAATTTGATGCCCAAATTCAATTTTACCAGAAGCAAAAAATTAGTAACAGATTAAAACTTCACTATTGTTCAGAGAGATAAATATTCTGTTGACACAAAATTCCTTCACATAAACTCTTTTTACATCCCTTGTCACCACCTTCACTGTGGGAAGATGTGCTTGAGTTTCTAAGTTCCCAATGACCACCCACCTCTTCTGTCCCATCCCACAACTATTAAGTTTCCCACTAGGAAAAGAATTATGAATTGACAATAAAAATTTCATCCTGATTCCAAAAGTACAACTTTTGATAAGGCAATTTTATATGACATAACACATCTTGTTCAAGTTTTAACCCCCACTTCATACACATGATATTTCTTATCCCATCGCTCCCATAAAGAACCCATTATAGAACCAGAATTTCCTCTGATGGAAAACCCTCTAGGTTTTTCATGTGGACTTTCCCACCATTTCACTAGACTGTAAAAGAGAAATTGGCCACCTTAACTATCCCCAAACAATTAAATAAATAAATAAATAGAATTCATAATATAGTTTTGGCCATGTGAGGAAAAAAATCAAGAAAATATTATTTAATGGAAATGTTAAATGTTCTTTTTCCAGTTCTATTGCAAGGCTCTTCCAGTTTATTATCTGAAGAGGAATCAGCTTCTGTTTTTAAATGTAAATTTACCTCTTGATGCCTTATATGCTTTTGTTCTTGTGCTGTCATTGTTCATTACTATCGAGAGATTCCTCACTGGTATTTACTCTTGCAACATATTTTCACAGATAGAATGATATCTTCCAGATTTGCTTTGCCAAGTTAAACAAACTCTTTACTAAATGGCTTTATGATTCTTTTCCTCACTTCTTAAAATAAACTGTTTCCATGATCATCTTAAATGTCCTTCCTTTTACTTACTTGAACTGAATTTGTCCTTTTTTGTACATCAGCTGTGAGTGAGTGGCACATTCTACATAAGTATATACCCTCTACACTGAATATCTAACCTGAATCTAACCCTCTGAATATCTAACCAAAACTTAAATAAGTTTAAATTAAAGGAGATTTTAAGCTTAGTTTAAGCTCCTGAGTATCATCGCTTCCACACTTTCACTTAAGGACTATAGCAGATAAAACCTTGAAATAACTTCAAGTGCTACAATATCTGCAGCTCTTGACATGGAGATTTTTAGCATCCTGCCTTTGCCTGCTCACTGGAGGAAAACTTGTACACTTGTACAGGAAAAATTGTCATGTCTTTTTTTCATAAAACCCTGTGCAATTCCAACAGCAGCCTGCCTGAAACCTGCACAAAAGTTACCAAATCCAAAAATTTTGGGGTAATGGGAGTCAGAATTCATCTAGTTTGAACTCCAGCCCTGCTGCCTGCATATGTGCTGTGTGACACAGAGAATTAGTTTTAATATCTCATTTAGTGCTCTGCATGGGAATTGCTGTTGGAATGAACTATTCTTTGATAATTTGCTTCCCTTTTATTCCTTGCTGTGAGCCTTAAATTTCCTGTACAAGCACCATTTTTCATATGCTACCTCAAACATAACTCTCAACAAAAAAATATTTCAGTTTGTATCCAGTTAAAAGTTGATCAAGAAGGAGCAAAGCACCCTGCAGTAGAGTGGGGATAGGGACTAAAGGCTTCTGGACAGAATTATATTCCTGATTTTATATAAAGGCACCTGCACAAAGACACACAATACATTCATCATTGTGCTTCTTGTTCTTTCATATTTATATTGATACTAGGAAGATTTTGCAAAACAGGGATTTCTATCTGTAAATACATCACAGTATCTATTATACACAGGCATTTTACTGGAAGATAAACTATGTGATAGACATCTCTGACTCTCCAGCTGTGCAACTAGCAGTCACAGTAATCACCTCTGTCTTCTCTTGACAAATTAATGAGCCATGCTTGAAGTGACCCTAACAAAGGAGTTAAATTAAAATCATGTATAAAAGCACTTCAAATCATAACAGACAAGCCATATTTTTTAAAGGCTTGGTAGTGTGATATACAGACCGTCTGACTAATACCTTACCACAACAGGGCTCCAAGGCTTCCCTTCAGCCTGGGCTGCAAATGAACATCCAGTCTGTGCTGATTAA
Organism: Taeniopygia guttata; assembly: GCF_048771995.1. Lineage (NCBI taxonomy): Eukaryota > Metazoa > Chordata > Aves > Passeriformes > Estrildidae > Taeniopygia > Taeniopygia guttata. The sequence continues at coordinate 4,279,768 of NC_133027.1, read as the reverse complement.
AGATCTTTTTGCAGTTGTTGTTGTTGTGTTATAAAGCCATAAAATTATTAAGGTTGGGAAATACCTCTAGGATTATTTAGTCCAGCCATTAACCCAGCACTACTGTGTTCATCTCCAAACCATGTCCCCAAATAATTTACCTCTTCAAAACTTTCAGGGTGGTGACTCCACCCCTGCCCTGGGCAGCCTGTCCCAAGGCTTGGCCACTCTTTCAGTGAAAGATTTTTTTTCCCAATATCCAACATAAACTTCCCCTGGTGAAACTTGAGGCTGTTTTCTCTTATCCTATTGCTTGTTACTTGGGAGAAGAGACCAACCCTCCCCTGGCTCCAGCCTCGTTTCAGAGAATCATTGAGAATGATAGTGATGCAGGAAAATTCACTGGTTTGAGATAGGCCTGGCAGGAGTGCAAGTTCTATATATTTCTGGTGGCCCAACTGGGTTTTGCATAACTCAGGTGTGAAAATATTCCTCTTTTCCTTCCACAGAAAAATACACCAGAATACTTTGTCTGTACTTGTAATCCCAGCCCCATTATCTGTGCCTGTGCCAGCATGCGCTGCTTAAATGGAGACAGATAGACAGTGGGGACAGTACATGTCCCAACAGGAAAACCCTGATTTCATTTCACAGGTTATCTGTGGCTTTATTGCATCGGAAATGTCAGCCATGAGTAATTCCAGAAAAGCTATGACTGATGGGGAGCAATAAATAACAGTGCAGAGGAGCCCGAGCAGCTGAGGGTGGGTGAGTTCTGAGCCAGTCCTGTGATCTGGTGATGTGTGCTCTCTTCAATAAAGATCCCAGGTCTTCCCATAACTGGGACAGTGAATCCAAGGCTTTAGGCTAGCACTGCTCTTGTGTCTGTAGTAAAACAGCCTCCATCCTAGGGAACTCTCCTGATCCTTGCTGACTGGAATCTTTTCACAGAGTGTGCACGGACAGGAAGACAAAATGCAGCTGGGAGAGCAGTCCCAGTGTAGAGATGTCATTTCTGCCTGAAAAAAGGCAGCCTCGAGGTTTCCTTGCTGGCACACTGAAGATGGTGCTTCCCTCCTTTAAATGGTCTCTTGGGATCATGTCTTGGGGGTCATGTAAATCATGGAATGCTTTGAGCTGGAGGGGATCTTAAAGATCATCCAGTTCCACCTCTTGCCATGGGCAGGGACACCTTCCACTACCCCAGGTTGATCCAAGCCCCATCCAGCCTGGCCTTGGACAATTTCAGGGATCCAGGGGCGGCCACAGCTTCTCTGGGCAACTTCTGCCAGGGCCTCACCACCCACTGCGAAATTCCCAAATCATTTTTCTGCTGTCCCATTTCGCAGTGTCCTTCAATGTAACAGAAACAACCCTGCTCACAACAGTGATGTGCTGATCCAAAATACAGGAATAGCTTCAGAACTGGCCCTGATTTAAGATCTGATCTTGCACTTCAGTTTTCCTCATTGGGCTTAATGCAGCACCACAAAAAAAACCCAACAAAATCCCAAAACCAAAAGCACAAGAGCAAAACAAAACAAAACAAAACAAAACAAAACAAAAAACCCACCCAACCCAAAAAAAACAATAATAAAATCCTCCCCCCACAAAAAAAAACCCAACAAAACCCCAAACAAACAAGCAAACAACACCTACAGCTGAAACCAACAAACCAAAAACAAAACAACAAAGATTCCTACAGTCACAGACCATTGTCCTCCTCCTGTCTGCTTTTCCACCACGAACCACACAGTGTCTACTAGAAAAGTTAAGCATGTGAACAGAGTTTGTATCACTGGCAGACATCAGGATGGTCCATGGGTCAGCAATAGATGGGAGAGGATGTGGTATTAATTTCAGAGGGTATGTCTTAGACAAATCCAATTTCTTTCTTGCATAGATTGAGTATATGGATTATACTTATACTTGGATAAGCCTCAGTAGTGCACAACATCAAAAAATAACATTATGCAATATCAAGAGAGTACACAATAAGATTGCCAAACATCAAATCCTATGTCCCCTATTAAAAACAGATGGGATATTGCCTTTTTCATATTACCCATATGCTTTTAATACAGTTTCAGGATCTGATGCTGAAGCACACTGCTCTCTGCTCCCATCCCAGCCCTGCTCTTCACAACCTCCTCTGCAGATAAGGGCTGACATCTGGGCTGTGCAAATAGTGGCTGTAAGAGGCTGAAAAAAACAAGACAGGGACATAGGAAGGAGGGAGAGACAGGGTTGTTTGTTGCTGTGGAGGGGAGGGGAAAAAAAGACCTTCAAAAAGTGAGTCTTGGTATTGAATATCTATAAAATTTAGTAGGTGCAAAACTGACCAAGAACTCTGTAACTGGCAGAGCTCAAAAGGTAGCTCCAGTGGGAAATTATTGTAAAGCAAAGGAGTATGCTGTGTTGTTCTGTCAAAATGAGATGCAGGTCTGTTGCTGTATCTGTATGGAGATACAAATATAAAGCCACTACTGATAAAATGCATGGAAGTTTTTGTGGGTTGACCAACAGAAAAGTTAAACATAGGGGCCCAGCTCATGTGGGGTGCAGGATCTGAGCAAACAGAGGGCACTGGAAAGTCAGAAGTGAAAGGAATTAAAGAATATAGTGAGCAAACAGAAGACCGTGAGCTCTCCTGTTTCTGTTGGAGAATGGGCTAATGGAATAATTGAATTGTGCCAGTAGAAAATGGAATTTAATACCACTTTTTGCATTTGGCACCAATTCCACACAACCACAGAATACCAGGTTGGGAGGGACCTCAATGACGCTGTGGTCAAACCTTTCGTGAAAAAACCATGATCTAGTCAAGGTGGCCCAGCAACCTGTCTAGATGAATCTTAAAAATGTCCAAAGATGGGGACTCCACCAAAAAGGAACCTTAACTTTCAGTCATGCCCACTTCCAAACAGATTCAGAAAACAGAGAAAGGAAAGAAAGAAAGAAAGAAAGAAAGAAAGAAAGAAAGAAAGAAAGAAAGAAAGAAAGAAAGAAAGAAAGAAAGAAAGAAAGAAAGAAAGAAAGAAAGAAAGAAAGAAAGAAAGAAAGAAAGAAAGAAAGAAAGAAAGAAAGAAAGAAAGAAAGAAAGAAAGAAAGAAAGAAAGAAAGAAAGAAAGAAAGAAAGAAAGAAAGAAAGAAAGAAAGAAAGAAAGAAAGAAAGAGTTACCAGAACTCAAACCCTTTGATTTTTTTTCCAAAACAGACAGTGAGGTGATTTGATTACTTTGAAGGTATCTGGAGGAGGAGGAGGAGGAGGAAGAGTCAATGCCCAGAAAGCGACTGATGTAAAAGTGGAGGAAAGAAACCAGATCCTCTCATGGGAATCTGGAGGTAGAGGGTGACAAGAGGAAATGGGCAAGTATTTGTGACAGAAAGAACAGGAATTGGATCCAACATCTAGGCACATGTTCAGGTAGTATTGGATGTGTCCAGCTCCTGTATCATCAAGACCGGATGGATTTATAGAATTTTTGGTAAAAAGAAAAGTCAACACTAAGGCATCAAGGTGAAGAGTAGTGGCTTGTATCCTGCATGACATTGAAGAAAAAGATTAAACAGATGTTTGTGGTCTTAAATTTTAAAAGTATATTAATAAATGTTTAGATCTTCAAGATATTTAAGGCAACAACCCATCTTCAATAAAGCATCCCTGCTGCCACATCAATCTATAAACTTTGGTAGATTTAATTGTTTAGTTAAGAGCTATGATAGCCTGAACTAACCCAATTCTCTGAAGTTTCAAAGCAGACTTCCAGGAACTCTGTTCCTTATTTAAGGCACCACTGACATCTCTGCATTCCAGAGGCTCATGAGCACCAACAGAAAAGCATGGTAATTGATACTTGGGAATCCAGCTACTACTTGGGCATAGCTCTGACATCACAGAACCATGGAATGGTCTGGGTTGGAAGGGACCTTACAGGTGATCGCGTTCCACCCCCTGCCATGGGCAGGGATACCTTTCACAAGACCAGGTTGCTCCAAGCCTTGTCCAGCTCAGCCTTGGACACTTCCAGGGATGGGGCAGCCACAGCTTCTCTGGGCAAATCATGGAAACTTTATAACCTATTTCAGCACGGTTAGTATATTTCAGTCAATGGAGAACTTAATAAGTACATCAAGTGCATAAAGTGCCTCACTGCACTTAAATCAGTATCTGGTGATGATACACCTGCTACTTACCTACTGTTACCTTCTCCTGGGGACAGCAAAGCAGACTGAGTCACCATTAAGGTGTCAACTGGCAAGCCAAGGCCACTCTGAAGGTCTCCAGTCTGATGAGTGTTGATAATTGTTCTGGCCAAACTCTTTAGGCTGTCACTTGTCAACTCATTTCTTGGATGACCCGGCAGATCACCAAGCTCAATGATCAGCACTCTTGATGGACCAGCCCCATCAGGTGGATGCAGAGCCTGAGTGCTCCCTGGTTGTGTCCCCTCTTCCTGTGGGCTGTATCTGCTCTGAAAGGCTGTGCAAAATGCCATGTTAGGGCAGTGATATTTCTTTTTGCTGGCATTGGCTGAGATTACCTGCAAAGTGCTTTCACTTCCCAGCACATTGTAGACCACTCTAACTTGGTCGTGACCAATCTTCAAGAAATCAGCCAATCGACATGTTATGGTTGCCTCACGCACTTCCCCAGCAGCCTCAGTTACAGTGAAAGCCACAAGAAGGGAAAGGCCAGCAACTATTTCCACAGGTTCCTTCTCATGGAGGAGAACATAGAGAAGGTTGTCCTCAAAGCTGAAGTAATTGGCTCCTGCCCCTGCATCCAGTGAAAAAGAAGATGGGGTTGGAGAGACATAATCCCCTTGGATGAAAACACGAAGGCTGAGTGGTTCAGTGAAGAATATGGCAAGGGGCAGCCTGGTTGTGTTTTGGCCACTCAGAAGGTAGAGTCTGAAAGCCAGAGGTGCAAGGTCTGGGAAGCAAACTGTGGTGAGTTTGGTGGAGGGCAGAATAGAGAACAAAGTAGAACGATGCTCTGCAGGGTAACACAAGGAATGTGAGGTCTCATCAGTGAAGGTGTCCATAAAGCTGCCAGTCATTGTAACCACTGGGAACAGTCTCTGGCTGTCCACACTGGAATCCAAATTTTCTAAGATGACAAGTGCATGATCTGTCTGTTTGCAGAAGTAGCCTTGTATGGAGGGCTTGAAGAGGCATTTACTGTCATCTCTGTAAATTCCTGGAAGAGAATAAAGGGAGATGGGGAAAAAAAATTAATTGTTTCAGAAATCATCTCAAAAATTTTTTAATAGCTCCTTGGTTTCCCATTCCAAATTTAAAGTCACTTTGTCAGTGTTAAAATTTTACATAGTTTTAAGTGAAGCCTGGACACCAAGGGATATTAAATAGGTAGAAACTGCATCTACTTCTAGATGTCCTGGAGTTGAAGATCGTTGAGGACTGAAAACAAATGACAGAGAAGCATCACATATACCTACCTTGTTCTTTCTACATATCAAACTATAGTATCCATTGAAAGAGCATACATGCAAGACAGATTTGTCTGACCCAGAACTTTGTCCTTGTGCCTTCTACATTTTCCCTGGTCCCAAGCCTGTAGCAGGGCGATGAATCAGGGCATGACTGCAAGTCTTTACAAAGATAATTTAACCCTACAAAATGCTGTCTTATTCCACTCACAGAGACTGCACTTCAAACAGAAAACATTAGAAAGGACCAGAACATCATTAATCTACTCCAGTGTTGAATCACCTCATTGAGTGAGAAGCTGGAAGAAACAATCAGATTCAGATACCTACAAACATAGGACACTCTGACATGTGTTCCAAATGCTCAAACTCCCACTGTAGTCAGCTGAGATCTGGAATTTCAACTATTTGCTCACAGGCAAAGATTTGTTTAGGATGTCTTGAGGTACCTGAGACATGTGATACAGGGTCTGTAGAAGACATATGCCTTGCTATGATACCCCACAGCATCAGAAATAACACTAAACACACATTTGTGTAACTGAAATGCACCCAGTTCCCCAGCCATCTATACAAAGCAGTTTAAAACCAATGAAATTCACCCTAAAGTACTTCTGTTTAGTCATGTGGATTACATTTTACAGTCCTATAATTTTGTTTACCAGAGGTGGGATCCTGTGACTTAAACACAAATGCAGAGTATCACCTGGACTTTTTTTGGTAGCTGCAACACCTGTAGATGTAACACACAATGAATGGGAGTGCAAAAGCCATTTTAGATAACACTTTGTTCTTTCACTGAATGTAACAGAGGTGAAGATCCTTACACATATCTCAGGATTTCCCACTAAATCCCCTCCCTAATGCCTCTGCAGACAAGTCAAGAGGATCCTTCTACAGAAGGCTCTAGAGAAAAGAGATGTAATCCACACAGTTTTCTGAGTTAGAATCAGAGACCCACAGAAAGGTTTGGGTTGTAAGGTTGGACCTTAAATATCATCGAGTTCCAGCCCTCCTGCAAAGGACCACCTTCCACTAGACCAGGTTGCTCAGGCCCCCATCCTACCTGTCCCTGAACACTTCCAGGGATGGGGAATCCACAGCTTCTCTGGGCAACCAATGCCTCAACACCCTCACAGTGTTTTTTGCAATATCAAATTTAACCCTACCCCTGTTAGTTTGATGCCATTCCCCCTTGTGCTGCCACTCCATACCTTTGTCAAAAGTCCTGAAAGGTGCTATAAGTTTGCAGTGTTCTCCATCTGACTAAATACAAGTCTCTGCTTTAAGATGAGAGATATTGTGCCTCAGGCTGTAACAATGAGATCACCACTGATTATAAAGAGAGAATAAAAGTAAATGAGTTCAGATACAGGCACCAAAATATAAACATTTCTGCCTGGAGCATCTTAGAAAAAGAAGTGGTTTCTGTTTTTCCTTCCTCTCTTCAAAATAAAATCAAAGGAGGAATTTGCTGCTGTAGTCAGAATTCTCCTTCCCTCACCTAGCCTGCTCCTTCCTTAGTCAGCTGTGCTCACAAATGTGTTGGGCAAAGCATGGCCAATGTCCAAACTGACTCTGTGCTCCTCATTCAGCACTTGGAGACATGTATTCAGTTCACATAAAGAATAAGGGACAGCAACGTCCTTGAGAGTCACAAACTCTCATTAGAACAAAAGGACATCCCTTATCAAGGACACATTATGTGAAAATTTCTGTTAGATAAAAGTAGCAGACTCCTAAAAAAGAAATGAACTATGAGAAATGTTGGATGCGGCTCTGGTCAGCGTGGTGCAGTGGAAGGTGTCCCTGATGGGAGGAGTTCTGGAACTGGATCATCTTTAAGGCGGCTTCCAACCCAAGCCATTCTATGATTCCATTAAATAATTCTGGGTTCTGCCTTTAGTTACATCTCAAAGCCTGCATCCTGTGGGTTCTCACCTACTATGTATTTCCAGGGGAATCATCGTGTGCAGCCCATGGTCTGTGAACATTCCCCAGAATGAGCTGTCCCTCTGCACGTCCCTGAGGGAAGCAATGGAATTACATAAATGTTGAGCTCTGCTCAGAGAGGATGTCCAAGTCGATCTGTACAAACCCCCCTATTTTTAGATACCAGCTTACAAATTTGCTTCCCTTTTCTTGCTTTTCCCTGGCTTTTTTTTTTTTTTTTTTTTTTTTTTTTGCTTTTCAGTGTAAGCATTTTGCTGTAGTATTTTGCTGTCAGTCTGTGCTGGAGGCAAAAAGAGAGTGAGGGACAACTCTGTTCAGAAGAGAAGTGGAAATGCTGTGCTCAGAGACATTGGAATTGTCCCGGAGCGCTGGGAGGACGCGCTGTGCTGCCAGCAGCCTGCCACAAAGGCTGACACATCTCATCCACGGCTCTCCTGGAAACACCCCATCTCCCCCTGGTGACATTTCTCGTGTCTACAAATGGGATTTGATGATATTTCATGATTTCTCAGAACTTTCCGTAGCTCTGCCTGCCTTGCAAAGGGGGCTGGCTCGGTTTCCTGCACACACTCACACCCATGCACGCACACGCATCGTTGCTTGTCTTCTTCCAAATGGCCTTATCTGCCAGTCACAATTTCTGCAGCCTGCAATTTCGATCACTTTTAAATGAAACCCATGCTGGCCTTAGTAATCATAATGTCATTTACAATTTACCACAAAACACGTTTATTCGGTTAGTAGCACATTGGAGAAAGAGAACTCCATATGAACTCGCCACTGAAGCCCTAATCTGATTATTTCCTCATGAAAATCCAAGCAGGGGTGCTTGTAAGAGGGGTCTGAGAGGAGAAGAAAAAAGTGAGTCCTGGCCACAGCTGACTATGATAATCAATGCGAACAGATAAGTGACGCCGCATGTCATGGCCAGCAGCTAATCTGCCCCAGGGCTTTCCTCTAAAAAAGGCCAGAGTGGACAGGACTTAATAAATACTGAGTGACCACTGAATATTGAACTGACATGTGCTATTTACATTGGTGATGAACAATAGCAGTGATAAATTCCAGAAGCATCCCCCTGCCATGGGTGAAATTGGATTACACAGGTTCTATTTGTATGTGTTTGCACACACACACGTGTGAGAGAGGGAGAAAAAAATGGGGAAAAAAGAGTCAACCATAGTCCTTAGAAATGTGTGGGAAAGATGGAGAAGATATCCACATATTATTGAACTTCATGCTGGGATCTTGTGCACCCAGGCAGAGGAAGGGGACACATATGCTTTGGGCTCAAGAATTCACCTGTTTGTCCTGCTCCACACAGGAAGAGAGAGAAATGATACATGGAATGTGTGTGTGTTCACCCTCTGTAGATAATTCCTCCACCTCAGCAAGCAGATTTTGCTTTCTGCATGTTCCACCCATCATCAAGGCAAATTTATTATTTATTTATATATATAAACACATCAGCACATACATCTAGATGAGATTTTAGCACTCAGGTTGCTTCTAGGGCTCCTGACAAATATTAACTTTGTGTCAATATTTGTCCTTCCTGTCGTGAAATGAGGATTTTCCACCTCATTTCACATTTGAAAAGAATAATGCGCCGAGGGGGCCCTCTTTGCTTAGGAAAAAAGCCTCCACTACTACCACCATCACCACATCATATCCTTTATTTAGAAAAATGGAGAGAGGTGGAAGGAGAGAAGAGCATTTTTTAAAATAGATGTTCTGACTTAAAGGCACATAGAGTCCTTTACAAGTCTCCTGCCTTTTCCCTTGTTCCCCAATGCCAAATAAATAAAATAAAATAAAATTCTACATTTAAAATTGAATGAAATACATCAACATTAATGATTTTTCCCTTCAGGTTAACACTACCATTTGCTTCAATAATTTTTACCCATTTCGTGATAGATTCCACAATTCATGGTACAAAGAAAAATAGAGTCTGTTTTCTGTTTTCTGACAAAAACAAAAGGCAATGTCGGTTTTTTATCAAAATAAAATAAATCTCCTACAATTTTCTTTCCATCTGACTGCATTTGCCCGTCAGTTATTTCTAATTTAACTACAATTATAGCTACAAAAATATAAAAAAAGCAAGGAGGAGAGGAAGGGGGAGGGGAGAGATAAATGGGACACTGTTTAGAAATTGCGATTCATTGGCCTTGGGCTGGCCAGCAAATATCTTTGCTGGGAGGGAAATATTCATCAGCATTAACTGTTCCTTTTGACCTGCTGACATTCAAATGGGAAATAAAGCAGGGGAAAAAAAGAGCCCAGGAATAGCACTTTGGAAATCCAGAAAAGGTAAATTATTCTGAGTTCAGTTACCGAGGAAGGCATAGAGGTACTAATTTGTGTACAAATGTGCTGGTTTTGGTTCAGGCAGAGTTAACTTTCTTTGCAGTAGCTATTTTGGATTGTGTTTTGGATTTGTGCTGAAACTGGTGTTAACAGCACAGAGATGTTTTCATTATTACTGAGAGGGGCTTGCACAGAGTCGAGGCCTTTTCTGCTCCTCATCCCACCAGTGAATGGGCTGGGGGTGCACAAGGATTTGGGAGGGGACACAGCCAGGACAGCTGACCCCAGGTGACCCACAGGATATCCCAGACCATGTGGGTTCATGATGAGCATATAAAGCTCAGGTAAGAAGAAGGAAGGGGAAGATGACATTTGGAGTGAGGGCATTTGTCTTCCCAAGTCACTGTTACCTGTGGTGGAGTCCCACTGGAGCAGCTGAACACTCCCTGCCCATGGGAAGTGGTGAATGGTTTGTTTTGTTTTGCCTGCTTATACAACTTTTACTTCCCCTGTTTAAAGGTCTTTATCTCAACCCCCAAGTTTTCTCCCTTTTACCCTTCCAGTTCTCTCTCCCATCCCACCAGGGTTGAGTGACTGAGGGGCTCTGTGAGGTTGAGCTGCCAGCTGGGGTTAAACCATGGGAACATACACACACACATAAATATGTACTCATAGCAGGGACCATGTAAATAAAAATAGAGTGACTGCTTTAGGCAGTTAATTCTTTATTTTAAAGAAAATTATTTTGGAAGGAAATGAGTCTCATAACTTCACTCTTTGTGGGGGTTTATACTCTCCTGTTTATCGTTCTTCTATAAAAAACTTTGACACCCCCTCCAGCCAATTTTAGTCACATTTGTGGACTCAAAAATACTATGTTCCTTCAAGGTTTATAAAAATAGGTGCCCAAGCAGAGAAAAGACACTTATTGCTGCTTCCTTTGAATGAAGCTCAGTAGTAAAACTCTCTTCTTACACAGATCTTCATTCACCCTTCCCTTTCACATGCAAATCCAAAGAAGAACAGGTGTAGTACATGAAATATTTTATCTTGGATTCATTCTGTGCATGCTTTGATATGGCCACACACATTGAAACTACTTATTCTCTGTAAAAACAAGTGTTATTTCCCTCTTTCATACAGTTATACATTTTTATGTTTGCATCAACCCTTCAGAGCTCCCCATGCCTGAAAGGGAAGGCACACATTATAGAATGCAATATATCTGTCCCAGTCATGAACAAAAAATTACAGTTTTCCAGTTCCCAGAAACTATAATAATAACTCATTCTTGACCTCAAAACATCAGTGCACAAGTAAAGTTTTAAAAAGAGAGACCAGCAACTCTCTGAGGTCAGAATGCTCTCCAAGAGGGATCAAAAAGAGTATGGGAACAAAGCATTTGTATAGCAATGTTCACCCAAAATGCTCCTCAAGCTCTCAGTGATTTACAGGTCAGGAACCCCTTGAGTCAGAGAGGGTTGGTCATTGTTGGTCTTTGTATTTGAGAGAAAACACCAAACTTGTCTCACAAACCCACAGAAAGCTGGGGAGGAGAATAATAACCCAGCCAGGAGAAAATATCTTGATTCCTCTCAAAGAAGGTGGGTGAGTAAATCTGGAAGGGCCCTTTAGTGAGGTTGCCCACACCAGGTTGGATAAAGGAATTTTCCTTATAATTCCACAAATCTTCTGGATTACAAGGTGCCACACTTGGAATACTTGTGTTCAGAAGAATCAGCAGGAACTGAGCTGCTAGAGCATTTTATTCATCAAAACTTATAAAATAACCAGTGCCAAGTCAGGTTCTAGTCCCTGAGGCCAGCTGGCATAGCACTTCCATAGTATTAAAGCCACGGACCTCCAGAAGACAGTGATCACCTCCAAACTTCATTTTTGAACTGGCTCCTGACTCGTGATAATTTTTGGAAAGCACACAGGAGATATTTTGGGCACTTCTGTGTTGGCTGGGACAAAAGTGGGTTTGGAGCTGTACTCTTCATATAATAGGAAGCTCCAGTGTCCATACTCCAGTGCTAATGGACTGGGTAGAGACCCATTCCTGCTACTGTCAGACCTGGCCCAGAGCAGCTTGTCCATAATTTTACTAAACTTACTAATCAGAAAGACAGAATTGGGAAGGATTTTTGTCTGCATTATGATTAATGATTTGGGAACTTTGGTCATTTTAGTGATCCTGACAACAAAAAGCTTATAAGAATGCTTATTTCAGGAATAAATCCAATGCAGTGACAAAAGCATTACCAGATATTTTATTGTGCATGGAGACAAAAACAACCCAGACTGGAGCTTTTAGATGATCTGATGAAGCAGGTAAGGCAAACAAGCTATTCTTCAAACCTATTGAAGTCACTAACCACCATCCAAAAAGCCAGTTCTGAGTAAGATGGGTCATGTCTCCCAGGAAAGACAAATAAAAATTCAAAGAGAAACATCTTTTCATCCCTATTATATCACCTTTGAAATAATTATTTCACTGTTCCACAAGTATCAGTTCTTTTCTTGTGTCGTTACCAAAGCTTTTCCCATCTTTTTCCCCTTGAAGATAATCCTGATTTCCTTTAGGTGTTTTTAAGAGGATTCTTCTCTTCTCCTGACCAGAAACCTGACTGACTGAAGCTTTAGTTGCACCAATACCTGTGGCTCAACATAAAGGTGAGGGGCAGCAAACAGCAGAGCTTTTGCTGACACAATTCCAGTCACCATCTCTCTGGTCTAGGAATGATGAAATTTCTACCACCACCACCAACACCTGAAATCAGAACAGCAATTTTGTCAGATGCTAGACCTAAAAATGAATGTGGCTGTGGCACACACTGCTCTGAGCTGTGGATATAATGAGTTTTGAATGGGAAGTCCCGGACACAATAAATCTGTGCCATATGTGACCATTTCCTGTGTCAGTTCCTTTCTCATAACCAGTGGAGGCTTCGCCCTCCCCCTCACTTTCCCTTTCATGACCCCACACCAGGGCTCTGAAATCTTTCAGGGTTGCTTTTGGGCCCCAGGCCTTTCCACAGCAGTTGCATAAATAAATGAGTTTGACAGCAAACATCATAATGGTTACGGTAATTTGTGCTCCACACAAGTGCTTGTGCTACTCGCAGGAGAAACGGGGGAGGAAAGAGCTTGTTTTGTTACCACAAACAAAAGTATGTTCTCTGACAAGTGGTGAAAGAATTAGTCAAATAAACTTGAACTCTATTCAGACCATCACTGTTATGGATGGGGAGGTTCTCAGCTTCTCTTTCCCTTCCTGGCCAGCAGTCACTGTGAAGACAAATCATCCTTTTCTTGTGCAAAAATAAAGTTTGGGTGTAAAATGAACTGCCTCAAAATAAAATTTTCAGAGAACTCCACTTTACTGCTATTATTATTATCATTACTTCCCAGTGAGAACAGTTCTTTGGTCCTGGGAACGGATTCACAAAGAGACTGAGTGACTTTCTTTCTTTCTTTTCTTTCTTTCTTTCTTTCTTTCTTTCTTTCTTTCTTTCTTTCTTTCTTTCTTTCTTTCTTTCTTTCTTTCTTTCTTTCTTTCTTTCTTTCTTTCTTTCTTTCTCTCTTTCTCTCTTTCTTTCTCTCTTTCTCTCTTTCTCTCTTTCTCTCTTTCTCTCTTTCTTTCTTTCTTTCTTTCTTTCTTTCTTTCTTTCTTTCTTTCTTTCTTTCTTTCTTTCTTTCTTTCTTTCTTTCTTTCTTTCTTTCTTTCTTTCTTTCTTTCTTTCTTTCTTTCTTTCTTTCTTTCTTTTTCTTTTCTTTTTTTCATTCTGTCTTTCCCCATCTAAGTTATAAAAAAATGTTAAAATCTTACTTGCACCTGCCTTGGCTGGAGGTTCAGTCCAAGAGCCTGTGCTCATAACAGAAAGGATCACAAGCACAAGAGTCCCTGTGACATTATTAGGGTGATTTTCAGCAATATTAGTCCTGTATGGGCTGTGGACTTGAATCTTAAAGCAGAAGGATTTCATTATGGGTACAGACAGCTATATTATGCCATGACATATTTATGACAATGAACAGTAATGGGAGGCAAGTATTTTAAGCCCTGGGAGTCGAAATTAATCTGAGAGCACAGTGCAGAATCTGAACACCTATGAAAACATATTGCAGAGCTAAAATTTGAGACACAAAGGCTACAGTCATTATCTGAGCACATAGAAAGGATTCATCACATTAATTCTAGCTGCCTAAATGTTAAGCATCTAGTCTAAGCTAATTGTCTGGTCTAAGCTGTTCATCCAGATAATAATCATTAGAAAGGGGGAGAGGAGAGACTTTCGGAGGGTCATTCATTCCTGCTTTTCTTTGGATGGATTGTATCACTTCTGGAGGTATCTGTCTCTGCTGACTGTGTGTGGAATCTAGACACAGATTTTGGACTGCAGGCCTGTCTTTAGAATCAGAGCATCACCAGATCATTACGTTTGGAAAAGATCTCCAAGATCATCAAGTCCAACCTTTGGCCAATCACCACCTTGCCATTAAACCATAGCACTAAGTGCCAGTGCCATTGGGTAAAATGAGCCCAAGCACTAATGATGTTGCTAATGAGGCTTGTGGAACAGCCAGGCCAATCCATGTTCATATTTTGAACTAAGAGGGAAATGACAGCTCTGTACACACTTCTAAGTAGCCATCTTCTCCAGTTTTGAATGAGAGGAAAGAGAGTAAGGAGGGAGATGAAGTCACTACCATCAATCTAAAAATTAGAAGGAAACTCCCCTATCCCTGACAGAGACATAAACAAGCTACAAACACATTTTTGAGGAAGACCCTGAAAAAGACCAAACTCTGAATTTGGCTTTTATTCCAATATGTGCAAGGTGCGGTCACCTTGAAAACCGAGGCTCTGTCTGCTCCTGAACAGTGCAGCTCACACAAGAAACAGAGGGGGCCCTCAGCAAAATACCTTGGAATGCCCAAAATTAGAGAACTTATCCAATAAGAGTTGAGTAAATAGAACAAGACCCTAAAAAATTATTTCTAACCTCTGGAACCAACATGGATGCAGGAACAGAAGCACACCACTTCCGAAAAAGCAAACGTGTCTGTCAGCATAATCCTAAAATACCATGCCTACAATGAGTCTTGGGAGAAAAAAATTGGTCAGAAGAGATTTCCAGATGTCATATATTTCAAACTACTCAGAGCAAGGCTAACTACAAAGTTACATCAGACTTCTGAGGGCTTTACCACAAATCATACCACATCTACATTTTCGGCTTTTAGATTTCATGGGACAAAACTCCCAGGTTAGAGTATTTCCAGAGGAGCTGCCAGGGTTGAAAATTACTTGGAGAAGATCTGTGACCCAATGACACATTCATTCAGAACTTCAGATGCTTTCAGGATGGTTTGAAGAAGCTTTGAGGGTTGATTTTGGAAATAGATTTATACTCATGTGTGGCTCTTTTAGGTAGTCCAGGTTCTGTTCCTTGCCCCATCCCAAGCCTTCTGGACAGCTCCAACAGAAAAGGAGTACATTTGGAGATGGAATATCTCCTGTACTTTACCAGACAGTGTTCTTTATGTTCATATAAAGGTGAATGCACAGAGTCACACTGACCCTGGTTGTGTGGTGTGATGCCCATGTAGAAAAATAATCAGTGTATGGGTGGAGCACTGAAATCACCTACCAGTCCTGATTTCCCTACTCTAAGTACTAAGGATCACTTCCTTTATATTTGATTCCAGACTTACTAGCAAGCTGTTTGAAATTTCAGACAGCCCTTGGAGTTATTTTGGCCAGGGAGTATATTTAAAACTCATTGTGCCTAATGTTGTCTTTCTACAATTGAGAAGTAATCAGGGAAGACGTGAAAATAAATAGACAAGTGAGAGGCAAAATGAAATATGAAGTGGCTAGAAAGGAGTCTGCTCTCTAATGTATTTTTTCAGCTTATTATTCTAAAAGCCCAGAGCAAAAGAGTAGCTTTGAAGAGTCTTTTGTTAATAGTGGAAGGGTTGTCTTTATATTTTTCTTAACTTTTTATTTATTAACCATGCTGCACAGTGTACTTCCACAAGTGATGGCCAAGTTTCAGGTTTCAGGGACTTGTTTAGTCTGAAAACATCCCCGGCTGCAATGGGAAGCAGAAAAGAGAAGTAACAGCCCGTTGCCTGGTGTTAGAAGGAAGTAAAACCGAAGCCCATTTGTTCTCTGCCTTTCCCTGTAATTTCTGGTGGCTGAGCTTGCAGAGGTTTGGATGTCCCTGTTAGGATGGTTAAAATGCATTCCCAGCAGGCCACTTCCTCAGGTGGTCTAGCTGATGACAGCATGAAGCCAATGTAAAACAGCTGATGTCTTGACCCTATCTGACAATAAAATTACAGAGCTGCATTCCTACACCGGGCAATCCTCCAGATCATTGTGGAAAATAGAAAATAAATGTTATTGAGGGCACTTACCCTATGCTCAAGCCCTAAACGATGACAGTTGATAACATTTTTGAGACTCTTGGTGTTGGGGCACTATGTGTTTATTTATCATTGCTGTCATTATGGGGCTAAGTATAAAAATATTCAGTTTCTTCAAAACTGTCAGGTGAGAAAATATTATCTGTGCACAGGAGACCAGAGACATGTATTAGGCAGATTTGCTTCTTTGAGAGTTTTTAATGTTTTAGCACCAGGATTAAAAAAAAAAAAAAAAAAGCCCTGATACTGTGTTCAATAGGCAGAACAGTTCAGGATTCTCCAAGGCTTCTTAGCTCAGACACCCTGCTGGAATTTAAAGGATGCCCTTCATGTATAACAGTTTACATTAATCTAACTTTTATGAAGAGAATTGTCAGCATGGACAATTTTGGTCTGGTTTTTTTTTTTTTTTTTGGTATAACACCTGCTTTGCCAGACACACCCATCAGACAAGCCCAAGCATGATTTTTACTTGTTTATTCCATGGCATAAAAAATATCAGAACACATTTAATTTTCTGGACACACCAGTTGAAAACCTCAGTTGAAAAGCTGTCAGCAGGCACCTCCACAAGAATTTCTGCTGGTTTGGGCCACTAGGGAGTGTCTTTCAGGGCCATGAAGAGTCAAGATGTTTTGGAGAGCCTTCAAAAAGCCCATCTGGCAGGGTTTGTTCAGTTTTCACAAGTCTCATGTGGCAGTCACAGAGGACAGCTGTATGAAGACTTGTAGATTGTATTTGCATCCCACTAGGATGGAAAGGCTCATTTCAGAGTCAGAGTACACACAGTGCTCAGTGCTAATTACCAAGGCTAATCCAGCAGGTAGAAAACTGGTGCAAGCCATTTCCAAACCTGTATTGCCTTATCAAGACAATCTGGGCTACAACCACTCTCCATGAA
Source organism: Taeniopygia guttata (assembly GCF_048771995.1). NCBI lineage: Eukaryota > Metazoa > Chordata > Aves > Passeriformes > Estrildidae > Taeniopygia > Taeniopygia guttata. Next base: position 4,262,731 of record NC_133027.1, on the reverse strand, counting down.
AGCCACAGAAATTCTGTTTACATGTAGTTTCCCTTTCCAACCCAAATCTTTCCCAAAAGAGTGGTACTTTATGTCAAGCACGTGTTGTCAGTTGTCAAAAATGGATTTACATTTGCTTGCATGTTGTGTTTCCCTGGGGTCCCCAAATGCTAAATAATGCTGGCAACACTACAGACAGTAACCTGAACGTCCAACCAGAAGGATGTGCTGTGGAAAACATCCCTGTGCTGCCAAGGACATTGAAGAGAGGAGGAATATAAGGGAATCATGACTTTTTTTTCCCCTTTTGCTCTCCATGTTTCACAGGGAGCAGGAGCTCAGACAGGGAGGCCTCAGAAGTAGATGTCTGAATTTAATAAAACTGTCTGGGGGGAGGGAGCAGGGAAGAGAAGATCACAGAGATAAGGGAGGGAGAGAAAGGAAGACAGGAAAAGAAAGGACATTACAGCTGGCTGGTGATGGCTGTGCCCTTTCAGACTCAAGTGAGGGGAAGTGAAATATTTGTTTAAGAGGTAGGACACCAGGTCATTATGGAAAGAATGGGAAATTAAAAAAAAAAAAAAAAAAAAAAAAGAAAAGGATATTTAGTGGTTTGGGCATATATTTCCATGCTACTGTAATGAGGATAGGCCAAAGGCAAGGGAAGACAAGGATAATGGCAAGATGCTACAAGGTAATTAATAGGGCTGCTGGATCTCATCCCAGTTTTGGGGATTATTGAAATGACCCTTTAAATTCAGTGCAGCTACACTTGCAGTATGCAAGAAGTTAGACCCCTGTTTAGGAAACAAAACCACAGGGTCTCTTTGCTTCCCCACTTCTACAACATTTTTCCTGTTTCACCTTGTAGAATAAAAGTTAATTGAGGGGAGCAGGGAGAAGGAGGAAGCTCATCTCATCCCTACTGACACAGCCCTCTCCAACAAGGTACCAAGTTTACTTCCTTAAAGAAAAAAATAACAAATGCACTGCCAAAGCTCCCATCCAGGGATGTTTTTTTTTGTTGTTTTTTTTTTATAAGATTCTGTTTGTTAGAAAAACCAAAAAAGGACACCAGAGGGAAAATAAATGCAAATACATTTTTAATGCATGCATTTAATTTTCAGAACATGGTGGGCACTTCATTGCTGGGTGCTGGAACTGCAAGGGAGAATTTATCTAATCAGTCCTCCGTGTCCCTGCTTCATTGACATAATGTGGTCCTGCCGATTAAAGCACTCGAATCTCTGCCTTTTCCTTCTCTTTCATAGTAAAATTATTGATGTGCTTTGTACAATGTGTAATTGCCATTATTGTATATGTGCCTGGAGCATGTGCAGAGCTGAAATTGAAATAAATAAGCAAACAAAAATCATACGATAGCGAGTCTCTGATGGTATGGTGGGGGTTGGTGCCGAGGTATCACAAGCTGAAAATAGGATTTCATACTGCTGTGACTGGTTTTGATAAAGTGAGATTTGATAAGACTGGAAGAAATGCTGCTGTGATCCTCCAGCCTGACCTCTTCTTTTCTTACAGCACAGATCCCCAGTAACCACCCAAATCAAAGAGCCTCTTTTAGCATCCTGGGTCTGAGACTCACCATCCAGTGATTTCACCAGAGCACCCCTGATTTGCATCACCTGAGGATCTCGCCCAGTATCACACACTCACTTTTGCTCCATCTCTTTCTCTCTCTCTCATGGACATGCAGTAGATTTGTTCTTTAATTTATGCAAGCAAGGCACAGAATACATTTCAGTAACGCCAATTAGATACGCACTAATTTCTTCTCTGTGAAATAGCAGTAAGTAATTAATCAGAATTTTGATCACAACTCAGTTGGCAATTCTAATTGCACTTGTCATTTTCACAGCAAATACAGAATCATTATCTTTTTCGCAAAGTCCTCTCTTCCTAATCATCCAGGGGTGCTAGAAGCAAAACATTTCCAAGAACTAGATATTTTCTCTATCAACCAGCAGCCCTAATACCTTTGGACTGAGGGTTAGTGGGTTCAGTCCATGGCTGTGTTTTATTTCAAGATTCATCATAATTTTAAAGGGAATAGCTGGTGGCAGGCTGGCCGCTTGCCTGGGGGAGGGGGGTTTCTGCCTCATGAAATTATGAGGAAGGATAAAAGCTAGCAGCTCACTCCATTAAAAACCTTCTGGGAGAGCACTAAAGGCGCCTGACCTTTGCAGGAGCATCCAGCAGGCATCCGAGGGACATGTGGACATTGATCAGGTCTGTGCCATCACAGCCCCGTGACATCTCACAAGCACCACATCCCATCTCACCTCCAGGCACTTCCAGCCACCCCAGAAGCAAACAGGATGATCAGGGGAGATCAATACCCCGTGTTTCACCAAAGCAGTGCTTCCCTGGCTTTTTAGAGATTATCCTGACGGTTTGTGCAAACTGACAGTTCCAGTCTGGAGCGAGAACAGGTTAACATTATCTGCCTGGATGGTGCTGTGGCTGGGGGTCTGTGAGATAGAACTCCCCTTTGCTATGCTCCAAAAGGCTGTCAGTGAAATACTCCTCAGATGGCTTAGAGGAAGGAAGAGAGCGGGAAGAGAAAGGGAGATTTATCTTTTAGAAGCTGAGTCCTACAGAGATCTACAACAGATCCAAACTCCAATTCCAGCATGGCAATTCACCTCCTCCTCCTGCTGGAAATAAGGGTTTCCAAGGACCTGACAACTACAGTCCAATTTAATACTCAGATTCTTCATATAATTCAAGCCCAGGTAATTTATATTTTCTCAAGTAATACCAAATCTTATACAGTAACTTTGGGAACAACCACTGCACTGAGATCTCAATTCTGTCAATAACAAGGGAAAAACATTTAAGAGAAGTATAAAGGCACTTTATGCAAGAAGTCTCTGCATAGAATATATTGTGAACCAGGATAGTTCTGGTTCTACCCTTACATACAATTTGAGCAAGCAGAACTGATGAAAATTGACAATTTTCATCTCAAGCATCTCCTGTACTCTCCACATTTTTCTCCTCCCTGCTCTAAGCAGCACAAATCACTGAAAGAAAAGGAAAGCATCATCGTCCTTTTCTTCCTCAGGGTTTATTTTGGCAATGCTCTTGCTTTTATTCCATATTTGAGAGATCAATAAGAAGAATTTGAGGAGAACAGTAACCTGTCAGTTCTTCTACTCACAGAGACCAAACTTCTCTCATATAAGGGGGAATAACTCTCGACATTAGTGACGCCAGTGTGGACTGAAGAGGGTCAAAACACCTCAGAACTTAGTTATGTTTATGGATGCCAGAAACAGTGTCTGAGATTTTGGTGGGCTGAATTTCTTTCATAACTGACAGAAAAAGCCCAGCATAAACATCTGAACTTCCAGAGAGACTTTTCTTTGTCTAGGATTGGGGCAGGGATGGCATGTTAAACATGCTGTCCATGATGAAAAGTGTCAAAAGCTTGATCATACATTTTCCACCTTCTGGGACACAGTGGGCCACAGACATTTTCCATTAGTCTTTAAAAGGGGTACACTGAGGCTATGTCCACACTTATGAAGGTTTATGCCTTAGACCTAGTACTCAATCAAAAATATTTTACATTCTTAGAGCAAGGTTTGGCATGTTTTTTTTGTCTAGGTCATCTAGCACTGACCAAAACTGTGTCTAGGAAATGTCTGAGGCTTAATATGATTTGTGACCATCCAGATTGAATGCAACCAATCTGGTCTGGAGCAAAAGGGATTTTAATTAATAAATGGCCACACTAAGATCTGGCCATGGGCAGGCATACCTTCCACTAGGCCAGGTTGTTCAAAACCCCATCCAACCTGACCTTGAACACTTCCAGGGATGAGGATATATTCAATTTCAAGCCATTCAGGAGCACGGGAGGCATTGATAGAACTAAAAATGAGGTTGCCACCATCAGATTTTTCTTTACCAGTTAGTTCTCCATACTCAGAGTCAGCAATGACTTTCTTATCTAAATAGATGCGAGATACTCTAAAAAGGAAAAAAAAAGAACAAAAACTGTTCAAAAAACCTAACACATAAACTGCACAAGAGAAAAGATGACTTTTCATTCACTATAGTCAAAATTGCTTAATCACCTCAGAGTTGGAAAATGAAAGTGAAACAGCAGCTCTTGGAACCTGAGCATCTTTGAGTAAACCCAACAGCACAGGTTTATGAAGACAGCAGATCACGTCCAGATTAGTTACAGCAACCAAAAGGGAAAAATAAGACCTTTAAAACCAGAGGCAGTGGGATACAATCAGACTAGTGCAAAAAAGATCAGCTTCAACACAGATATTTAAGTAATGGATGGTCCTGAAGAAACATTCTGGCTACATCTTCACAAGCAAATTAAATGTGCCCAGGAGTATTCCCAGACACTGAGGCCAAATGACATGATCTGGTTGCATTCATCTTCTAAAACAGCTCAAGTTCAAAAACAGGATGGATTCATCCACTAGACCAGCTGGGAATGTTCCTTGGCGCACACAAACCCCCAAACTGCACCCAAGAATACAAGAATTATTTTGAGATTATTACTTGGCTAGGACTAAAGCATGTGAGGGCTTGTGGTAAACATATTTGCAGGGCAGTGGATTGCACCTCTGTGTCATTTTATTTATCTTAACATGGATATAACTTCAGTCCACCTGAAATTCTGCCCCTGGAGAGTGCTCCTGTGTTCACAATTTTACCTGCAAAATTCAACAGAGGCCAAAGACCACACCAGTCAGGTGTATCCCAGGTCAGGTATCCCAAGCCTAAGGAAAAGGACAGAGAAACTTGCAGCCCAGAGTATTTCTGGGCCTGCTTGAGAGACAAGTTCACACCCAGAGGAAAAGACCAAGCAGATGCTGTGTGAAATATCTGGCCTTCTTTTGGCATTCTTAAAGGTTGCTGAACATCATCACGCTTTGGAAGTTCAGAGTCATGCAATGGTTTGGGCTGAAGGGACCTTTAAATATGATCTAGTTCCAGCCCCCTGCTATGGGCAGGGACACATTCCAATAGAACACAGACATTTTCTTGTACTAGAAAAACATTTAAAAGGAAAAAAATTCAAACATTTATGGTTATTATTAAAATCACTATAAATGGGGAAGGAAACCAAGTTGTCGGTGTGTGCTTTCTGTTTATTGCAAGAGCAGGCTTTGAACTTGAGTGGAAGAGAAGGAAAGGACAACTTAGTCACCTCCTGGCTGTTATTTGCCTGCTGGAAATAGGCAATAGATTTACAACAGCTGAAGAGAAACCTACCTACCCACTGCAACCTGAATTAATACAAGGAAGATGGGCTTGGAAAGGCTGGAGTCACCCCAGGAGCAAACCAGGGAATGATCTCCTGTCTCTACTCAGCTTATGTCTCTGTAGGTTGATGCAGCTGGCCTGAACTCTGGTCTTCAACAGCTAGTCCTAAGCTATGAGTTCAGTGAGGTTTTGGCCACATTTAAGTGTGGGAAATAGTCTGATGTTTGGTGGTGCCACCAAATCAGCTCACCACACATGGGCATCTCCCTAATCCAGCTGCTCTGGAAAGCAGTGGATGAAAAATACATCCCTAAAAAATGTGTCACAATCACAAAAAAAGCTGTGTAAATCCTGTTACAGACACACTGAGAAAATGCAAGAGAAAGAGTGGGAATAGGTGAGGAGTGGCTACACCACCAGGACTCTACCACCAGTGGTTTTTGGAACCAGCTCTGTTGTGTGCCCTTGTCTTGGATGAGAACTGTGAATCTCAGTTAAACCTCTTGTTGTATATTTTACCATACCACAGTGTGTAAATAAACCTTTGCTCTGAGCACAGGTTCAGAGACACACAGGGCTGACCCACAGCAGACTCCATCAGTGCCAGGAGGAGTCAGAAGCACAGGCAGGGGTTGTGTGTAGCTGTACCCACAAGAGTAGGATAACAGGAATGTTAGGTCAGGCTCCTCAGGAGGAACTCAAATAGATCCAGTGTCATGGACACCACCTCAGCCAACAATACCTGTGGACAGCACACAGGGAAAAGGACACAAGCACATCACAGTCTCATAAAATCATAGAATCATAGAACTGTTCAGGTTGGAAAAGACCTCCAAGATCATCAAGTCCAACCTGCAACCAAACACCACCATGCCCAGTAAACCATATCATGAACCACTTCCCGGCCAAGGTGGAAGCAAAGATGAGGAAGGAGGCAGACACTGCTGCTCAGTCAGAGACCTGCCCTCAGCAAGGACCAGGAATGTATTTTGCCTCTGTTTCAATCTCCCGTCCTATTTGGAGGTGATTCTTTTTCTTTTGTGAATAGGAATCCTTTGCACATTCACAACAGAGAAAGCTGAAATTATTGTGGCTTCTCATTCGAGACTTTCTTTGCATCTCCTGTCCATAAGGCTCATGCCAATGTTTGGATTTTCAGTGGCAAGTCACCTAGATCAGGCTCATTATTACCCGTTGTCAGGTGACTTGGGAGCAATGCACACACCTGAAAAGTGAGTGGAGTGTTGAGCTGATGCCTCCTGGCCTGAAGATGTGGGGACATGCAGGGGCACAGCCAGCACCAGGCTGGGTGACTCCAGAGCACGGTGCCATTACAAATAGCACTTTGCCTGGAGGCCCATCCAGTTGAATTAGAAAAAAAAAGAACCATTAATTAACTTGACTTAAGAGAAGGCTGATGCAGGGCAATGTGACCTTTTCTCTATGTCACATGCCACGTGGATTTTAGCTTCCCTCTGATGCTTTGTCATTGCCAGTCCTTGTTTTTTAGATCACTGGATTGCAGGCGGGTGACGGTGACCAAAAGGATTGTGGCAGCAGGAAGAAAGAAAGAGACAGCTCCACTATTCCATGATCTGTACACCAAAGAGAGCAGAATCCTGTTATGCATCTACTATCTATTATTATCTTGCAATCTAATATATATATATATATATATATATATATATATATATATATATATGCATATTTTATTTCAGGTATTACAAACGCATAACATGCCATGTTTACATTCAGTTAAAATGCACATTTAAGGTGTGTATTTAAGGTTAAGGTTAAAATATTTTTTACAGAAAAACTAAGATGGATATTGGTTTTACAAAAATGCAGAATATAATTGTTTAATATTGCTCAATTTTTGCATAAATGTGTTTGCAACAGAAGGAGTTTTATGTCATTTCCACCAATTAGCTCAATGCATTGCTAAAATAGCCCAATCTACCTAAAATTTGGTACTGAATTAGCCCAGCAGTTGTGGGGGAAGCAATAACAGTAAAATCATGGAGTCACAGCCCAGTTTGGGTGGAGACGGACCTTAAAGAAGATTTCATTCCAATCCCCTGCATGGACAGGGACACCTTCCACTATCCCAGGTTACTCCAAGCCTCATCCAGCCTGGCCTTGGATATTTCCAGGGATCCAGGGGCAGCCACAGCTTCCCTGGACAACCTGTGCCAGGGCCTCACCTCCCTCTCAGAGAAGATTTTGTCTTAATATCTAATCTAAACCTTTCCCATTTTAGTCAGAAAGAAGTGAGTGGCTCTCTGCCAGATCTCACCAGAAAATCCAACCCTAATGCCTTGTGCCATCCCCAGAAGGCCATGTTTTTACAGTACTACATTTTCACCAGCAACATTATGATGGACTCTTACAAAACCAATTCAGAGAACATCCCCATCCCCATGCAATGGCGATATAGTCCCCATGCAATACTTTCTTCTAGGTCTGGCTTTTTATCTAGTTTATACATTTGTCTGTTTTAACATGAGTGTCTGAGCCTTAGCATGGCTCCTTCAGCTGAGAGAAATCAACACCTTGCACAGGAAATTTATACATTTAAGAAAAGAATTTTAGGGAAGAGAGAGACTATTTCATGTTGGCAAGACGAATCTTTTGAGTTTACCCTGAATGTCTCTTTGGAAAAGCAAGCTCTTGTAACCCTATTCATCATATTCAGAATACATCTACACCTTCTCCTTGGCACAGTGCAAGACCTGACCCGCAGCCCACAGCAGCAATAAAACAGGAATTACAGGTCCTAAAAATAAGGCAAAGCTAGTTTTCAGAGTATATGTTATTCTTTAAGCCTCAGTTAGCTTTAAATCTTTGCATACCATGAAGGACCCGTGGACCTGTCATCAGTGGGTGACCTCAGGTGTTTCTACTCTGCCATCATCTACCTGAATGGTCTCTGTGGAGTGAAAGCTGGATGGATCTGGGAGATCACTGTGTCCTGAGTTTCTCCACAGAACCTTCTTTGAGAGTTGTGTCAACACAGACATTAAGATCAGAGGTGCAGCGTTTCATCCTCTGACTTTAAGATTTTTTTTGACTGCACTGTTGAAAAAGAAAATACAAGGGAAAAACACTTCTCAAATTCCATTGGATAACACTGGCAAGGAAAGGCATGTCAATGTTATATCCACGTATAGCTCCTGTAGAGCACAAAACCTCAGAATGGCTTAAAAAATGCTTTTCCATGTCTCATTAAATCACTGTGGCTTAAAGTATTGAAGGCTGGTTTTGAAACTCCTCTCAAAGAAATCTAAGCTTTTATCTCAGTGAAAACACTCCCATCTTACTAAACAAACATGATGTGATCAGCAGTGGACCTCAGAAAATCCTCTCACATCTCATTATCCCACAGTTTAGATTAGGGCTTTTATAGCTTGACTTCCTAATTCAACCACAGGATCAGCTCTGCTCCCCTCTGCCACGGTGCTGATATATTATTTCTGTAACATGAAGAGCAGAGCAAAGGAATAGAACATGTTCTCATGGCAACAAGTTAATTTTGGTCTAACCTCCAATGTTTGCCATTGCAGCCATTAACACTCTGGTTGGTTAAATAACAACACCAAGTAAATAAGAAAAACCTTTACTCAAGCAAAAAGCCTCCTGAAGCTGCTGGCTGCATTTCCTGAAACATGAAGTGTTCTCTTGTCATTCTTGTTGGCAAGGTGCCATTTCCATGCAAAGATGGACTCTGTTGAACCTATTTACCAAGAAACACCGCTGAAAATTATCTGAAACTGAATTATGAGGACTTCCACCTCAAGAGCACAGGAAAATGGAGAGCAAAGCTCTGTGTTGGTTTGGAATTTTTCTCTTTTTATTCCTTTCCTCTCCAAACTCGAGTCTCAGCCTCTCAAAGAAAGACACTCGAAAAAGACAATTTGCTTTTTGAAAAACCTTCGGCACATCTGAATCCCACTGCAGCAATAAAATTTCCTTAAACAGCTCCCAAACTGTGAACATAAAAGGATACAAATTCAACACCCTCAAAATAAGAAGAATAAGATAATAACCCTAGACAATGGGAAAATTGCACAAGTTCACTTTCCATGTCAGTATGCATTTCCCTTTAAGAATTTCCATTTCCCTTTAAGCAATTCTATTATTCACACATAGCATTTCTAATCATTCTTTCAAGTGTTTCTATGTAACTTACCAGGGTTTAATGAATGCCAGAATAAGCACTAGAGGGAAAATCCACATAACTGGACACTAACCCAAAGGTTTTAACAAGACCTCTACATTTTTCTCTTTTTAATATAATCTTTATTCAAGCACTTGCTTCTTTGATCAGAAATATGGCTTTTTTATTGGTATTATTATTGACTTTTTCCCACCCACCCTCTTGCCTAAATCACCATCCCATAACTTGTGAGCCTTCCAGGGTTGCAGTGAAGAGTTATTGGTTACAAAGGGCTTCTTTGAAAACAACATCTACATAAAATCAGTGAAAGTTAACAAACAAACTTCTATACTGATTTCTACTGAATGGGGGCCCACACTCACTTTACAGAGAACAGTAAAAAAACCCCAGAAAATATCCAAAACTGGAAACTGTTAAAGAACACAAGTGACTTGTTCAGTCTGCAGTAATCCATGGAGGTACTTGCTATCAATCAGAATTCCCAAGGATCACCTCGTGCTCAGAAGTTGTCAGCCACACAAATTCTGGGACACGTTGCCACTGGAAGTTTGAATGGCTAAAATATTGGGTGAGACAGGATACATAAACCTGGAATTTCTTTTACCTTCAGGTCAAACTATCCTGAACTAATGGCTGCTTTGGAAAACAGGGGGTATGAGAAAATAAGTCATTTTATAAATGCTGATTATTCTCCCAAAGCAACCACTGCCTCCAACATTACACTAAAAAAATTTTAAAAATTTTAAGCCATTCCTGGAGTTCTGTAGGATTTCTATCTGCAGGCAGGGATCTTCCTGCTGTTGTGGAAGCCCTGTACTTATATTTCATCTCTGACTAGTTTGGGGTTCTTTTCTTTGGAGTACTCTTCAGGCATAGATGGAGTCAGAGCTTTTTCCAGAGAGGCTTAGGCTTTCCAAGAGCAAGGGGTGGTTTTTGTTAAGTTTGGTCACTCACTTCATTGGGCTTCCTTCTTCCTTCAGACACAAATTTGAATGGCTAAGGAAGTTTGTACCCTTGGGGTCTGGAGAGGGAAAGGAGAAAGCAGATTTCCCTCCATGCACAAGGATCCAGAGCAACCACTTGAAGCTGGTTGCACAGGCAGCTGGGCAGAATAGTTTCTCTAAACCTGATTTGAATGTCTTAGTGGTTTCAAAGAGTAAGGGGGGCATCATATCATTCCCATGCATTGAAAAAAATTATTTCAACTTACAGCTCTAATAACTTATAATAACATTAACGGAAACCTAATAACAGCCTTCCAGTATCAAAAAGGGGATTAGAAGATGTACTTTTTACAAGGGAATACAGAGATAGGAGCAGGGGAAATGGCTCTAAGATGAAAAAGAGTATGTTTAGATTAGATATTAGGAAGAAATTATTTAGAGGCTGGCGAGACCCTGGCACAGGTGGCCAAATAAGCTGTGGCTGCCCCTGGGTCCCTGGAAGTGTCCAAGGCCAGGTTGGACAGGGCTTGGAGCAACCTGGGACAGTGGAAGGTGTCCCTGCCCGTGGCAGGGGATGGAACTGGGTGATCTTTAAAGTCCTTTCTAATCCAGATCATTATTCCAAGAGCTGGAAAAGTCCTCAACAAGTGGCACAGCCTATTCCTCCACCCCACAGCAAGGACAGGTCAGCCTGGCTTCATTCCTAACACATCCTGATGTGACTTTATCTCACAGCTCCCTCTCCAGAAAAGAAAGCAGTAGTGTCCATCTCCTAAGGCACAGAGACCAGGGACAGCCCAGCCCTGCTCCAGTGTGAGCTGTGCTTTAAATTGTGGTCAATCCTCAGAGCGAGACATGGACAGAAAATTTAATCAATGTATCATGAGTTGGATCAGGCGGTCTGAGAAGAGCCAAGGACTCTCACAGCTATTAGGGAAATTTTTGCCAAGTGTTCTCTCCAACTATTTATCCAATAGAGTTGTATCTCCTATTTCTTTCATATTTATTTTTTGGTGTGATCTTGAACTTACTTGGTGCTTTTGAACAGCTAATTCTATAATCTGTCTGAGGAACAAATTCTTCACTGAAAAGGTGGTCAGGCATTGGAACAGGCCAGCCAGGGAGTGGTGGATTCACCATCCTTGAAAGTGTTCAATGTTTGGGATATGTTTTAGTGGTGGACTTGACAGTGCTGGTTGGACTTGATGACCTCAGAGGACTTTTCCAACCTAAAGGATTCTGTGATTCTGTAAATACCACAGAAGATAATAAAATATTGTTCTTGTAATATGGGCCCTATAGGGATGTGACTTCATTTTCAGTCCAGTAACTATTGCATCCTGTTGAGCACGGGAAGCAGACAATAAGAAAGGCTTACCCTGGTTTTGCAATGTGCTTATTAATTTCAGAAAAACCACCGCAGGAAAAAAGTTTATTAGTGAGTAGGAGGATGTTTCAGGAACAGAGCCCAACTGAAAATAATCAGCTCCCTTTAATTAATTACATACAGTTTTATTGCATAACTGATGGTTTTAAACCTTGGCCAATTAACTTGTCAAACACAGAAGTTAAATTCTATATTGGTCTCTTAAGAAAGATCTATGCCAAAGTTTTAATTCAAGTTGCCTTATCCAAGAAATAGAAAACACAGCCTTTTGAAGCTACAGTTATTGGGTAGTAACCCAGATTTGAAAAAAAGAAAAATAATAGGAATGACAAAGGCAAAATAAAAGCAAGGACACAGAAGTCCAATATATTGCACAGGTCCATGACTTCCATTGTGGGGCAAATTGAAGTGGCAAGGTTACTTTGTCTTGACAACTTATTTCTAAGTCAAGATGAGGTGCTGTTGTCAATTTAGCATGCCTACATGACAGGGAAAAAAAAAAAAAAAAAAAAAACCAAAAAAAAAACAAAAACAAAAAAACCCCCACACCTTTTCATTGAAAAAGTCTTCAAAAGTACCTTATGGTGCTGTGGTAGCTCTCGCTGGTTCTGTATGTCTTATCCCAGCGACTGGAGAATGTGGAATGATTTTAGAATCACATATATTTATAAATATATTTATATTTGTCATAAAATATATTATATATTATATATTTGTATATTGAAATAAATAAAAAAAATTTACATGTTAAGTTAATAAACATGTTCTTGGCATGATCTAAAACCGAGTATTCAACATAACTACCACAGATGTAAATATTTATTTTCCAGTTTCATACACACAATGTCAGTTAATATCTTTTCTTTTTTCCAAAGCACTGAGCTGTTTCTCAAAAAATTCTAGGAAATTAATATGTTCTTTTCAACTAATTATTTTAACTAAGCATTCTATTATACTCATGCTTCATATCCTGAGAACTCCATGGTACATAGCGTCAACCACATGTGCTTTGAACTTTGGTAAAGTGATGACATCTATATCAAAGCTATGCTTTTTAAATGAAGATTTTGCATGTTTTTTCTCAGTAATTATTTTGTGAAATGCAGCTTTTGCGTGTAGCAACCTCTTGGCCTGAGCTTTCAACACTTTAACTCCATTAAGCTAAAATGTTCTATTAAATCGTTGTCCTGAGAGCACTATAATTGAAACTGGGATGGATGGCTGTTAACTTCCTGCTGATTTTTGGTGTGCATGTCATGGAATCCTAGAACCCTGGAATGCTTGGGATTAGAAAGGACATTGAAGATCATCCCATTCCACCCCCTGCCATGGGCAGGGACACCTTCCACTATCCCAGGTTGCTTCAATTCCCATCCAGCCTGGCCTTGGACACTTCCAGGGATCCAGGGGCAGCCACAGCTTCTTTGGACAACCTTGGCCAGGGCCTCACCACCCCCATGGCTAAAGAACATCACCCAGAGACCACCTACATCAGAGCCGTGTCCAACCTGGCCATGAATGTTTCCAGGACTGAAGCAGACACCACCTCTCTGGACAAACTGTTGCCAGTGTTTCACCACCCTCACTGTAAAAAACTTCTCCCAAATACCTAATCTAAGTTGACAACCTTCTAATTTAAAACCATCAACCTTTGTCCTATTGCAGCAGCACCTGCTAAAATCATCTGCCCCCACTTTTCTTAAAAGCTCACTTTAAGTACCAAAAGGCCAAAATAAGGTCTCCCCACAGCCTTCTCTATTATACAAACATGTGGTAGCACACAGCCCTGAGCCATCTCCAGAGCAATTACATTTTGGGCCAAATGAGTCAAAATTTCTTGCTTCTTAGTGTGATCACGAAAGCTGTCAAACCAGACAAAGACTGTCAAAATTTAAAAGTGCAAATAGGAGAGCAAGGCAAGCTAAGGTCACAGAGGCAACATCTAAGCACTTGCCTGATTTACTAATGCCACAGGAACACTAATAATTAACAGTTTGTAATTTTTCCCAGTGGTTCATAGGAGACTCAAAATAGTTTTGAATCATACCATACCAGATGCCACATGGACATTTCTGTAGTTCCTGACACTAAAATATCAAGAGTCGTTACAAAGTAATGAGTGGAAGGAAAAATAAGAATTTTCCTCATTTCACAGGATTATCAAGTGACTTCCTTACTGTGAGGGCGCTGAGGCCCTGGGACAGGTTGCCCAGAGAAGCTGTGGCTGCCCCATCCCTGGAAGTGTCCAAGGCCAGGCTGGACAGGGCTTGGAGCAGCCTGGGATAGTGGAAGGTGTCCGTGTCCATGGCAGGGGGTGGAAAGAGTGGATCTTAAAAGTCCGTTCCAACCCAAACCATTCTATCATTCCATTCACTATCTGGGACCTCTCCTCAAAATTCAGTTGCTCACACATATTCAGCAGTGCTGCTCTTGTGTGTGACAGTGACACAGCTCCTGGTTCAGGGCTGCCTCCTGTCCTGCCGGCCCAAAACACGGATGGACAAGCGAGAGACTGCTTGGAAGAGGCCACATCAACACGGCCAAGGTGTGATGGTCCCCACAAGGACGTGTTTTTCAGCTATACTTTTACATCCCTGATATTCTCACAGCTCTTTTATAGCATGATCCAGCATGGAAAAGTAAAAGATGCTTTATCTGAAACATCCATGAAGGAAATCCTGTGTTTCTGATGAACCTGACTTCCTCAATTTCCTGTTTGCCGCACAGCTGTCTGCATTGGATGGGTCTCAGGGACATTTTTTTGGACATATTTGTGTACCTCAGTTGGAAGCCAGGTTCCTTGAGCGAGAACATAAGGGTCTATAATCTTTTTTAAAAAATTAAAAATCACAGTGAAAACAGAAAGAATGAAAAGAAAACAAACCAATAAAGAATCTATCCTGTCATAACATTTGAGGTTCTGGTATTTGCTGGCCTTGGAGAAGGTTCAAGATAAATGAAGGAAATGTGTATTTCATTAAATGCTAATATTTGGAAGATAAGAGGAAAAAATGATGAAATGCTCCCAAGAAAAGTTGTGAGGGCAGTGCCCGTGTGTGTATAAATACAAATGTTTGCATGCACACAAACAGACCATCATGATTCGCTCTGAATCAGAGCAGGGCTGTGTAGGAAGAATTACAGGGAAAGAAAAAAATATACCTATTTTCCCAGGTCACTGCTTTTCATATTCATGACAAGGGATTTTGCACTTCTCATTCTCCATCTCTTTTCAGAACTGCATTTAAACCTTCCACAAAGTGGTTTTGAGGTGTTTTTTTTTTGTTTTTGTTTTTGGGGTTTTTTTTCCCAAGTGAAACTTGATCCTATAAATAATTATTGAGTCATACATAGGCATACACAAAAAAAAAATCTCAATCCTACACAAGCTAAGCTGTGCTAGGTGCTTTAATAATACAGTTGGTGAACCAACACCCAGCCAGCTTTTTCCCAGTGGATGCCATACTTGTTGCTGGATAAACTTTGAGGTCTCTTCTCCATTCCACCCAGAGGACTCTGTCTAATCCCTTGCCTCTTGCCCAACCCAGTCTGTAAAGTCAGGACACAACACGTGTTTGCCTCCTTGGGACACAGCCTTGGGCAGCAACAAGGGTCACCAAGTGCCCAGAATTCTTTTGTTAATTAGCAGATGCAATGCAAGGGCACTACAATGTGGGATTTGAGGTTCGAAATACTCAGGATAGCATTTGATATGTGCGTTTCAAACAATTTAGCTGAGCAGGAATTGAAATTTTCACAAGAGACAGACATGGCTTAGATCTTTCAAAGAACATGAGAAAATAATGAATCTAAGCAATTTTATTTTCATAAATAGTTCTGGACACAGTTTTTCACAAGGACTGTGGATACAAAGTAATTCAGTCACCACAGAGTTGTTTCCTTGATAATCCTCAACCTCTATTGCAAGGCCATAGGTTCTAAAGTTTAGAGATTTCTTTTTAACACACACCAAAAGAAAGCTTCATTTTGTTCATTGCAGCTGAACCATTTCTGAGCAAACTTTCAGACAAAATCTTTCCCCAGGCATAAATCTATCAGGAAAAAAGAAATGCATCTAGTGTAGCAAATAACATTAAAGCATAGAGTATAAAATATAATATAAAAGTAGAAGCAAGTCAAAAAAAGAGCAAATATGATGGTATGTTACAGTATAGGCTGTCAAACTGTGACTGCATGAAATCAGTGGTACTCTTGGATCAAAGCCATTGATCCATGGCAACCTCCTTGCAGGTGGACAACACCTGCCAAAGAACTGATTATATGCCTTGGTTTAGGTTTTGGGTAAGGCCAAAGTGCAGCAAGAAGAAAATTTGGTTACTGGCTGGGAAGGCTGTAGAGGTTTGGCTTTGGAAAAGTCCTCTGAGATCAAGTGCAACTGTAAATGTAAATCCCTCTAAACCATGTCCCTCAGTGCCACATCAATACATCTTTCAATGCCACAGCAGAGGAGAATCAGGAGGTAAAGAACAACTCCACACCAAGTGGAACCAGTGTTAAACTACACAGCTGTGGCTGGATTCTCAGCCCTAAACTAGCATACGAAAGTTTTTTTCTTTAGTTGAAATACAAAACTGGAGTTTCTCTCCAGAGAACATTTCTTGGTAGCCAAAGGACTCCAAACAGATAACCCCCTTTGGGGGACAGAGACATTCACTCATAGAGCTTTTCTTCACAGACCCAAACTTTTTTAAACCTGTGGGAATCTATTACCTTGAGGACTTATCTCTATTACTTTTGTTTAAAATTGAAAATGTGTTTAAAGGGACTGGGAGGGAAATAAAATACTTATATATCTGCACATACACTGCATGATTACATAATTCTCATGCTTGAAGAAACCCAACTTTAAAAAAAAGAGACAGAAACATGGTGTATAATACCAATAAATTGACTGTTAGCCAGGTTTCCTGATAGGTTCTGCAAAACTCGGGAACGTGATACACTGGGTGCCAATCCAGTAGATCTCTGCAGTGTTCATGCAAAAATGAGTCCCCCACAGGCTGTCCAACACCTTCTAAAATGGGTGAGAAAGCTGCTTTTCCATCCACAGGCCTTGATCAGTCCGCAAAGATGAAAAGAGGAAAAGAGAGAGCTATCCCTTGGTGTTTGTGCCTGCTTCTCTTTCAAATGGAATTAATGGTGGTTTAATGGGGTATGAAAGGATGTTTTACTGGAAACAATGAGGAACAATTGTCTAGCTCACGTTTCATTTCACAGGTCATTATTGCATTAAGAAGTAAATCGACCAAGTCCGGTAAATAACAGTCTGCGTTTTGCCCAAAGCTTCAAACCAACAATCTTAGCAGTCACCAACTAATATCTTTGTCATTTTTAACCCTTGCAGGGATCTGCTGGGGGCTAAACAATTATAGTCTTCACCCACCCCTAGTAGGTAAGCATTATTCATTTTATTTCGCATCTCTTCTTCCTGCAAACCCCACAAGGCTGGGTTGGTTTTTGTTTTTTTTTTTACATTGTTGTTTTGTTTATTAGCCAACCTAGCCAAGTATGTGTCTGGTGGCCTTGAAAAACAACACATATTTTAGTGACTGCCACAGGCGTCTTTAAACAGGCTGCTTCCTCTGCAAAATTAATTGTTGCAAAATGCAGTGCTTCCCCTGTAAACTTTGCAAACTCCCACTCAGCAGTTTGGTTAGATTATAGACATGTCTCTAAGATCTAAAGGAAATAATATAGTTATGCTTGAAGGGTGAAATATACATTTCTTTTTTTTTTTTTTTAATTGCATAAACACAACCATCTTGCCTCCTTAAAGGTAAAAGCCAGCAAGTCTGGAGAGAGTGTTCCATGTAGATGCTGTCCTTGGTTCCATCGCTGCCTCACTGGAGCATCTCACTTCTCCACTTCCTCTGTTTCTCCTCACACATTCTGGCTTGACTTTTAATATCAGCAGCTTCTGCAGCAGCTGCACCAAATGCAGTATGAGCAGCAGATCAAGGGCAGTGACTCTGACCCTCTATCTCACTCAGGTGAGACCTCACCTGCAGAGTTGCTTCCAGCCCTGGATTTCCAGCTCAGGAAGGACATGGAGCTGTTGGAGCAAGTCCAGAGGAGGAACCAGGATGATCAGAGCAATATAGCACCTCTGCTATGAGGAAAATCTGAGGGAATTGGGATTGTTCAGCCTGGAGAACAGAGCTTTGGGATGACCTAATCGTGGCCTTCTAGTACTTGTAGTGAGTCAACAAGAAAGACTGAGAAAGAATATTTACAAGAGCATAGACTGACAAGGGGGAATAGATTCAAATTGAAATACAGTAGCTTCAGATTAGATATTAAGAAGAAATTCTTCCTTGTGAGGATAGGGAAACCCTGGCACAAATTGCCCAGAGAAGCTGCAGCTGCCCCAGCCCTGGAAGTGTCCAAGGCCAGGTTGGATGGGGCTTGGAGCAACCTGGGATAGTGGAAGGTGTCTTTGCCCATAGCAGGGGGTGGAACGGGATGATCTTTAAGATAGGGACCTTAAACCCAAAATGTTCTGTGATTCTGTGATTCTATCAGAAGTTGCTGGAAAATTTCTGGGTGGTATATTGTAGGAATAAAACCCAGCTACTGACTCGATTTGTGGGCATCACCAAAGCAGGAATGATAAATAAGAATGGAACAGTTCCTTGGGAGAATATGAAGGATGTCCAAGATTTGAGGCGAGGTCCCAGATAAGGAATAGAGTCATAGAATGGTTTGGGTTGGAAGGGACTTTCAAGATCAGTTTGTTCCAAACACCTGCCATGGGCAGGGACACCCTTCCCTAACCCAGATTGCTCCCAACCTCGTACAGTCTGGCCTTGAACATTTACAGGAATGGGGCAGCCACAGCTTCTCTGTGCAACCTGTGCCAGATTTGGTTCCCTGATGCTGTAAACTCCACTCACATCCTGGACACCATTTTCTATGGGACTCATCTCTACACTTACATATTGCACATCATTTCAGGCTCAATGGCATTCCACAAGAAGAGTCAAATTAAATGACCAGGACCAAACACATGGGTTGAGAGAGAATCCCTTTTTAAAAAATTTGAAAGGTGGTCACTCTTTGTCTTCATCAGAAGCATTTAGAAAGTCCTAATTACCAAACCTCCCTCCTACAGCATTCTGGTCTTTGGACCCATATATTACTGTCAGACCTCAAAGATTCCTGCAGGCCATTAATACCCTTTCAGATTTTTAAAAAAGTGCTGAAAGGGCTATTTGAAGTTATTTGACCCATCCTCCACCTGCTCAGGACAAGATCAGTTCTGTCTGATTATCTAAGGATGTTACCACTGATGAGGACTTTGCAACTCACTTAAGCAAGGTATGCCCATGTTTCTCTGTCTTTATTCCAACATTTCCTCCCAACGTATATAATTATCCTGATGATATTTCAGACCATTATTTCTGATTCCACAGACTTTGAGAGCAATTTATTTCTCTCCAATCCCCAGCAGTCTCATATTTTTGAAGGCTGTTCCTAAACCTCTCTTCCACTTTTTCTCAAGACCAAGCCACTCAGCTTTTCCAGACATTTCTGATATCTCCTGTTTTCCACATGCCTAATAATTTTTTTGACCTTTAACTGTCACATTCCTAAAGAAATCCATGAGTGTTGGGTTCATCAATTATTCAGGTTTCTTGAACCACCAATGCTTTATGAATCAGTTTAAGAAACATTACACTGAAAGACAAGCCTCATTGTGCCAATGATAAAGAAACTTTTCCTTGTGTTGCAGACAACATTTATATACAGAAAGGGAGATAGGTGGGTTTGAAATTCATAACTAGAATCCTAAATGAAGGTGACATGGTGTTTTGGGGGTACTGAGCCCCCAGGGAAGCAAACAGGCTCTCTGAGATATGACAAACTCAAAAAATGGTGACATTTTTTTAAAATAGCTCCTTAAATACAGGAGTTGAGTTTGGAAAATTAGAAACCTGCTCTTTTGTCCCCAGGGATTAAGGCTAAAAGGAGAAGCCAAGAATTTCTGATAGCAAGAGTAGGCACAAACTATTTGTTGGCACATCTTCAAAAAGGATTGCTATCCTAAGGGGCAAGGTTATCTCCCATTGTCAGGGACCTGACTTCATAGTCGGTTTTTCCAAAATTCATTTGGATAATCATTTCTAATAGATATGTACACATATTTTACATTTTATGCAGCTGAACACCAACGCATGACTATTTGAAAGAACCTGACGAATTCAGAAAAGAAGCAGAAAGAGTAGCACAAAAATCTAAACTTCATTTACAGCAAAATGGTTGGGTTTGCCCAAGGTTTTTTTGGCTTCATCAGGAGAAAAGCATTTGATACCTTTGTTTGATGGGAACAAGGAAATAGGGTTTGATAGGCTTATACAATTTTACATATACAGATATATAAATCTCTGTGTATATATACATTGCTCTAAGCTGATCACATGGAAAACGAACAATGCCATTCATCTCACACATCCTGGATTCAGAATTAAGGAAAAAGCAACCCTGAAAAAGGAAAATAGCTGTTTATTAGAGTCTGAAATGCAGGTGACTGTGAGGAAAAACAATTTGTAGTAATCCAAAATGGACATGTGCAATGGCTACCTCAGCCCCAAAGCTGACCTTGTTGCTACATCCCCAAGTGTGCCCAGTTCCTCTCTGATTCACCAAAAGAAATCATGTAAAGGAGCGATTTTCATGAAGTCTCATGGTGGCATCCAGATCATACAATCACAGACTGGCTCGCACTGGAAAATATCAGAAGTGCATCTTGCTCCACCCCCTGCCATGGGTGGGGACACCTTCCACTATCCCAGGTTGCTCCAAGCCCTGTCCAAAATGGCCTTGGACGCTTCTGGGGATGGGGAAGCCACAGCTGCTCTGGGCAACTTGTGCCAGGGCCTCAGTACCTTCATAGAGAATTTCTTCCATGCCTCTAATCTAAACCTAGCCTCTGTCAGTTTAAAGCCATTCCTTGCTCTGTCTTCTTGCCCAACTGGTGGATTCTCCTCCCGCATAGTTGTCTCTCAGTCTGCTGTACTGAAGTTGGCAGAGCTGATTTTTTAATTCAATCTGTTCCACCATCTCACCCTAATCAGCCACCACATTGACATAAAAGATATAAAAATAACTTAATTTCCCTTTGGATTACTCTAAATTTTGTTCTCCCATAAGCATTACAAAAGTCCTCCCAACTTTATTCTCTGCTTTGGTCTCAACTTAATTAAAGTCTGCTGAAATCTTTACCAGAGAAGTGTTTTCAGGAAATTTAAGAATTACAAGCATTTTCTGATCATATTAGGTTTGGTTTTTTATGAATGAATAGCTTGGTAAGAGCTCTTTTAATGTCCTCCATTGCTACTTCCAACTCATTTTGCATGGGCCATTTATTGCAGAAAAAGCAAATTTCTATTTGTGAACGGCAACAACAGAAAAGTTCCAGAGGAAAACAATGCTGATATTGCATTGTTTCATTCCTTGCAGATCTACCAAACCTGCATTTTCTTCTCAGACATCTTTAATTACTGACTACAATTATGCATAGCTAGTGTGGCTAATCATATTCCTGGGAATATTAAATATTTATGGTTCAACATTTTCACCCAGCTTTAGCCCTAACTGATACTGCCAGCCTGTGTCTCAAAATTCTACACTTTCCCAACTATTATTTGAGATATTTATTCAATAACTAAAATTACCAGAAGAAATAAAATTGCACAAAAATCTTTGACCCATAACATGAGTTGAGAACTGTTTTTATCTACCTCTGACATTTTATCATATTTCTGATAAACTTAGCAAACTTCTACATATTCATTTATGACTTTTAACTTCAATGTTACAATTCAAAGAGTTTTTGACAATAGCTTTTTATAAAATTGCGTGTTGAATGTCTGCATAGCTTGCTTCAGAATAGCATTTACATATTAAACGTTTTCTTCTTTATGATTTAGAAAATGTACTGATTACCTCTAGAGTAAGCAAGACTACCGAGCAATTTTACAGCTTTAGATTTGTCTTGATTGAAAATGACATAGGAAAATATAATCTCAATTATTTGCGGGTCAGGTAAAAATTTTAGTTGTTCACAACACACTGATCCTCTCACCAATAGATAAACATGAAAGTTAAGTCAATTAAAAAAAACACCTGTTTTTTTAAGAATAATTGAAAAAAAAAAACAAAAACAAAACCAAAAAAACCTCCCTTCTATAACTTTTTGTTGGTTTCTTTCTAATTGTAGCCAGAATTTAAATGTTCAGTAATGTCCCAAAATATAGTCCAGGAATTTTTTTTTAGTTAAAAGTGCTATGTAAAATTCACTTTGGTCTCATTCTAGTCAATGCGACCATAAAGTTCCACCTGCCTTAAGAGGGTAGGGTGTTTTTAAATTCAGGGTCTGACTGTCAGGTTTCTGGAAGGATAATTTTTAATTCAATGACTGACCTTAGGCCAGCCACAAATTCTCTTCTCTTCCTGGAAAGCTAGTGTCAAAATAAACGTCCATCCCACTGAGGTATTACAGACCTAAATTTCACTGATTCTTCTACTGTATCCAAAGAACTTACAAGGAGTTGTCAGGTTGTAAAGTAGAAAATAAATTCGATTATTCACACAAAATGCAAGGAGCACATGCTTACAACAGAAAGGAAAAGTGCATGAATATACATCAGATAGCCCAGGGCTTCATCATCCCCCAGTAAACCAGAATCAGAGAGGACTTAAGGAAGGACACAAAATTGGTGAAAAGGATGGAGAACCTCTCCCATGGGAAAAGGCTTAAGGATTAGGTGTGTTCTATCTGGAGGAGACAAGGCTCAGGAGAGAATCCTATCACAATATTCCAGTACTTACAGGGAAGCTACAAGGAGGATAAAGCTCTTTCTTCTAAAGGAGACACATGGGGAAGACAACGGGCCACAGGTACTGCTTGCACCAGGAAAGGTCTCATCTCAATATAAGAAATAAGTTTTTTTCACAGTGATGGCAATCACTGGGTATTGTAGTTGTCCCATCCCTGCAAGTGTCCAAGGCCAGGTCAAACAGGGCTTGGAGCAAGCTGGGATGGTGGAAGGTGTCCATGCTCATGGCAGGGGGATGGAACAAGGTGACCTTGAAGGTCCCTTCCAAGCCAAACCATTCTGTGAGTCTCTGATTTATTGGAAAAACCTCCCCAGGGACATGGTAGAGTCTTCATCACATCCTCAGTTTGAGGTTTCCAAAATGCATTTGGACAGGGTGCCAGATAATGTTCCGTCTCCACACAAGGGTGGACCAGATGAGCTTTTGAATCCACTTCCAACCTGATCTGCTTTATGATTTTACAATTTTCAGTTCAAATTTCCTTAAATTATACCTAGAATGTATCTGTCAGCAGGAAACATAAGTCTGCAGGCTCAAGACTAAAAGTTGAAAGACTTGGTTTCATCTCTCTGTTTCTGTGTATTATCCATGTAATGAGTCAACCTCTCTTTGCTCAGTGGAGAGGACATTAGTAAACTCTGGTGGAAGTTGCCCCTGCCCATGACAAGAGATGGAATCAGATTACCTTTGAGGTCCTTTCCAACCCAAACCATTCCAAAATTCTGTGTCAACACTGGAAACAACAGAAGCAGGGACAGCTGGATCTTCCACCAGTTTCAGGTCCTCAGCTACATTTCCACCAAGGGAAGGCAATGAACTTCGATGGGTCTGGGAGTCATCCCAGATTACAGACGTGAGGAACTGTGATAACACAGTCCTATGAACACTGCAAAAAGCCAGCAACTGGCCAATCCTACTCAAGGATGGTTGTATCAGCTGCCCTTTGTGGAGCTGAGGTTTTAACCTGGACAGAGGAATCAGTTGAATACACAAACTGCTCACTTATCCTTAATTCCCCAACAAGACACTCCTGTTTATAGCTAATTCTGCTGTACAGCTTATGATTCTGGTATTTCCTGTATCATGGAACCATTTAGTGCTCCAGGCCTGGCCCCAAGCTCTTTTGCAAGAGGCTTGCTCTACACATGAGTTTTAGGAGAAAAACATTTTGTCATCCAAAAATGGCAGCTCAAAGAGATTTAAATAATTACAAATTCATGTTAAACTCATTAAATTGTTTTGGATAATTAAAAAAAAGGTACTTTGAAAGTTTCTCATAAATTATTTAGGGAGGAGGGTGTTGGAAAACACTTCATTTTAAACTTTTGCAACATTATATTTAAAAGACAAAAAAAAAGACTAAAAAGGACTCATATTAAAAAGTAATTATGCTTTGTTGGACTCAGACCCACTTTTGTTGTTACTCCTTTTTTCTTGCAGTAGAAATAATAACAGCAACAAAAATCTTGGATCTGTTCCCTCCTGTTTTGTTCTTTTTTTCTGAATTTCTGTGGTTTATCCAGAAAACTAAAACTTCATTTTGAAGTGAACAAATCTACTTCTTCAGAGAGATGCAATAAAAATCTCAGTCTATGAGCAAAGAGCAAACTCAGTGGGTAAAAGTTCAGGAAAAGAAAGGGGGGAAAAGTGGGTATAGAAATAATAAATTTCATAAATTCTATATTAATTACATATTTAATAAAAGACATGTGAATCCAGGAAGATCAGTATAATTCTGAATGATCCCTTGTGCCCCAGTTATGGCTCTTAAGACCTCTTCCCGGTGATATTCCTTATTCTGATAAAACATCTCCATGGCTTTTTTGTCCCTGAAGTCTACTGAGAATTTTGGTTTGCTCGCCACAGAGTAATCAGAGTATCTGAAAATGGCTGAGGGACAGTAATTTCAATCTGATTGGCCAAACTAGAAGCTTGAAGTGAACATAAATATTTATGTTTATCATAGAATCATACAATCACAGACTGGTTTGGGTTGGAAGGGATCTGAAAGATCATCCCATTCCAATGCCCCTTCCAAGCCAAACTATAGTTTTATAGATTTTATAATTCTGTGACAATACCTCCAACTTCACAGGCGTTGAAGCATTGTCTCACCAAAGGGGAATCTGTCCCTACAGAATCATTAAGGCTGGAAAAGACCTCCAAGGTCATCAAGCCCATGATGAATGAGTGAATGCCACCAAGCCCATGAAACCATACCACAAAGGGCCACATCTTGGTTTTCTTAATGATTCCAGGGATGGTAGCCTCCCCTGTCCTGGGAAGCCTGTTTGAATGGCTGACCAACCTTTCTGGAAAGAAATTTTTCATAATAGCCAACCTGAATTTTCCCTGGTGCAACTTCAAGGTATTTCCCTCTGACCTATCACTAATTTCCTGGGAGAAGAGGCCAATCCTTCTTTTCAGGATGCTGTAGAGAGTCCCCCTGAGCCTTCTTTTCTCCAGATTAAGGAACCTCAGCTCTCAGAGCTGGTCCTCATGGGACTTATATTCCAGACCCTTCCCCAGCTCCTTTCCCTTTGTGAGTCCACTGCAGCCCCTCAATGCCTTTCTTGCAGTGAGGAGCTCAAAACTGAACATGGGACCTGAGGTTTGGCCTCATCAGTGCCCAGCACAGGGGGGATGATAATTTCTCAGGTCCTGCTAGCAGGAGATCAGTAGGAGCAGGAAAGGAGCTTTTACTCCAATTAGTCTATCCTGGGAGCCTGCATTGCACCGTGAAAAATACCCAGTGCTACAACTTTCCAGAAAGAGAAGTAGAGAAGGGAAGAAGACAACCACAAATTCACTTTACCATAAAGTTGTGCCTTTCCTAATGTCAACATCAAGACAAAAGGAACCATAGGTCAGAATGAGAAATGCAGAGGATTTTATCACACATTTGTGAAGGGAAGGGGAAAAAATCCCCATTCAGATTTGGGCAGCAAAAAGAAAACACAGCAATTTTGTCATAGCTTCAGATGCAGGCAACATTTATCATGTGCTGTTACCTTCATTTCACAATAAGATAAACCTGGAGTGAAGGTTGTACCCTCAGTGCACTTTAGATGGTGGTGATTCCTCTTATACCTATGACTGTGTGCTAGGATGTGCTAAAAATTGTGGGAATCTGAATAAAATCCAGGTTTTGTATGCAAATATATTCATTAATATGCAGGTGCTAAGTGGTAATAGTACCAGAGCATTAGTGCTTAGATGTGATTCATAATTAGGGTGGAAAAGGTACAATAAAAATCAGTGTTTGCATCTAGACAACACATAAATCAACCCTGTAAGCAGCCAGCTAAAGCAGGATCCTTAGAGGAAAAGCCTTACACATTTTGTTTAAAGATTAAAGTTCTTCTTGTGTTTAATCAGTTTTAGAGTGTGAAGGAAAACAGGATTAATTACAGTCCCTCCCATCAGTCTCCCATACCGGCAGAGTTACAAACGATGCATCTCTACAGCAAAATGGCCACCATCAGCAGCAGGCACAGGGAATACTAATTGTAATTAAAAAGTTTATTTGGAATCAGAGAGCTGAGTTTTAATCAGAATGAGAATGGAGCCTTGCTGTGGGAGCCTTCAGAAAGTGGTTACTGAGCAGAATGGGCTTTTTTTAAACAGAGAGGGGACGTCAGACTTCTGAAGTGGGTTTTCAGCTTGATTATCTCCTCAGTGGGATGTGGATGAAAATCCTTGTGGGGCCAATTATTGGTATTATTTTGCAGTTTTATGGTGGTTTTATGGCATGTGCCCCTCAATGCTCTCAGAGGACTTTGCAAGGGGCAGGTAGAACCACCAGTCATGGAATGGTTTGGGTTGGAAGGGTCCTTAAAGATCATCTTGTTCCACCCCCTGCCATGGGAAGGGACACCTTCCACTATCTGAGGTTGTTCCAAGCCCTGTCCAACCCAGCCTTGGACACTTCCAGCAATGGTGCAGCTGCAGCTTCTCTGTGAAATCTGTGCCAGGGCCCCAGCACCCTCACAGGGAAGAATTTCTTTCTACCATCCAATCTAGCGAGTCAGACCCTAAAGGGGCTAAGGATGAAATAATACTGCAGTGTGGGTTCTCATCTTGTTTTTTCTACCTCTGTCGAGGTCGGGATTGAAGGCACTTGAGACGGTATTTCACACTCAGGTGTTTATTATTTCTCATCAATGTTACAGCATCACAGCCGTGAGTTCTGCAGTCTTTCATTAGCACAGCACAAAATGGCCAACTATCTCTTATTACAAGGACTTTTAAGATTAAATTATCCAATTAAGAAACTACACCTGGATTATTTTCCCTTTTAACCCAATAACTGATCTCTCAATGCCCGCAATCCAGACTTTTCTGTCCAATTACAAAACATCACCCAAACGCATGAAGAAGGAAGAAGGCGAAGAAGAACAACCTGCCTCCGCCCTAAAACTTCCATCTTGCTTCATATTTATTTCTATATTCTAAAACCCCAAACTCTAGGTTTTCCACCCTGTGATATTACACTCTTCCAACCAACTACACACCCGTAATCCCAGTGCTATTAATCAATTTTGGAAGTCTTCTCCACAGCCTCAGGTCAAATGCAGTGCTCTCTTGCAAGTCTGTGCCTTTCAGCACAGAAAGTTCAAAATTCTCAGCACCCAGGATTCCAACACTGCAAGAAGGCAGAGTGGCACTGGTGGGCACAGAGCTGCACACTGAGTCACCCCAAAATTCTACAGCACAGTTCACTACATCCTGCCTGGAAAGGAATCACGCAGACTGGGACTACCATGACTTCAACCTCAGTTGCAGATCTCAGTGAAAGTCACATCTCATGACTCAAATTTCTGCATGACTTTGCAAACACTCCTGTCAGCACAGGAACTTACCAGCTTCTGAGTAGAACTGCGTCCATTCAAATTCTGACTTGGGGAAAACAGAGACAGGTGGCTCCAGATGCAGGACACCTCCATCCAAATCCTTGAAAAGGGCTTTCGTTGAGCCTTTGCATCTCTTTTCGGGGAGCATGGTGTCTTTAAAGGTTGGTACACTGGTAAGGAGGAAAAGTAACATTATTATTAGTGGCTTCGAACAGCCAGAAAAGCCTAAGCCATTAACTACTGGCTGCCACAGAGGAAGGCACAGGACAGGTGTGTGGAGAGGAACTCATCTCACTGAGACAAAATATAAGAGTTGAGCTTAATAATTTCCTAAACAAGGGTCCATATTGACTATAAAAGGAGGTCATTGTGTTTAAATAACATGCCTAATTTTTGGAACACTAACATGTAGTGAGCTGAATTGCTTTAAATTGCAGATTGACTAAAGGTTCAACACAGCATAAAAGAACTGGTGAATCGAGCATCTCACACACATGGCAGAATTCAATATGAGAAAAAAAGACATGAACTCCAGCCAAGTCCATGCAGACATTTTCAGATTGCTACATGGATTCACATTAAACCTGGAAGAAAATGCAGAATTTTTTGGTCTCAGGCTGAGAAAATCCGATTGCTGGTACCTTGAATGGTGCGAACAGGTATGGGCAGAGATTTGCAGTAAGGGCAGAGGAACAAAAAGGCCAATTCCCCCAGTCAACCAAGCTCAAAAGAGGCAGAGAACAAAGACTCCTCTGATCCTGACATTTCAGTTCTTGACCATCTCTCAGCAGATCCAGCATTTCTTCTGGTTAGGTCTACCAGTAGGACAAGCAAAGTTCTTAATGGATTTGCTATATTTTCTGATGTTTTTATTTCCTTTCTTGCTCAAAGGCAGTGCTCATCTTCTTCTTGACAGGATATATCCATCAAGATATCCCTTCAGGATGCTGAAGCAGAACAATGCAGCCACATCCTGGATCAAGCTCAGCAGCTGCAAAGGTGGATTAAATAAATGCATGCAGATACTGCATGAGGAGCACTGGGAGATGTAACCACCCCCAGAGGCTCAGCAGCCTTCCAAGGAAGCATCCATGTGCATTCCTCACATTTGAAACCACCAGCTCTTGCAGTGGACTGGGTATTCAGCAGCTCACTACCAGCAGAATATTGTGGGATGGATACAAGAGTGAAACATAATGGGAGCTGACAAGCTGGACAGGGCTCAGAAATCTACACGCAAACTAATGCCCAGAGCAAAAAGCAAAAATATAGAATAAAATAAGAAATTCTGGCAGAAGGCTGGAGGGGCTCTAAACATAGCAGTGCGGGACACCTCCAATTATTTTTGACTGGCAAGTGTAGTCCATGCTGGAATTTTTTTTTGCTACTTCGAGGCTTTCCTGACATAGCCTCTGCATCATGTTCAGTGAGTGCAATAAATAAATAGGCATGTGGTTTCCATTGGATGTGGTATGTCTAAACCACTGCAACCAACAGTGACTTAAGGTTACAGATGAAGTTCTCCCCTCCCTCCTCAACACTCACAGATGATATTCTCCCTGGGCAGGAGCAGTTCTGGCAATCATTTGACATCTCACAGCCTGCCTGGTACTGATCAACATTTCTGATGTGATCTCGCAGGCACAAATCAAGCCACGCTTCCCCGACCAAAAGGACATTCCCGGTCTCAGGGATTTTTTCCTGGAGGTCCTGACATTTTCTGAAGCCTGAGGCTGAGAAGTCAGAGATGCTCAGGATAGGGGTTTAAAAAATGGGATTTGTGAGGCTTGCTTTGCTGCACAAATGTCAGGAAAAGAAGAAATCCAAGAGGATTCATCTGGAGGTGCACCTTGATGGAATTCAAAACTCAAATTATAAAAGATTACCCTAAACTAAATTTGGTGGCATTTTTCTGGTTTTTTTTCTCCTGTATTTGAGTTTTTCTGTGCATGTTTGTTTGATGTCAGAGCTTGTTCATTTTTGTCAGAAAGGAGCAGTACAAAAGCAGATATGAGAGGAGGATAGATCCAAAGCTGTAGGTGTTTTGGGTTTTTTTGAAAAAATATAGTTCAGAATGAAGCATTTTACCTCGTTGGATGAAAGTAGAACTTATCTTTCTCACTGACATGAAACATCCTTGATGTCTCTGCTGTGATGAGAGGCATGATGCCTAAATGATCAGCATTTGACATGATACAGACATCCCTGTCTTCACTGTAGCAGCTCTGTGTAAAACCAGTAAAGGTGACTTCTGCCAAGGATTAAAAGAAGATCAAGGAAAGAAAAGTGGTTAAGAGTGCCATAACTAGAGACAAGAAAGTTGTTTTTTCCATGTGATGTTTTCCATGTTAAGATGTCCCCCCATATATATATATATCTGTGCAAATTATTTTTAAATCAGACTAACAGCATTGTTCATAGATTTTCATGTGGCTTTAGAATACTCTGTAGCCAAGTTACATCCTCAGTTGATACAAACCAAGTCATGCCATAGGAAATGCAATCAAAGAAATAGTAACTGAGAGAGAAAACAAAAAGCAAGAGTATTTAATATATTTTCATTTGAATAAGTAAGAACCAGTTAAATAACAATCTGCCTTGGATGGTTTTTCTACTTGCCAGAGATTAATGTAAGACAAGCAGGGTGTGATGACACATACTTGGCTCTGGCACTCAAGTCTTGTGCAGCTCCAAAATCCATATTGTGCCATTAATTTTTTGTGAGATTCTGTGCAAGTCTATTTTGTCTTTCTCTATCTCTCTTACTCCTCAGTAAAAAGGGGATAATGAATTTTCTTGCAAAAGTAAGTAGTAGTGAGGAATAAAGACATGAAAAGTAGTGAGGTATTTAGATCCCACCATTGCAACCAGCTATCAGGGTTCTGCTATATTCAAATATTGCTCTAGGGACTGAAAAACTCATTTGAAACAAAGATCCAGGATACATAACAGACTTCTATTCCTCTTGTGCAATCTCTTATACCAATAAAGGTCATAACTGCTTCTGTGAGTTGTAGTTCTTATGTTCTGTGACAATTCTATCCAAAGTGTGATATTCACTTCTCAGATTTGGTATCTTTATTTAGGTGGAGGTAACTGGATTATCAATTGGAAAAGGAACACAGAAGGAAGGTATGTGTGAGGTAGAATCTGTCCATTATCATGGGACATATTTATCATTGAATTATAGAATCTAAGAATGGTTTGGGTTGGAAGGGACCTTAAATATCATTTCATTCCAACCCTCTGCTATGGGCAGGGGCATCTTTGACTATCCCAGGTTGCTTCAAGCCCTGTCCAACCTGACCTTGAATACCTCCAGGGATGGGGCACCCACAGCTTCTAGGGGCAATAATTATCCTACAGTAGATTCAGGAAGTGAAAAATATCAAATAATATTTTTTTCTTAATTAAACTGTATCAAGTTGTGGAAGAATTCTGTTATCAGTTTCACTGAGGCTCTGATTTCTCCAACAGTCCACTTGTGGGAGGCTAAAACTTCAACTGGAAAAAATGAAATGAGTGTAGAAAAGCAGTGACAGAACAGTCTGGTCAGTGGAGGCAGAAGACCAACCTTTCAGCTTCATGATTCCCGGGGCTTTTGGACAATGCCCAGAAGTTTTGTGCCAGGGATGCTCTGGCCTTTGGCTGGGAACGTTGCTAAACGTGGGCCATAAAATCCCGACACGGCCTCTTAGAGGGTAGCGTGGGGGTCGGTCCTGGGCTGTTGGATCAGCTGAGTGAGGCTTGATCCTGTCTCTA
Organism: Taeniopygia guttata; assembly: GCF_048771995.1. Classification (NCBI taxonomy): domain Eukaryota; kingdom Metazoa; phylum Chordata; class Aves; order Passeriformes; family Estrildidae; genus Taeniopygia; species Taeniopygia guttata. The sequence continues at coordinate 4,231,513 of NC_133027.1, read as the reverse complement.
AGGCAGTCAAAAGTCGAGCTTGTTGCGACAATGGTGGAGTTTTTAAGTTCTATGAATTTTTTCCCCGTGTAGCATTGCTCAGTGTAGGCACAGTGCACCACTGCCAGGAGTCCCACGGTGTTGTCCACCAGCACCAAATTTTCCACAATAATGCTGCCTCCAAGGTGGAGCATGACACCATAGTCATAATTCTTATAGGACAGAAAACCTGTGATTCTAGTGCAGGTCTGAAATCCATCTTCCTGGTACAGGTGGATGCCATGGAGGCTTGAATGGGCCACATTTCCACTGCAATATTCTACAGGCAGTGAACACTCCTGGCCCCTGATATGGAAGCCAATCCTCTCAGATCCTGCCACAGCATTGCCACGAAGGGAGACACCAGCGGCCAGGTTCATCTTGATGCCAGCAACCCAGTTTAATGAACCTGCTGGCTGCCTGCTCAGAATAACAAGGCTCCTGATGAGGGAGTGATTTTTCCCTTCCAAATCAATGCCAGGTCCAGTGGTGTTGAACACCACATTGTCATACAACAGGATTCCACTGCTCTCAACTGCTTTAATGCCAGCTCCACAGCTGCCACTAATGCTGGATGACACCACTGAGGACCCCTGGGATACATTCCTGAATTCAATGGCAGAAAGGTGATGGGGCCCAAAATTCAAAAATTGAACATTTAAGAGTTGAAGAGCACCTGCAATGAGATAAACGGAATGACATAAAAGCTAATTACAAAAGAACCAGTAAGGACAACCATGTTAACAACAGTCAGACATATAATAGATGGCACTTTATCAGTGTATTGTAGTGATGGGTATTTGCTAATAAATATATACAAAGTCATAGTAAAACCTTACAAAATACAGAGCAGCCCCTCCTAAAAGATCTTCAGTCTTTATGAATTTTTACTGCTGCTCATGTTTCATACTTGCTGACAGTCAGTTTGTGCTGACTTTCATAGCACATATGAATGGATACACATGTTGCTGCACCTCTTTCTTGGGCAAAACTGGTGAATCTCAGCTACCTGAAAACTCCATCCCGCTGGAGTCTCTGAAGGGTCCCACCAGCATCCTCCCAGCACAAGCCACATCCGACTGGATCTGCACGTTCCGTGTGAGGAGCCCAACCTCCGCGGCCAAAGGGATGCTTCTGCCATCTTCTGTGTCATGGGGACGCCCTGGGGAATTTCAAGAAAGCAAATGTGATAAGTGTCTATCATACCTATTAGCTTACTTTGAGGGACATAAATCCTGACAGCATCTCTGCAGAATCTGCACTGACATTCAGGTGTGTTTCACCCCCAGCACAATCTGCGTGCATCAACACAAAACCGGAAAGGCCACCTGCCCATCAAATATTCACTGTGCGCTTATATTTTACCAGGATATCTCATTTTTAGAACAAGAAGGTGCTAAACCTTTCCCCTGCGGTGTGCAGGTGCCAAAGCAATGAACAGGTTCACACTTCATTTTTTCCGAGCTCTGCGTGCTGGAGTTACTCTTCAGCACACTGCAGAGTTGATCTCCATGAATTTCCTCAGGATCAGACTAATGCCAAAATGCAAAATGCCAGTCAATGCCAAAACCCTCTTTGCTACACAGTTCTTGTTTGTGTGTGATTTCTGAAAGGATTTTAAAACACTTTCTTCAATGCCTTTCTGAAGGAGACTTTTTTGCTCAAGTTTATGCAGCTGTCTAGCTTGGATTAATTTCAGGTGACTTTAGACACATGCAGATGTGATTTAGTTAGACTGGTTTTTATGCGTGATGGAGAGCAACAGGCAAATCTCAAGTGCAATTTATTGTGTACTTTATATACCTGCTTTAGGGGCAGATAAAATACGAGTGAGAAGTATGTATTGTATGTATTTTTCTGCTTTAATTATCAAGGGACCTGAGAGTGACTAGCTCATGTGTGAACATTTATTGCAAGTATCTACATTTGCCAAGGTGAAACTCAGTATTTGCTCTTAATTGTTCCATCAATGCTTTTTATTGTTTTTTCTTCTGTATCTAACAACTGCTGCATTACTCAGGGGGTAAGCAGTAATTTCCCCTCATGATAAATTTATTATATCAACATCAGGTAAAAAGAAAGGCCTAAAATGCATAAACTACTGTAAATAAAGTCTAGATGTTCTATGCTTTGAACTGCACATTTTGTTTGAAAAATGCAATTGTCATAAAAAACTGTGCCATGGAGGCTCCTATTGATTAATACTGTGGATAATTGAAGAACAGAGCTCCGTTCGAAGAGAAGCTTTGATTACTGGCTCAGAAATTTAAACATTCACCATTTAAAACATGATATCTCTTGATCTTTTTATACATTATACTTATTTCTGTGCCTACTGGCTGGAATGAAAATCAAATTTTAACAATATTGATGAGCATAAGAAAAATCCTCGGTTTGAAGGTTCAGAATTTGACTTGTTACTAAAATCCTTTTGTTTTGTTAAATACATAGTAATAAATTTACTTTATAGGCTGAAATAAAAGTAAATAAGTATTAACACTGCATCCCTTTTGCTACAAAATTATAGATCCCAATCTACAATCTACAATGTGCAATCTACACAGAAAATAAATATGTGCAGAGCTTATGTTTGTTTAGATATTAGTTTATAAATACATTATTTTCATGCCATGGAAATGATAAAATTTTGTATTTTAAACTTTATGAATATAATTATTTTGAAATTTGAAGAAAGGGTGAAGTTTAATTCTTTTCCAGGTTTTTGACATACCATAGAAAGTGTGCAAAGGGCCTAAAATCCTACATTTCTTTTTTCCGTTTAAAAAGGAAAAGTTACTTTCTCTGTGAACCAGCTCAACTTGAAACATCAGAAAGTTTTCCCAAACAATTCAGCACTGAATTGATTCTATTCACAGAAATTCATGTTAGAATCAGCAACTTTAAAAAGTATATGGAGAAAGAAATGAAGACACCACAAGGAAGTAGAATTTATTCTGTGGAGATATGAAATGGAAAGTCAATACTTCAGGAAAAAACTCTCAAAAACAGTAAAGAAAAATTCCTTACCAATGTGCCTGTGCAGAAGATGATCATGAATTCTTATATTATGACCATGGACTTCTTTAAGTGTAACTACTTCAGCTTGGTGGGCTTCATAGGAGGAAGAGCTGATCACAATATCCCCACCTTGATCCCAATCTACTTCATCCTCTACAAAAATCCTGTAATAACATGATATAAACTTAATGTCATTACAGTTATGAGAGTTAGGCTCACAAATTTCATTAAAAATGAACAGTTTTGCTCAGGGAGATCTGGAAAAAAAAAAAAAAAAGTCCACAGGCTATGCTGTAGGAAAAGCCCCTTTAGGGCTTTCTGCAAAAACAGATGTCTGAAATATGTGGGAGGAAATTAATCCTGAAGCATCAACTTCACACCATTGATTAGCAACATATACAGTTCCAGTACAGCATTTCAGAGCTCACGTTGCCTCCAAAAGACATATCAGACTCTTTTTGGTGCCAGGAATATTTTACAGAGCTGAAAGTCAGCTTTGGATTTAGACAACAACCATGTGCAGGGTCGTGTGGCTGTCTGCATTTGGCAGTTAAGCTTCCACTAGAGCTTGTTGGTGCAGTCAGCAGTGGGTGAAAAGCAATTCAGTTCTCTGAATGGGGAACTTTGAGCAGGAATTGATTCCCTAAACAAGAGCACCTCTTGCTATCTGAGACATCCCAGGGTATCTAAAACGTCAGCTGGCAGATGTGACAGGAGTGGTTCCTGAAGCATTCCTGGAGATAAATGTGCAAGCCATAGAGGGACCCCAAAAGCATCTCAGATGAGCCCAAAGACACCTCAAATGGGCCCAAACCATCTGTTTAGGAACCTGAACCCTGCCCTTAGTAGCTGAACACCCTCTAGGCACCAGCACTTAAAACTCTGCTGGCTACTGAACATTGCACGAAGTCCTTGAACTGAAGATCTCATTTGACAGTTAAAGTTGTATTTGTAGTTCAGGGGATTTTTAGCTTCACATAGGGAAAATAAAAGTGTTTAGTAACAGCAAAATGCATAATGATCAGTGTTCATCTCTATTTGATAAACACTTTGTCCTGTTACAGGGTGGCTGCTGCTGGCCAGACGATGATCTAAACTCCTCAGCGAATTATTGAGGAAAAAGGGCACAGAGTGAGTTCAGACAATGCCTCACATTTAGTCTAGAGTGACAGAAGTGCAGAGAGAAAGGAGATTCCTAAAGCGATGGTTTCAAGTTTTTCCAGTCTCTTTCCCCAATATTTTTGAAAGATGAGTAGGTTCTGAATGAGCACTTACTGTATACAATACCTGTGAATATTCAGTGGAGAAATACACCAAAACTTATTACTTTTTTTTCTTTTTTCTTTTTTCTTTTTTTTTTTGGGGGGGGGGGGAGGTTTTGGGTGTTTTTTTTGTTTTGGTTTTTTTTTGGTTGGTTGGGTTTTTTTTTGTTGTTGTTGTTGTTGTTGGTTTTGGTTTTGGTTTTTTTTAGCAATCACTGCGTATCTTTTGAAATGGCAGGAAAGTCCTTCCTGAACTGGAGCTGATTCACACTGGAAAATTATATAGGCAGCTCCTCTACTTCAATAAAATCCACTTCCTTCAGCTTTCATTTTTCCTCAGCTTTCATATTCCAGCACTGCTTTACCTATTTCCTGTACTCAAGCACATTAACTCTTAGCTGGCTATTGGTAGATTTTTAATGAAAAATAGGGCATGGTTTTCTTCTTCTTTTTTTTTTTTTTCCTTTCTTTTAATAACGGAAACGACTCTTTGTGCTGTTAATATGCATGCATTAACTCCAAACACTTGTATCTTAGCACCTCATGATATTTCACATAAAATATCTGGGCAGCAACCCAGATCTAGCCTGGATCCATTTCATCCAAGTGTATAACTGGCCTGCTTCAGTCAGAACCTGCTTCCTCTGATCTCCCAACTCAGTCAGGGAAGGAGAAGAATTTCCAGAGGGTGATTCTAATGCTGGTAGGTTTGGATCAGAATCAGCTACACAGCAATTCCTAAACAATTAATCTACACTGAACACACAACTCTGAGAGAGATCACAACAAATGAGCTCTGCTGGTGAGGTCTTTGTTCTTCCACTGCTCATCTTCACAATCATTTCCCTAAATGCTGACACCTCTACCCTGATGGAAACTCTTCCAGTGAGGCTTGGTTAGGCCTGGATAAAAGGGAGAAAAAGGAGGGAGGGAGGCTTGATTCATCCTTAGAATTTAGATTTCTTTACAATTAAAATTAATCTGGGTTGGAAGGGACCTTAAAGATCATCAGCTTCCCCATCATGGCGCAATATTCTGTTACCTACGCTGTTTTGTTCTGTCTAGGTAGGATTCAAACAGACCCCATCACAAAGGGAAAGAATAATGTAACTCACAGGAATATTAAATACAAGTCATAGCAACAGGAGCCAAAATTTAATATTTGAAAGCATATTTGGCCAAAATACCACCTTTCATTGCCAGGAGCAACATTAGTTCCCAGATGTGTCCAAGGCATCTTAGGATAAGCACTATAAATTTGCACCTGTCCATAAACTCCTGGGGAAAAAAAAAAAAAAAAAAAACAACAGAAGGAGGATTTCAAAGGTTAAAGAAAAAGACGTTTGAGAAGAACTGAAACAATAACTAAATATATGGAAATCTTTATATTTATTAAAGTATGTTTCTATATTTTATGAGAAGTGTAAGAACAGCAGAAAACCTTCACTCAAAATACAAAGTGAAGGAGCAATAAGCCCTCAATAAATTGAAATGACCATTGCATGTGCAAGCAAAAGAGGGGATTTTACCACAGAAGTCTCATTGACACAAATTAGAAGTGAAGGAATTGCAGACAATGATATCTATCATTAAAAAAAATTTACATAAGTAAACAAATTAGGTAAAAACTCCAGGAATGAAATGTACAAAAATTATGTGGCTATTATTAATCTTTCTGGACAATGAACTTTCTTCCCCCACCTCTGGAAAAGGGATCCAAAACCAGAGAACAAATCCAAAATACAGAAGCTTTTAATAGAGAGGATATGTCCCAGAAGATTAAATGTTAGCTCTAAAATATGTGTACCTTTGTTTGAGGTTTATTTGTACAACATAGTAACAGTTTCAATAGTGGTAGATTTGGACATTACCAAAAATTAGTTCCCTGGGGAAAGTGGAATTCATGTTTCATACCAATACTCCCTGGGTGGACATTTATATCCTCCAGACGATCACAGTAAATCCCTTCAGAAGCCCGAAGAAGGAAGAGCAGCTTTAAATCCCTTTCTAGGGGATGCTGCAAAGAACCTGGAAAAGAGACAAAACAGCATCAAACCCACCACAAAAGTATCCATGGCCTCTGTGACATTGAAAATGGGAGGGAAACTAGGATGAAAATATGTGTGAATCTGATTTTAAAGAAATACCTAAATAAATGAATTAATATTTCCTTTCTCAACCAGCTTTTGCCTTTTTGCTCCTTCACCTGTGGCAGGATAATTGTGCAGCAAGGGCGTGAAAAATGGAAAGGCTGAAGGAAAAAAAATAGGGAAAAAGAAAGTGCCCAAGAAGTTTTGGTGTGTGCAATGGTGATAAGTCTGCACAGCAAACTGTATTCCAACTTTGCCTTCATTTCTTTCACCAAAGGTAGTTTACAGTTTCAGAGGAAAATGGCCCAGCACTAAACAGATATTAAGGAGGAAAAAGTAGGACAGTTTTTGCCCTGGAGAAATGTATGCAGAGTCCAGTAAAGGAGTTCAGCGTTCCTTTAAAATTAGAGATTAAATCAATTATGCAACAGAAAACTGCAGCAGATGTAGAACTAAAATATATATATGTATCTGTACAAAATTAGCTGGCCTGTCACGTTCTTTTAATATTTAAGAATTACTAGTTTGGAAAAGAGAGCTGATTTTGTATCCTAAAGAAACACTTTGCTTTAAGAGCCTTTTTTTATTTACGTGAAATCAATAAAACAATTAATTGTTCCCCACCAGCATCTGAATGATAACTGAGGATATTTAAATTCTCTGTACACCTTTTTAATGGGTAAAATCCAAACAGTAAAAGACTTGCATGTTCCCCATCTAATATATCTCACCCCAGTGAGCACACATGTTCTCTGGGAACATGGAGGGAATTAATTTTCAGTGTCCATTGTCCACCCAATCCAGGTTGGATTTCCTTGTTTAAATTCCCATAACTGTATTTTGATCAGAGGAAAAGCAGGAATTAGGTTGTTTCAAAATATGCTTTCACAATTTTTCATGTTTTTTAGTCCTAGTTACAAAACACTTACTATTTTAGTTAAGTCAGTTAAAACCATCTCATATATCCAATTCTCAGCTCAGTTTTAAAGCAATTTTTAAGTATGTTTCCAGACTTAACAATTATGTACAAAGGATTGGAAATGGGGATTCTGTAGGATGAACTGGAAGTTCTCCCTCCCTTAAAAGATTTACATCTACATTTAGCTAAAAATCATAAATTTTAGTCCAAAAAAGCACAACATATTAAGAAATGTTACCCTTGTTAAAAAAAGCCAAAACCACACAAATAAAAAGTACAGCCAGAGTGAGAAACAAAGGTCATAATAAAACTATTTCTAATGTAAAATAAAATTAAATTAAAAAGAGGAGATAATATTCACAGAAATTCTCCAGTGGCTGGAAACTGTAATTGGTAAATGATCCAAAAGAACACAGTAGTCATCAATCAGTAGAAAAATTCTTTTTCTTTTAAGCATATTTAGAAAAAAATAGGCTTAATACTTGCATATTGTCATCAGTCATTGATTTAAACCCACTGGAACTCCCAGTTCCATGGGTTTAAATCAATGGATTTCAGTAACTTGAATGCAAGTGCTAACAGAGAGTTTTACAGGAAACCCTTTGGACTATTAAGGTGGACTCTTCAACAATTTTGGGATCACTCATGGTGTATGAGAGTCCTTGAAGAAAGCTAATATTATACCAATATTTCAAACAAAGATAAAAGTAAAACCCCCAGGTAATTACAGGCCTGTCAACTTGACACTGATTCTAGGGGAAAAATAAATAAAAATGGAATGTCCAACTCTGAACACAATTAATAAATCATTAAAGGTGGATGATATAATTAATGCCAATCAACCTGCTTTTACAGAAAAAAAAGGTCCTGTGAAACTACCTTGTTATAGTCTCCTAATGAGATTAAAGGTCTAGTTGATAAAGATAATAGCTTTGATATTGTATAATTGGGTTCTCCAAGGCACTTGGCTTAGTAGGAGAAAACTTTGTGATTAACAAACTACACGAGTACAGCAGGAACATGGCACACACTAATTTACAGCCTGAGTGACTGGAATGGGGACATGGACTCAGCCAGGTTTGGTCCTACAAATCCTGTGGCATTCAATGTTTTATTAGGAACCCAAACTTGTGTGAAAATACTGAAAGTAAGCAGATAAACTGATACAACTGGAGAGAACAATTACAAGGATACTCTAGGAAAGCCAGCAGGAATTTAAAAGTGAAGAATTAGGAAAAAAGGGAAGAATGCCCTAGGGGACCCTGCTTGAGCAAGATGGTTGAATTAGATGACCTTCAGTGATCCATTCCAACTTTATCTATTCTGTGATTCTCTAATATTGAACACAATAAGGCAAGAGGTCTTGAAAAGGTAAGAATCTCTCTGGGAATGAATGGAGAAGAATGAAAAACAAAGGTAAAAGCTGAGTAAGGTCTCAGATACACACTCTGGCTAAGTATAAATAGATTCCAGGAGAATGGCCCATGAAAATGAAGATATGGAAGCAGCAGCTATTTCAGCCTACTCATAAGGGGACTCCAAAATAGTTGACTCACACAAGTCACAGGAGCTGGGTAAATTTCAGAACCTTATGAAGTAACTAGCAATGAAATCACACTCTTGTAATAAGTAATTTTGTTGGATACAACAAGTTGCCACAAAAAACAGGAATCATAATTTCTCCAACACATAAGTGAAAGATCTGGGCTTTAAGTGTCCATCTTTCGACTTTGGATGTGAAAACTTCAGATTTTTTGTCCCACTTTTCTGTGGTGAGCAAATCCTACATAAGACCACACCAAACTGCCCCATTCCCCATCCTGCATGAGATGAGTGGAAATGGATCCCCTTTCATGCTCCTGCTCCAGCTGGAAGCCCTGGCAATTTGATGAGCAACTGATTGATCATAAAGTGAAATATTAACATGCTGCTGGCAGAGAACCAGGAAAAAAGGATACTTGCAACCTGGAAATTGCCAAAAGGTGGAAATGTCTGGTGAGATGTGCAGAAAAGGTCAGGAGGCACTAAAGACAGAGGCAAGACTCCCTCAAAATGTATTCTTCCAATTGCACTACACAGTGCAAAAAAACCCAGTCATTTATGATAATCCTGTGTTAAACAACCTGATGTGTTAATAAATTCACCAATGATACACACTGTCCTGAAGTGTGAGATGCAAATGTTGAAATTGTAACACAGATCTGTTGGCACAATGGTTTCTGCTGGTTCACAATCCTTCACCAGGTCTAACCCTTGGAGAGAAGAAAACCTACTGTGATAAAAATAGGAGGGAATAAACAGGAGAACAGAAATAGACATGTGTTTTTCTACCCAGATTTTCATTTTTTCTGGACTATGGTCTGGATCGAGTTTGGTGAGTTTTAAAAGTATTTTCCATTGTTTTCATCTTTCGGTTCTGCTCCAGATGTTCCTCCTGACAGATTTTTGCTGTATTGTTTGGGGTTTTGTTCCATAGCAAAACCCATTCAATTCTTTCCTAGAATAGTGGGTTTTTCCTCCCTTCTAGCCTTCTCTTTTTTTCACAACATAACACTGCCACAGCTGTTGCATATAAGAGTAATGAAATCTCTGAGATACTATCTCCTCCCTTCACTTGGCAAACAGACTTTGCTGAGTATCTTGCTGGGACTATCCCTTCCATCTCTGTTTCCTGAATCCAAAACTTCCTGGACTCTAAGTACCCAGCTATTATGAAAACAGTGCCATACTTTCACCAGAAAGTCTGAGAAGCTTTTATTCATGGTCAATGCACAGCTGGACAGCACCTACTGTTGGTTCACTTCTGGAGCTTCCTTCAGGTGTTCAGGCTGCACTCTGGAAAGCAGCCAAGCAAGGAGACCTCACTTGGTTGCCTCTTTCTGCCAAATGTACAGAAGATTTCAGAAGTCCTCAGCTACACATCTCCACAGATGTGGAGTAGGAACCAAGAGCCAGAAGTGGGGGGTGAATGAGGAATAAGTGGTGAGACACGTAGGATGGGATCTGAGAGTCCCAGTGCCCTCCAAATCCTCTCTTGGATGGCAGATACAAGACAGGGATAAATGACTGAAGAGTGGGACTTTTACACAGAAGTTGCAGGCAGGGGAGACACCTGAGGGTGCCCAGAACAATAAAAAATCCTTATAATTAGGCAACTGAACCATATTTCTGGGAAGAATCATATACCTGCATTCAGGTTTTTTATGTAGATTTTAAATTTTTTTAAAATGTTTTTTAATGTAGATTTTCTCTAGATACCTTTATCAACCAGTCCCACTACAGGGGATCCACTGGTTATACTGGATAGACCTCTACCTGAACAGCAGCTCATGTGCTGATGTCCACATCGCACCTAAATTTGGGTGTCTTGAACATGTGAACCAAATCCCTTCCCTACATGGTGTAATCAGTTGAAAGAAACTGAATGGCTTGGAGGGATAAAAGCCAAACAGACAGGCTGAGGGGTTCATTGAAGAGAATACAAATAGTCCAATGATCTTTTCAAACCACTTTTCTTTTTCATCTGGAATGAAAATACATCTTATTACACCAACAGAATCCCTTCTTCATACAAGTTGGACAGCTCTGCAGGGATGATGCATGCAGGGTGGGACTCAGCCCACAGCCAAAGATGGGACCCACACAACACAGGTGCTGGAGAAGTTGGAAAAGACAGTAAATTGGTGAAATTCACTAGTGCTCTAATTACTGTTCTTTATTTACTGCTAACACATGGCCATTTAATGTAATACACTGATTTACCCTTTGACAAATCAGTATGGGGGCTCTTCCTGGAAAAGAGGAAGAAAAAATTCATTAGAGCTCTTACCACAAACAAGATAAGGGGCATAAAAACTGTCTGGGGTTCCCTCTCCAGACAATCAAGCCATGAGCTAATGATGACCTTAGGCTTCTTGCTTCCAATGAGTGACATGACTGACAAGCAGCCATCAGGAGATATGTGAAGGAAAGAATGTGACAAGTTGAAACTAAAAAGAGAAATCCTATCTAGATAATTACTTGACGGGCTCTACTATAAAAAGCTAAAGTAGCCTGCCAGCAAAGAGCAGCTGAGTGCAGCTTAGTTCAGGAGGAGTCCAATGGATCAATGTGTGCCAAATGAACTTCAGCATTTTCTTCAGGTTTATTGAGAGCTGAGGGCTTTGCTCAGCAGTGGAAGAGGGCACTTTCTGCACATATCATCTGATTTTTAATGCTTGTGGGCTAAAATGGACCGAATCATCTCAGCTGAGAATGGAAAAACAACTGTGATATGTTGAACTCATAATTTCTTACCTTGTTTGGGCACAGATGTGCTAACGATATTTAGCACTTTGCTTTTCTCTCTGAACCGCAAACTCTCCTTTCATAAGATGGAAAAATAGCCAATTTTTACAGTCTCATAGTGCAGAGAAATAGCAATAAATGGTGTAACTAAAATTCTACTGCAAACATCATCATAAAATAAAACACTTTGAAGGATAATGTGAAACCAAGAAAATCCTTATCTTAGAGGTAGGACTATGAAAGCAGAAATAATCAGAAAGTTTCCCTGGATCCAACAACACTGAAGGTCTAGGAGCACACAGAGAAATTCCTGTGGGGGTAGATCCACACATTTTCCTTTGGGTTTTCCAAGGGTTCTGACAGAGCTCTTTGTGGATCTTAAATCATCTCACATCTTCCAGGGATCATAATTCACAGCGATTGTAATCATACATGAAAGATAAAAGGGATGATTGACCCTGCACAGTGAATGGTGTTCCAAAAATTCTGATTTCCCAACCATCACTATTTTCTCATCCCAGTTTACCTGTAAATTATTGTTTCTATAAAATTAATTAGGTTCTTGTTATGGTTGACAAACTCCAATTTTACATTGATTTTTCCCCTCTGTTACATATTTCCCATCATCATTTAGTTCCTATGCATTTATGGTCATAATTTAACCTTCTGACATTGTTTTGTCTCTGCAAAGAAGTCAAGTGATCTGGAGGACACTAAAACCAGATAAGATGAATTTCTAAACTGATCATTGTTCTCTAGGAGTTGAAGGGAACAAAATACTCCAGTTTTACCAGAAAGTCTTTGTCCCATGCCACGGAATTAGAAGGAACAGCATGTGGCTATAGATTGCTACACTGAAAACAGAGCATGGAGAAATTACACAACAGGCAGGACCCGGGGATTTGCCTCACGTGATGCCGACCTGAGATCCTGCTCAGGCAGTGCTGAACACTGATGTCCACATCTATTAAATCTGTTTACTAAACTGTCTCATTATCTATTTTGTGTCAGGATTTCTTTAGGGCGTGGTGGAGTCGGGCAGATGGGCTTCAAAACCCTTCCTTCAGGCACGGAACAGGCAGGATTGGACAGATGGTCTCCAAGACGTTACCATAAGGCCTCGTACACATGGGAAGGGAAAGGGGAAGGGAGGAAAAAACAGGCACTACCAGCTCTACATGCAGGCAGAGAAGCCACTATGAGATGTGGGAAACTTGCAGAGTCTCTATCCACCCATCATCTCACAGCTGAAACAAGGACAGCTCTCCAGGAGAGGCTGGACTGTGACTCAACAGCTGCAAATACCTGTTTGGCTTTTAATATCATTACTACTCACAGATGTGCTGGAGGGGAGTTTGTGCAGCAAAGTGCCTCAATGTTTTTTTAATAAGTGTTTAGCAATGAACACATGCTTTTTCTTAAAACCAATATGAAACCATATTTAAAGTGCAAAGGAGTAAAAGTAAGAAATGACTGACACTCTTTTAAGTATATATATTTTTTAACCTCCCAGATTAAGCTTTCCAACCTCTTTTTCCAAAGAAAAACACAAGACAGCAAAATAACTTTTTTGGCCAGTGCTATATTAACTAAACAGTCCCTTGAGATTAACAACAAACAAATATCGAAGCAGACTTCCTCAGGAGGTGATTACACAAACAAATTCTCTTTTTAAAGTTCATGAAACCAATCTTGAGAAAGGTCAAGCTATGATCAACAATGTGATCCCAGCGTCCTAAGGATTCCTGTAAGTAAATATAATGCCTGGCTTTAGGAACCTTGATATTTAAAGGGAATTATGTGAGTAATTACTTCAGAGCGGAAAAACACCGATCCTGACTGTTGTAAATTATGTGGAACAGGCCCAGTGACTTTGGGGACTGTGGAACAGTTGGAAGTAGGGGCAAGGTGGTACCTTCCTGGGGTCCTGGTGCTCATCTGTACAGAGGGATGAGAAGAACAAGTGTGCTGAATCCAGCTGTTTCATACCACAGCAGGATCTCCAGGCATTCAGGGAATTCTTCATGACTCTGTTTATGTTGGCTTTAAATATTTCTGTGTCACAAAAAGTGTCCTATGAATGCCCATAGGCACCAGGCATTGCTTGAACACTAGGGCAGATCCTGCCCTGAGGAATTACTGTCTCATAAAGCAACCCCACAGGAAGTAGGGAGGGTTTTTACACATATCAGATAAAATCTCTGCCCCAGTGAAACCAGGAGTGAGGTGCAGATTGCAGTATTTGTAACATGTTGCCATTAAAGGAATAGGTAATTAGCTCAGTGGATATTCATTGCGCTTCACATGGATCCTGGGTGTCCAAACTGCAGATATCCAGATAGCCACGGGGCATTGGGTTGGGCAGCACGTTTATGGTGACACTCTAAGTCGTTCTCCACAGAAACAAACCCCAGGCATCCCAAAGATCAGCTGTTCACTCACCCACTCTCAGCACACCCCCCAGCACCACCACACAGGCTGCGCTCAGGACGTTGCTGGAGCTGCTGGGGAACTCCAGGGTCCCCAGGATGTAGAGTCCTCTCAGAGGGGGAAGAGCCACATCCACCAGGATGGTCCTGTCTGGGAAACAAAGGAGAGGGTTGTTTAGGTCAGTGGCAGCCTGACAACACCACTTGCCAAAAAGTGTGATGAGCTGGTGAAGAATGTCAGTTTGGCTTGAGTTTTATGTTATTCAGATTGGTTTTCATAGATTCATGGAATGGCCTGGGTTGAAAGGGACCTTAAACATCTTCTTGTTCCAACCTCCTGCCATAGGAAGGGACCCCTTCTGCTATCCCACATTTCTCCAAGCCCTGTCCAACGTGGTCTTGGACATTTCCAGGGATGCAGTCACAGCTTCTCTGGCCAACCTGTGCCAGGGCCTCACCACCCCTCAGGGAAGAATTTCTTCCCAATATCTAATGTAAACCTACTCTTTTTCATTTTGAAGCCATTAGCCCTTGTTCTGTCACTCCAGGCCCTTGTAAATAGTCTCTCCCCATCTTTTCCATTTTTGCCTCATGGAACTGGAGAGGACAAGAGAGTTCTTTTGAGAAGAACAAGAATGACAAAATGCCTCATCCCTGGAAGCATTCAAGGCCAGGTTGGGCAAGGCTTGGAGCAGCCTGGTCTAGAGGAAGGTGTCCCTGCCTATGGCAGAAAGTTGGAACAAGATGAGCTTTAAGGTCCCTTCAAATACAAACTTTTCTGGGGTTCTAATATTGATGAAAATGGAAAAATACCCGTCAGTATCACCAAGGTGCATCATGGTACAAAGGACCTGCAAGTCCCTACCTTGTCCAAAATAGTGATCAGGGTGACAGACTGCAGCCACATACCATGAACTATCTCCCCTGACTTTCTGTGATCACTTTTCCCTCTTTTCATCTTGGCTTTGCTCTCAGTTAGGTTTAGTGTATGAAAACTCTCCTCTTCCCCACCATCCAAGAGGAAATCTTTGCTTACACAAACACAACCTGCAGGAAGCCAATGCTCATAAAACCACAGAATTGTTAAGGTTGGAAAAGAGCTCTGAGATCATCTCCAGGTCCACCATGAGTTCCATTCTGCATTTATTTTCCCCTCTAAAAATCAGTTAAGGGCAAAACACCATTCCCTCAGATCCATAAGGAGAAAGCAAAGAAAGATATTTTTCTATTTCAGAACAAGTGGAAACTTTCATGGCTTGAGCACAATGACAACATCACTGCTGCTTCCTAAAGCTGCAAGTCTGCAGCCTGGGAACCTGTAAAATGCCTCTTAAGTGTTCCAAGTGGGACATGAGCAAGGGTGTAAATGGTGGCTCATTTAGAGGCAGCCTGCTGCACAGAGGTGAATTCCACCCCCAGGGCACATCTAATGCTCTTGGATGTCACTAAGAGCTTCTCAGCTGATTGCACTGGAACAGCTCAGGCCCTGAAACTGTGTTTTCCATCCCCTTTCATTACTGACAAGAGTAACAGTATGGTGCATCTCTCAGTCAGTGGGTGTTCCTGGAAGAAGGAAAAGCAAGGTGTTTCCCTAAAAACAGGCTCAATAATATGATCAAATAATGGCTTTCATAGGAACAGATTGCAGAAAAAAAAGTCTTCAACATAATGACAGCCCTACCCTACATAGAGATCTTCTGTAACTCTCATTGTTCTCATAAGCATTTATTACAAGGCATAGATATAGAAAACAGGAAAGATGAAGGAACACACATATTTTTTGGTGTATTTTGACAGAGGGGTGAGAATGGGACACTTGAAACTGGTTTTGTGTTGAATATAAGAACCATGAAGTGTCTTGGGAAATGGTTCAGCTACTTAACAGTTTCACTGCTGTCTGCAGACATTGGCAACTGCTGTGGATGAGAACACAAATGGCCATAAAATGGATAGCACAGAGAAAGTCCTTGCTAAAAATCATATAATCAGGGACTGGCTCAAACTATTTAGCACATAGGTTTAACAAAATTTCCAAGCCTTGTTTGCAGGAAACATAATATAATTCTGTGAAAACCTTCATGAAGTACATTCAGAAGTGGACTGAAAGAAAATATTAGTAGGCTGTCTTTAATAGTAGCATTTTCTAGTTTTTTACTCCTTGGTTTTGCAACCCTGTAGTTTCACAACCTCCAGGGAAAAGAAAATTTTATTTCAGGTTCTGTTTTCAGGCTTGGAGTTCTGGCTCTGCTTACAGACTTGTTTGTCTCCTACCTACATATTCCTTGTGAATCAATTATCCTACCTCTTCCTTTTCCCTTCTGTATTTTCATTCTTTCTCTCTGGCCATGAGCACTCTGAAAGCCCAGGATGTTTGTTCTTAAGGACTATACCAAGCACAGCAGCAAGCCATGGTTAATCTGAGCCCCTCATGCCAAAACAAATTCCTGCATCCCTGGGCTGAAACATCTTTCAAGCTTGCAAAATTTTCACAGCATTCAGATGAAATAAGTTTCTAGGGAGCAAGTGCTTTATTTTCCCCCCCTAAATCTTACAGTGTAAGTACTCAATATGTTTTTACAGGCATGAAGAGACTCCTGTCTATAATCTCTTTACAGGACAGGTACAGTCCCATGCCCTGCAGAGCTGTGGAAGGAAGGCTCAGGATGTGAGGATATGGAACAGAGAGGAGAATGAGGGGGAGATGTTAAAATGGTATCTCTCAGTCAGAAGAGGAATCTAGTTTGTGAAATCACAGCTCAAGAATGTGGCAAAAAAAGCTGCAGTTGACAAAGGCCATAAGTATATTCATCAAACACAGGCTGAAACGTTTTTACAAGGAAAAGAAGCAGTGCTCCCAGGCATGCCATTTATATGTCACATTTCAGTCTAGAACAGAGATTTTTTGCTGAGTTGCACATCTTTCTAAAAAAGGTTTTATAGAGGAAATGCTGACTGCTCTGTTACTGTGGCATCATGTGTGTGAGCCTTGAAATAGAGGAGGGAGAAATTCCCCCACTCAGAGATATCTCTGCAAACATAGAGTTTCCTCAGTTTAAAAGGACAACACTCTGGGGTGTGATGCTTGGGGTGTGAAGTCCTCAGAGGGTGAAATGTTGCTCTGCAGAAACAACAGAACACTCCTTTGAGGGGGGAAAAATGTATCTCCACACTTGAGGAGGAAAGCAAACAGATTCAAAGGCAACTTCCTTACAGAAAATACTCATTTACCTCGTAGAGGGAGATATGATTTAGCAGTTAAAATAATAGACTTTAGGTCACTGAGCTCAAAGGATTTATATTCAAAGAAAGACAAACTGGAGCTGTTTTTCCACCTTTTCCCACCTGTTTTCATATATATATGAAAATATTCATATAATGGCAAGAAAACACTTTCAGCAAACCATACCTTGAGCTTGAGAACAGAGCAATATTGCATTGTACATACACTTTTTTCAGACAAAAAGCTCAGGTATGCCAGAGTCTTAATGTTCAGATGTACAATACTGAGAAGGCATTAATGACTCCAGCAATGACACAAAATGCCTTTGATCAACCACATTGCTGTATAAAACACCATAGCATGCAATTGAATGGAAATCAGGCACAACAGAGGAGCTATTATATGGCATACAGTACTCCAGCATTCATCTCTTCAAACAGAAAAACTTCAAAGAAAATCAAAATCAGAAAATGAAGAACAGAGTGAATTTCACCACTGGAGAGGAAAAAAAATATAAAAAGAAGATAGAAATTGCCAGAGGCTACATGATATCATATCAATACCCTTCAAAACAGCATTCCTTTGCTTGGAATTATAACACATTCTCCTTCCACCCAGAGCACACTGCATCAGGAGTGTGCCACACTGAAAACCAAAACCCTGAAAATCCCAGGGCTTTGGGAAGCTGATGCCACTGCTGGCTGCTGGAATGGCATGACTAAACTCCTCTGGCTTGTTTTCCGAGGTGGTGTGGCTGCTGAAGCCTGATGCATGTGAGAGGTCCTTGTGGGATGGCTGTGGCTCTGGAGGATGAACCTCCAGGGATAAAAGCACAAGCTGTGGCAGCCTGAGCTGAGGATTTCCAGATCAGGCTGGAAGATACTCATATCCACCAGGGAGACAGATACTGATGGCAATTGTAGCAACACACCAACGCTAAAAGTCACTTTTACATGAGGAACCCGCCTTTGTTGCAAGTGAAAGTCATCCTTGCACTAAGTCTGTGAAGTGACTCGGGGCAAAAAAAGAAAGAACTTTGTAAACAACCCCAGTTTCCAAGCTTGCCCAAATCTCCAGATGTCAAGCAGACACCAAGCAAGAACACAAAAACCTGGTTTCTAATATGTATTTTGCTAATAGAGGCATTTTCTACCTTTTCAAACCTTCCTGAGACCTGCCCATGAGGTAGCCCTAATGTTGCAATTCTCTTGTTTTTGTTAAATAAGCAAATTGAAGCCTTCAATAGCTAAATTTAGACAGTGCTCCAGTTCTATTTTTTGTTAAATAAGCAAATTGAAGCCTTCAATAGCTAAATTTAGACAGTGCTCCAGTTCTACCAGTGAACTCTAGGAATCTACATTCAGTCAAAGATTTCAACAGTGTCTGACCAAAGTCTTTCCCTGTGTTTCTTCACACTAGAAATGAGCACTAAGCCTCTATGGCTTGCTTTTATGACCCGAAAACTGATCTATTATTTGCTTTTATGACTCTAAAACTGTTCTTTGGGGGCTGAAAGGACTAAGCTAGTCATGCACAGCATACCAGAAGCAAGCTCATGTCTTGGTTTTCAACCAGAAAATCATTGTAGATGACTCCCAGAAGAGAATTTTAAGTAACCAGAAGACAGCAAAGAGTAAGACGCGGCCGCATCTTGCCAGGAGTGAATCATAAAAACTTCTTCTGATGTGCATATCAGCACAAAGTTTGCATGGTTTGTAGAATATTTGTTCTCATGAGAACAAACTCTCACTGTTTTGGAGCCATCTGGAGTCATTCTGAGTTTAGCAGGGTCTGCACAAGCCAGAAATGGAAAGAGAAACATCCATAAAATGCTACAATTAAACATACATTTTAAAATTGTTGATTTCATTTTAGATTTTGGATCCAAGCGAGGGGCTGGCTTTCTTTGAACTGAAGACTCAGACACTTTTGGCAGCAAAGAAAAGCATGCAAAATGGACAGAAAATTCATCTTGCCTAACTTAATTTTTAATGCATTTATTTGAGCAACAAATCCAGTGCCCTTAGCACCCTGGTGAGGACCATGACTCTAATTTAAGACCCTGTACTCTGTTGACTCCAATGTCAGTGAGTGTCTTCACACCTCCAAACCAGCAGGGCTGAAGAGGAAGAGCAGAAATAAAATAGAAAGAGGATGACCAGAAAAGGCAGAGATGTAACAAAATAGATGGTGTGATAGAGAGCTTGTGTTTGTGTTCATGTTTGTGTTCTCAGGATAAAATCAAAGAAGGATTCCAGAAAGGCAGTGGAGAGGAGAATAGTTTCTGCACATCAACCAACAAACACATTTACTCTGGCAATGGGAGTGAAGAGATTTTTATAGAATCATAGAATCATGGAATAACCCAGTTTGGAAGGGACTCACAGGGATCCCCGAGTTCAGCTCCTGGCCCTGCACAGAACAGCCCCAAGAACCCCACTGGGCATCTCAGACTGTGATCCAGACCCTTCCCCAGCATCATTGCCCTTCTCTGCACATACTTCAGCTCATCACCTTTGCAGGAAACACAGAAGAGTTTTATTCATAATGCATCACAAACTCATCCTTTATCTTCTACTCTTGATCTGATCTCAACAACAGAACTCCAAACCCTCAGCCAAACCTATTTATTTATTAATTTGTTACTCACTGTGTAAATTTGCCCCTGTTCCTATTCATATCTACATCTGATACATGATGGTGAAAACTGGAATGTTCGGGTCTTATCTGGGCTGATATTGGTGAATTGGTCATCACAGAATCACAAAATCATTAAGGCTGGAAAAGACCCCCAAGACCATCGAGTCCAACCTGTGACTGATCCCCACCTTGTCACCAGCCCAGAGCACTAAGTGCCACCTCTAGACCTTCCTTGGACACCTCTGAGGATGGGGACTCCACTTTCCCTGGGCAGCCCCTGCCAATGCCTGACCACCCTTTCCATGAAGAAATTCTCCCTGAACTCCTACATTATCTACTCTTCAGCTCAACGTAAGCTCCCCCCAAAAGTGAAGAAAATTTATATTTTTAAAAGTACAGGCTTTGGGTTGTTTTTTTTTTTTCCATACTTATTAGAAAATTGAAGATTAAACTAAATATATAGAGAAGGTGGATCATAATTCTTAATGTAACCTTCAATTTTATTTATATATATATATATATATGTGTGTGTGTGTGTGCATATATATGTGGGAGAAGATGTTTGTGTTGGTATTCGGGCATGGAATTTCAGTCATGGTTAGGGTTTATCTTCATATATATGTGTGTGTGTGTGTGTGTATGTGTGTGTGTATATGAAATCTTTACTGACACAGGCCAGAGAAGCCCTAACCATGACTAAGCTCCATGCCCAAATACCAACACAAACATTTCCTTCCACAAAAGCCATGAACTGAAACCAGGTGGGAGAGGAATAGACATGAAGCAATGTTATCCTTATCCACATTCAAAATTTCCAGAAGTGGAGCTGTGACAGGTAGAGAGACTTAACTGTTTTCAAACAAAAAAGGAGACAGCATTAGGTTCTGGAATATTCAGGTACATATCAAACAATATTCATTGGATCATTCAATTGTATCTAGAAAGGAACTCAGGACCTCATGTTGTCCAACTAAAAAAGGAGGATCAGCTCTTATGTAAAATGGCTATCACAAACTTTTCTGTAGATTTTATTGCAAATTCCCTAATGCATTTACTAAAATCCAGTTTTCATGCAGTGATGTTGTAAGGTGAGCAGGGATTTAGATGTAACTCAAGTTGAAATACAGGCCTAAGCTAAAATATCTAGGAGGCATCCATGGCAAATAGTTTGAGAAATTACCATCGATAAGTCGGAATTGCAACAGAAAATAAAATGGAAGGTTATGCAGAAATGTAAAATATGATCCTTGCACAAAACACAGAGAGAGATGGGTCAAGAGATGAGCTCTTTGTGAGCTGAGGTTCTTACAAGTTTTCTTCTGAATTAAGTTCCCTGTACATATTCCAGCTTGAAAGTCAGCATAAGTGCTTGCGTTCATATGTATGTAAAAATGGAAAAGAATTATCATTCTCTTCCAAAAACTACATTTTTGTACTGCAGTCTATGTGACAAGGAACAAATATGGGGTCCTGCACACACTGGAACGGCCACCAGGGCCAAGGAAACCATATTGGAACACAAATATAAATCCCAGCACCTCCACAGAAATCAAACACCTTTCCATCCTCACGTACTTGGCAAGATGATGACGTCTTCCCCAGGGCCTGGGATGCTGCCACTGGATCCACCCCAGCCTTTTCCCACACCATTCCACGTCTCTGGGAGTGACCATTTCAAGACAGCACAAGAAGGAACTACAAAACAGAACACATAAAGACAGGATTATCATTTTCTGTAGCTGGAATAATTACTGTTTCTTTGATAGTCAGCATCTGTGACATTAACATCCTCCTTTTGTCACTGCTAACTGTTCTTTGTTATTTTCCATGTTTAAAGAAAACTGATTGATTGAATTCCCAGGGCATGGGAATTTCCATACTTTCCCAAAGTACAAAAAATTTAAAATTATTAGTGATCAACTCTTACAAGCTTGCTAACACCCAGAAAAGCAATTTTCCTATTCCAAGGGGTGACCAAGACCTGCCTTGGAAAAGCAGCTTGACCAAGACACACGGAAACTCCTGCTCCTTCTCCAAAATTTTCTTTTTCAGGTCAATCTAAAAGAAAAATCATGAGCCTTAGGAAAATATTGGAAAAAACTGAGTTCACAAGATGCAGCTGATTGACTTGCACTTGTATTTTAGAGAGCTAACTAGCCAGGCTCCAAAAATGAATTGCCCCTAGGTTTGTTGTCCCTAAGGAGAGGAAAGGAAGCTTTCAAGGGAAAATCCTGCACTAAGTTTAGTAAATCCTAGACTAATGCAGGCAGGGCCTCCCTCTGGAGGCCTCTGCAAGCACCTGCTTCTGTCCTTCCACTGTAAAGGGAATTCTGGCTTTTTTTTTTCTTGAGGAAAGCTTCTTTGGGGATTGAAAATATGGGAGCAAGCACATGCCAAAATTTTGGGGGCTAGACCCAGCTCAGTAATGTTGTGGTGTACAAAAAAAAAACCCTCAGTTGTTAGCACAGGGAAACACAGAAATTAAACCCATGCCGAGCTCCTTAAGTTTGGGTCTGTCTCTCCAATCACTTGTTTGTTCTGGGAGAAGCACCCTGCTGAAATGTCTCTAAACCCTTTTTCCACAGAAGTGATTATTGTTAATCACAACATAGCAAGGCAGCTAATATGATGCCTTAAGTTTTAGCTTTGACATTTTTCAGATTGTGTTCTGCCTTCGCGTGTGACTCTGAACTTCATATAAAGTGTTACCAAGTTCTCCTCACAGTTCAGTTGAACAAAACAATTCTTTTCCAGCCCAAGAACCAAGAACACCATTGCAGCTTCAGGCCCAAAAAGTGTGAACAACAGCAAATTGAGGAGAGAAATCTGGGAGGATGGGACTTCATAACCTGAAATTGTAATTGGACAATTAGCCCCAATATATAAATGGACCAAAACTTATAAAAGTGTGAAAACTCATGACCTGTCATCTCTGTTGGGTCCATCTTGGGTGGAGCCACAGCCAGGCTCTTACTCTGCCCAAGGTGTATCCTTTTAAGGCTTTTCAATAAATACCTACTTTATTCCTTTAACACTTTAACCCTTGTTCCAGGTAGCCTCTCTAGGCAACAATACCCCCAAATATCAAAACGTGGAGGTGTCCCTTGTCTCTGGTATATTTTTCTGTCTGATTCAACATGAAACTGAGCAGTAATACCAAACTGTGGAGCACTAAAATACTCTATAGAGTTACATTCTCCATGACTTTTCTGATCTGCTGTGTTATTTCCCAGGGAGAGTTTATAGTTTTTTATACTGTGGAATCACACATTTATCTTGAACAATAGTAGATAGGGCTCAATTAAACACCTAAATGAATACCAGGAGCCTCTGTTGGCTTGTTAGATGTACAAAATATTGAAGTGAACAACAGCAATTTACTCCTGAAAAAGCCATAAAAAGAAATGGTGTGACTCCCAGACCAATGTTTTCTGACACAGACTATCACATACCTGGAGCAGGTAAAGCCACTCTTTCCTTCTCTTTCAGTGTGACCTGAATTAAGTCAGCTCCTGTGACTGAACACAGACAATTTTAGGGAGTTACAGTAAGGCCTTTCAAATTAACACCAAAAAAAAATTAGTAAATCAATTTCCACACATGAATTCCTGACAACATTATATATGTCTTGCAAAAACATTTTCTTTAAGAGCAACTATACATGTTTTCTAAGCACTTTCTGTCCTTTTTTTTTTTTTTTTTAATGCATTGAGAAAGGATTCAACAAACACATTTTAATTTACAGATACAGAATGTCTCAAGACAACTCATTAGAAACAGCTAGAAAGAAAACATTCAACAATCAAAAAATCTAGGCTGGAACTCGAATCTCATTTATCCCACTATAAATCCACAGCAGTTCCACTCACACAAGTGATATCACACCATTGAATGCATAATGTATTAACTGGCTCAAACTGCGAAATATAGCTTTTGTTTTGTAGTTCGGTTTTGATTTTTTTTTTTTTTTTCCTCCCAAAATCTGGTATCTGAAAGAGATGCTTTAATTAGTCAGACTTTATAGACTGGAGACAGGGACCCTGTGTTCTCTGCTGTGAAAAGGGGTCAGCAGCAATTATCACAGTGGTAACCTTTGTGCCCATGTATTGTCAGCAGGAGAAGGGCCAGAATAATGCAAATCAAAGAGGAGCAGGAGAAAGCTGCTTCAGACCCAGCTAAAATCCCACCTCTTCTTTATCTCCAGTGGCATATAAAGGCACTTCCTTTCAGTCACCAGACTGGAACAACTGTAGGTTAAAATAGAAACACTCTGACAAACAAATAAATCTCCTGTCCTCTGCCCAGCCCCTTATGGTGACCCTAAAGTGTTATTGGAAGATTTTTTTTGGGGGGTAGAAGAATTGTATCAATGAAGCCATTGTCAGAAGTTTCCTCAGTTCCAGAACATGCCTGGAACTTTCCTCTGTGTGCATCAACCCACCAGTGGGATTTCATACCATATTGTAATTTACTTATTTTATCTTTAAACAAGTCTCTATACTTTTAAATTGTGGAACCCATCCTTCCCTACCTCCCTCCTTTTCTCCCAGTGCAACTGAGCAAATTTAAAATAACTGAGGTTCATTAATTTTAAGTGTTCAATAAATTAGTATGAATAATCAAAAAACTTGATTCTTTCTGATAATTACTATTTGATGTCAGTTGAAAGCACTCGATTGAGTTAGCAGCATATGCTCCTATGCCAAATGAGGCTTCCATAATTAAATAGAAGCTGATTCCATGAGGTTTTTCTCATGTCTGATTAATTAGTAATCAGGTGCCTCAGCCCTGTTCTTCAGTGACACCTTCTCTCCCAACGGTAGCTGGGATCTGATCCATGTATCAGTCAAATCAATCTGCCCCAAACCATCACACAGAGCTCACACTGAACAGCAGCGTGCATTGAACGGCCACAAGGTGAGCATTTGAGGAGAAAAAGATGACATGAAACTGCTAATTTAAAGCCTCTGACACAACTCTTGTGGCTTTCAGACAATACATCTGTGTGCACTTATTGGTTATGGTATTTTTCCTTCTCACACAGGGCAAAACAGTTGCCAAAGCTGATAAAACAGGCTTAGGAAAAACAAGACAACCAAGCCCTGACACTATCCTTTTTCACCTAAACATATTTTGTGAGGTTTGTTGGGTTTTATATGGTTTTGTTTTTTTTTTTTTTTTTTGCTTTCTTTTGCAGACACCAGAGTGAAATAATCTAATTAAGGATGTTTGTATTTTTCAGAGAAAAGCTGTTCTAATTATCCTGAGGGGACATAAAACTTGATCAATATGGTGCATAGACCTTATAACAGGGTTCAATCCCCTTATATGGTGAAGAAAGGAACTATTAACATTTAATTCATTACAGAGTTTTATCATTGCCATGTCCAGAGTCAGGGCAATAATAAAAGTTTCTCATATTTGAGGTGTCATCCCATCAGAGAGCATGACAATTCAAACCATTATAAGTTATTTTTACCCTTGATATGAGCATAAGAGTCAGGGACAGAATTCTCCCCAGAACTCTCCACAACCTTGTAACTTGTACAATTATTTACATCGATGGGGTGTGAAGTGCATCGGTTGTGAATCAGCAGTGTTTTGTTGCCATTTCCCACAAATACTCCTAAAAACTGATAATGAAAGATAAAGACCTTGGCATTAATCAAGGCTACAGTGACATAGTCCTTTTGGTGGTTTTGTTTTGCTGCTGAGTGCGTTATCACTGGGTTTTGCAGGACAGGAAGAGATACAGGCACTACAGATGAAGGACATCATTAGTAAACATTGAATTAAGGTGACTCTTGGCAAAATGTAGTTATAAGGCTCCAGGGTTTAGTTGTATAAAACCTTTATAAGGCTCATCAATTTTCTGCCTTATTACAGCTCCTCCTGGATGTTTGGGCTGTGGATCATAAATACAGCCCTTCTGGATGATACTGCTGGTAACTTTTCCTGGTTCAGGGCTCCTTGAGTGAACATGAAGGAGGAGAAACTCAGTCTTTTATCAGCTTTGCAGTGACTCGGAATTTTGCCTGTGGATATTGGGAAGGGCTGAAACTAGGATAAATGGCTCCAATAGCCTGACTTACAAATAACAAGCAGCTCCATGCTATTTAACATCAATTGGACTAACATCCATCACCAGGAAATCAAAACTTTTTAGACAGCACAATCAACAACACAGTGAGACACACCTCTAGAAACTGGAGAAGCCAGGAGAGGGTGTTTGGTCATCCCCTGTGAGGATCTTCTGTAGGAGATACCCAGAAGTGTGATATAATGAGGACAATGAATTAGGGAGAAGAGGTGTAAAATCCATTTTATATACATATAAATAGACAGATACAATTTTATTTTTATTTATATATATATATATATACACATAGATATGTATATAAGTGTTTGGGTTGATGGACACAGATTCTTGCTTACAGCAGATTGGCATTTGCATGAAATTCCTCCTGCAGACATTGCATAATCAAAAAATCAACCCTGACAGGATTATAAGGGCATTTCATCATCTTATTTCTGTAATTTCTGTGCTCTCTGGTTTCTCTGCTTGCCTGCCAGAAGGATGGGAGTTCACTCACCAGGAGAAAGTTGTTTTGTCTCTTTGTGCTTATTACAAAAATTGAGCAACTGAGGGAATGGGGGGGAGATGGGGGTCTCAGCCTGGAGAAAAAGAGTCCCAGGGAGATCCTATTGCTCTCTGCAACTCCCTGGAGTGAGGTTGTGGCCAGGTGGGTGTTGGTCTCTTCTCCTAAGTAATTAGCAAGAGGATAAGAAGAAATGGCCTCAAACTGCACTAAGGGAGGCTCAGGTCGGGCATCAAGAAGAATTTCTTTTTGGAAAGGGTAGTTAAGCATTGCTACAGACTGGCCGGGAAGTTGGTAGAGTCATCACGCATGGAACTGTTAAAAAAATTACT
The DNA here is from genome assembly GCF_048771995.1 of Taeniopygia guttata. Lineage (NCBI taxonomy): Eukaryota > Metazoa > Chordata > Aves > Passeriformes > Estrildidae > Taeniopygia > Taeniopygia guttata. The sequence continues at coordinate 4,204,699 of NC_133027.1, read as the reverse complement.
AGTTAAAAAAACTGTTAAAAAAATTACCACTCAGTGCTCTGGTCTGGGTGAAAAGGTGGAGATGGGTCACAGGCTGGACCTGGTGACCTTGAAGATCTTTTCCAATGTAAATCATTTTATGATTCTATGATTACAAGGGGCACCTCTTTGCAAAGAAATGACATTCATTTCATGGAGGTCACTGAGCAGCCCACATCAGCTCAACTGGCTCTCTGAAACAACTGATATGGGTGCATTTTATCTGGCTGGAAGAAAAGATTCATCCCTGTACAATCAGTCCTCTGTAAAGAATTAACTCCATTCTTCATGTCTTCCACCTAGGATTCTCCTTTACCCCCAAGCAATAGGGCTGCAGAGAATATCTGTGTTTATTTATTTTCTGTATTTTAATATTAGAAACAAACATTCTTTAGAGTGTTTTTCCTCCTATACAAAGCAATTACAGAAACCCACAAAGCCTAATGGAAGTGATATCATTCTTTAGGAATCTAGAAAAGACAATAAGTATAATCAAATTATTTTTTTAAGAACTATGGAAATTGTAAACCTGCTTCTGACACAGCAGTAATGTGAGGTTGAGCCTCAGGCTCTCTTAACAACTCACACATGAGCAGCCAGAGCAAAGTCAGCAGGATGACCCATCTGCATAAAAGTTGTGTCTACTGAAAAATGTATTTGGGATAAATAAAAAGTTTGATAATCCTTTCAGTGATGTTTTCAATAATGATGTTTTCTGTCCAGCACTTCAAATTTTAGGAAAAAAAGAAAAAGCCAAGAGAATTATGGAGGTGAAAGAAGCCAATACTTTGTTCCATCCTAAAATAAAACAGTTTAAACATTTCAAAAGGGAACTAAAAGGAAACAACATCTTTCTGGTTTTTAGCCAGATCCAGTATTGCCCAGAGACCTTAACCAAGGAGCAGTACCATGCTGTGGCGCCATATGCTGAAATTTGTAACAGACTTAAAAAGCTCATCATGTTATTATTGCAATTTACAAAGGATATTTCTCCTAAAAAATTTCCCAGATGTCCCAGTAGGATATTTCTTTCCACCACCCTTGTTACAATAAGTGTTGTGGGGTTTTTTTTATTTTTTTATTATTTGATTCAGCGTGGTCATATCATATTTCACTCCCCTGAACTGTGGTTGAGCCACAGCCCATGAGTGTTTCCGAGTCACACCACAATTGCAGGCCCACAGTGACCTTTGAGGATCACTTCTCTTAACACATGGGGTGCCCAGAGAAAATCAGAGTGATGCTATGAACCATGTCAAAGCAAATCTGGTGATGTAGAAATGACTGGCACGGGATGCTTCAAGCTCCCTAAGCCTCCCCTTCACCCAGAACACAAAAGGGACATGGGGTTTCCTGTCCTTCCACTCAAATTGCTTTAAAATGGTCTGAAAAGGTGATTTTTAAAGTGGCTTAGAGGCTGTTAACAGGGTTTCATGTATGTAGTTAGCAGTGACTACCTTTGTTAATAGGATCATTGCCCATACAACAGATACATTCTCTGTTACAATTATTTCTCCCCATTCAGCGCCCCCTGCATTCTCCTCCAAGCCTAATTTACAGGAATTACGATCCCAAGGCTAATTTACAAGACTCCAGCCATCAGTTCAACTTAACTCCTTTAATCCCCTCCATACGGTCTATTTTCTTGCCTTTTGTGCCAGACAGACTTTTTTTTTTTTTTTTTTTTTTTTTTTTTTTTTGGTCCCCCAAAGATAAACAAACACTTGCGTGATGCCAGGCAGTTTCGGATGGAAGAGGGCATGGAGAAAGCCTGAGGAAAACTCAAAAGCAAAGCAAAACTTCTGGCCAAAGTGGCTTCATTTGGCTGCCTGCTTCTTTTGAATAACAATATCTTCTCAGTCACGGCGTTTTCCTTCCCCTTTTCCCCATTTTCTCCCCCATGCAGGCCTGAGTAAAAGGCTGTGTGAATTCAGGAGCCTGCTCATTAATGAGCTGGCATCTGATCCGTATTTACCGACGTTAATTTTCGGATGCAATGCACCCCTGCCACTTCCCCATAGTTTGCCCTAAAAGGCTTTCTGAGGGGCACAAAAGCAGAGGGTCAAAAGTGAGTTGACCCCGGCCAGAATGTACAATTATTGCAGAGAGGTGGTACACCAGCAGCTGTCGAAACCCCACCGGAGCGCTTCCAAAAGTTGGAGGATGACTAATACGCTGGAGCTCTGACTTTGGGCAGGAAGAATTATGGCCCTCCCGAGCAGCTGCAATAATTGTCTTGCCATTGTCCCCCGGCCCTCCCTCCGCCACCCCCTACAAGTGCCCATTGTGGCCGCGGAGTCAAGTGATTTTATGCTCGGGCTGATGCTGTTTGCGCCCAGCTGCCCGAGCGCTGACACACGAGCCGGGAGAGGGGGGACCCGCGTCTGCTAGACGGGGCTGCGACATACCAGACCTTTTACATAAGTCAAACAGGAACAAATGACTCTTTATCAGCCCCTTCTCCCTTTGAAGTGGCGGCTGCTTATGGGCCCTTACAGCTTTTCCTCCTTAGCCCGAGCAAACATCCTCCTTTTGATATGCTACATGCTCATTATCTCTGCCCCATTTAATGATTTTTGATTGAAGGGTGGCAGCGCAGTTGCCAAGAGGGTAGTTAAAGAGGCTCCACGCAGTCAGGACAACAAGAAAGGCTTTCCTTGTGCAGCAGCCTAAATTTGGAGTTTCTTAACAGTGTGTTCTTGTTCTTAGCAGCAGATAAGGGCTGAGCGTGAAATTCTTAATTAAGCAGTAAATAGAGAGTGGGGTGTCAGCAGATGCAGCCTGTAGCCATGGAGACCAAGTCTGATGAAGGAGGGAGCTAAGACTCAACGCCGGCCCCGGGCTCGGGCATGACTGACAGCTGAAGAATCCGACAAAGCTTGTAAAAGGCATTAATTAGCTGGCTAATTATTTCATATAAATGTAAATAAAATATTATATTTTTTAAAAAAATTCTAAAAGAGACAACTTGCAGAGTTGGGCAGGAAAATGTTCTGATGGCCAGACCTTCTAGCCTTGTCCTCTCCAGGTGGGTGGGTGGACTGGTGGGGTTTTAAGGCCAGAAGGGACTATTGTGGCAGCTTTCTCTGACCTCCTACAGAGCATGAATCTTGCCTCATGAGGTTTCTAATAGCTTCTCATAGAGCTGGAGCATATTTCCCTGAAAAGAACAGCCAAGCATCTTCTAAGGACCCTGAGTGATGGAAAGTCCACCGCATGCCATGAATCTGCTCTGCTGGCTAATTATCCTCACCCTCTCAGCCTGCACAGCAGAGGGAAGGAGAGAAATCCCACACCAGGCCAGGAATCAGCTTTGTTTCAAACTTTTACCCCACACCGACAGCACAGATATTAGGTACCTGATACTGAATTATTGATCTCACTCCTATAAAAGTCCTTGCAGAAAATGTTCACAGCATGAATTATACATGTTAAGTGTTTTCATAAATTTCCCCTCATGTATGTTGTATTATTGTTTTTCTCTCTCTATTAAAATGAGGAACCACAACAAGCTCTCCATGTAATAAAAATCAAGATGAAAGTAAGGCAAGAGAAGGACAAGAAAGTCTCTGTGATGCAAGAGTGACATATGCCAGCCAGACCACTTTTGTCACAGTCTTCCCAAAACTCTCGTCTCCTCTATTTTCAACAGCAGAGGCCAATCTACAGATGCCATCCTCTGAGCTTTCCCATGCTGCTCTGACAGTGCAAATCAGGATATGCAAACTGAAATGCAGTCATCTTTTATATTTGAAGAAACAAATTTATACTGTTAGTAAACAGAAATAATAAAACATTTTTCTTCTTTCAGTAAATACTTGACTTGATCTCTGGTAAGGCTTAGACACAACAGCTAAATTTACAGTAGCCAATCTACACTTGAACTGTATTTAAATAGGACACAGACCTAAGACCAGGACCCTAATAATCTACATGGTTATAATGCTGGCCAAACTCCTGGCACAGCTTTGGCCTAGAGCAGGCAGACTCCCAGATGGTGCCCAGTACACCAGTACAGTTTGGGATTTAGCAAGCACAGGGATCTTTTGGAATTTGAAGCCTGGGTACATCCAGCCCCTTTTTAGAGTTAAAATGTTGAACACAATCTATGCTGTGGCAGTTGCTGAAGGACCAGAGGTGGACCAAGGAAGTGTGATCCTCAGACTGAGATTAAGTTTTGGTTTCCCCAGTTCTCCACAAATGAGATTTTTCACACTGGTTGATTTTCGCTGTTGCCAGACCAAGCTCAGTGGATTTTCTGCCCTCATTCCAGATGTGTCTTCCTCTCCACTGTCACAATGAGTGTTCTAAAGGTATCCTACATGAAAGAGCCATTTGCATGCCATCTCAGTAGTGCAAAATCAAGAGAAATTCAATAAATTTAATGGAACAGAAGAGAAAAATAATGTGTTAAAGTTAAAATCATCATCTTTACTTTCCTAGTATAGGCATGAAGGAGAAGATAATCTTCTCAAAGGCACCAAAATATACTTGTGATTTCTAGTTCTGCTGCTATTAATAAAGCCAACAATCATTACCTTGCCTTTGACATATAGAGCTTAAATATTTATAAAATTATTTACTTGAGAATGGGCATTATTGAAAATGTCCATTTCTTAAAAAAAAAAAAAAATTCCACCACACTCCATGATCTCATGTACAAAGTCACATAGGCAAAGGTTTAAGATGTCTTTGGAAGTTTCCAGCCCTAGAAAAAATTCTCTCCCAGTAATCTTACTGCCTTCAGCGGCCTCAGCCTAGCAAGATGACCACGTTTTATTAATGATACCTGTGATGTAGGACTGGCTTACAGCAGAGGTCATTAGTGGAATTTAACGCCTTTACCACTCAAAAAAACCCAATTCAAATACAACTGATGCTACATCACCCACTATTTATGGCACATTCCTTTCGTTGCTAGGTCAGGTATCAGGTAGATCAGTTAGGGATGGACCTGATGTGCACAAACCTATTTGATCAGCATTTTGAAGGACTTCTCACTTATTGAAAGGCTATTGAAAGCTAGCCTTGAGTAGATTCGGGGTTTAAATCATTGGGGTTTAAATTAACGAGACATCAACTCTGTCACCATTCTTGATCACAAATGTGGATTGCAACCCCCACACTGCACTTACCCAGATAGGTGAACGTCCCCAGCTTGCTGTCAAGATGCCAATCACAGCTCCTGTGGCGTCCATACAAAGGTACCAGCTGGAGTGACTGTCCCCTCCTTGTCCCACAGGACACCACAGCCTCCAGATGGGCAGGAAGATCCTTGTGTTCCACCAGCAGGTAATTCCCAGCCTTGAAGTTGCTAAATGTCACTGAATACTAGAGAAGAGGGAACCAAAAGAAACATGTCTGAGTCTGTGATTAGAGCTCCATGGAGTGCAGCATAAAGGGGTAAGGAGGGTGGTGCTCCTGGGAGGCAATATGTGTTGAAAACAGGAAAAGACATGCAAAACTAAGCAAGAGGTGATGGTAAATGCAGAAAAAATCAACTCCCCTCATCACCTTTGAAAGGTGAGGAGGATCAATGTCTTCTGAAAACTGTACTTCAACATGTCTTAAGGCACTAAAAATCCTGTTGGTTCCTAAGCACCACACTGAACTTTCCCCTGAGAGATTCAAAATCATCACGTGTCCATGGCCAGGTGGGATAGGGCTTGGAGCAACCTGGTTTGGTGGAAGATGTTAGGGGTTAGAACTGGATGAGCTTTAAGGTCCTTTCCAACCCAAACCTTTCCATGATTCCATGACCTTCCTGCTCTAGGTGACTACTGAGAACTTATCTAAGAGATAAGAGAGAGCTTATCAGTCATCTTATCTAAGCCTATAAATAGAGAGAGACTTTCTCAGTGCACTTAACTCTATTTTTTTTTTCTCTCAGTTCATCTCAAGAGATGCAAGCATGATTATCTCTTCCAGATATAGTTTTGAAATTATAAAACCTTCCTGTGTTACCTGGAGCTGTTTGCTGACCAAAGGGTTGTCAAACGTCAACGTGTAAGTCTCTTTATCCAAGAGAAGAACCATCCAGCCATGCAGGTTTGATAAAGTATCAGGGACATAATTGACTGTGTTTGACTTATTCCTACTGTCAGTCACAGTTAAATTATATGGAATTTCTGGAGCCTCTTTTCTGCAGGAAAAGGGAAAAAAAGTAATTACATTTTTACATTGAACTCTGTTATTCTGCAATCTGTACAGTTCTATTTTTATTTGAATTACAGTAGCTATGCTGGATCTCCCCTAGAATGTGTCTCCATTTTTGTAATTCTTTATAAATGCCATAAGAAACAATATTTTGCCCCAAGTGCTGTAAAAAGAGAAAGAGAAAAAGAGAGATGCAGCACGTAGGAGTAAAGAAAGAGGAAAAGAGTAGAGCAGGGGCAACAGCCAGGATACCAACTTCTACACTGCCAGAGTAGTTTCCCCCCACCAGACTCATGGGCCTCAGATCCAAATTTTAGGATCTTCATGAAATTTGGTGGAATCTTCTTATTAGCCTCAGCCCAGGCTGGGTGGGGCTTGGAGTAGCCTGGTCTGGTGGAAGGTGTCCCTGCCCATGGCAGGGGATTGGAATGAGGTGATGTTTAGGATGCCTTTCAACCCAAACCATTCTGTGAATCTGTGCTTATTCACTACCAACTGAGTGGTCAAAAGTTTCAAAAAAATTCCTATGTAATTCAAAGAGCTGGTCTCTGCCTGCAGTCAAAGCTGGGGCTGCTGAGGGCTGATTAAATTCTTCACAAAATTGGTGAACTTTTAGTGCAGCAGTTCTTCTGAGCATCCAAATGAGAACTCAACCCCCTTTTTCACTATAACTTGGCCCCCTAAATTCTGACCAGTCTAGGCAGGAGAAAAAACCCTTATTGAACAGATCAACATTAGCACTGATACCATGAGGAGTCATAAACCCTTTAGATTTAAGGTTGTAGTAGATTCCTCTCATTTTGGCATTTGAGATGACAATAAGCTTTAAAAATCCCCTCTTTTAAGCATCTCTTGAATAATATTTCTCAATATTTGAAGCATTATCTTACAGCTACACATCTCAGCATATAGTCTAACCTCTCAGACTGGATATGGCTTACTAACCCAAGACACTACTAAAACTCATGTCATCCTGCAATTTGCCAGTATTTGCAATTTTTGGTTGGTTTGTTGCTTTTTTTTTTTTATCCAAGTGCTTTGGAGATGATGCAAAATCACCAGAGCAGTCATCCCAGATATACTTTCCTTTTCTCTTTTAAAATCAGTTCAGGGATTTTTAATTTTTTTTTGTTGTTGTTGCTATTCTAGTGTCTGTCACTTTGTCAAAGCGCTTTCTGGTTACCCAGAAACATTCAGCTGAGAAACAGCAGTGGCAAAGCGAAGTGTGAATCAGCAAAGAATCACTCAACCAGAAGATATTGGCAGACCAATGAAACTGGAAGGAGTTTATAAGGCTTAAACAGCTTTTGTACCACTAATAAACCTCCTGTTATGGGCATTAACTGGACCAGGATATTAGGCTGCTAATTAAGCAAGTAAATGACAACAAGCACATTATTGCCACAGCTATCAGCACCTGCACAGGTATTCTTACAGCAGAAGAACACCACACGAAATGCAAAATTCTCTTGCACATCAGAAGGAGCCTTATTGAGTTGCAAAGATGCCCAGTGTCACAGCAAGTGACAGACACTCAGACCCATCCTCTCTGCAGCATAAATTCACATGGTTTTACTCTGTATTTATTTTAATTTTCATCACCAGAGGATTCTGAAGAGAACAGCTTGAATCACTTTTACTGGGGGACTCTCCCCAGTACTTCCAGGAGAAGTAAAGACAGAGAAGAAAGCTTGGAAAGGACAATCCTTCTGGGATGCAAGTCTAACCTGTTAGAAAGTTATGTGGCAATTCCACACCAGACATGTAAATCCAACAGCTAGTGAATGGAAATGTGAATTCACTGACTAGTGAATTAACTGTGAATCCATTTATGTTGGAGACCAATATTTAGAAGACCCCAAATAAATATCTTAAACTGCATAGTGAACTTCCAGATGGCTACAGTGAAGTGAAATATAGCTTTTCATCTGTGTCTACTTATAACAGACAAGTTATAGAATCATAGAATCATTTAAGTTTGAAAAGACCTCTGAGATCATTGAATTCAACCACTAACCCAACACTGCCAAGGCCACCTCTCAACTATGTCCCAAAATGCCACATTTACATGTGTTTTAAATCCTTCTAGGCATGGAGACTTAACTTTATTTTTAGAGAGTTATGAGCACCACTGCCCCACAAAGCCCATTTCAATGCCTGACCTCCTTTTCCATGAGAAAATTCTTTCTAATATTCTATCTAAACCTCTCCTGGTGCATCTTTGAGTCATATACTCTTGTCCTGTGCCTTGTTCCCTAGGAGCAAAGCTTGACCACACCTCCACACTCCGTCCCCGACTGTCCCCTCCTGTCAGGGAGTTTTGCAGAGACAGAAGGTCCCCCTTGGACCTCCTTTTCTCCAGGCTGAGCCCCTTTCCCAGCTCCCTCAGCTTCTCCTGGTGCTCCAGCCCCTTCCCAAACTCTGTTCCCTTCCCTGGACATGGTCCAGCCCCTCAATATCCCTCTTGTATGAGGATCCCAGAGCTGCCCCAAGGCTGGAGGTGTCCCAGCAGTGCCAGCACAGGGGACAGGCACTGTCCTGTTCCTGCTGGACACACCAGTGCTAGGACAGCCCAAGTGCCATTGGCCTCTTGCCCATGTGGGCACACCTGGCTCATGTCCAGCTGAAAGCCTGTTCATGACCCAGGAAGGAAAAGGAGCAGGAGATACCTTATGGCCTCGAATCTCTAGGGTTTTCCGGACCTGGAATGTTGTGTCCTTGTCTTTTACATGCGTTGCTTGAGGTGTTGCCACCCATAAATTCATTTCCGACTCCTGACAGACTGCCCACAACCACACCAAAAATTTGGGGAACGTAGAAAGCTTCTCAGCTCAGTGTACAAGTTAACCACTGCAAGGACACAATAAGCCTGAGATACATCCCCTTGAAAGGATGTCAGTGTGTTGTTTTTTCACATCCATGCCAAAAAGGCACCAAAATGGAAGTACCCTACTAATGGAATTACCAGCCACAATTAGCACCATTTCCATTTGCCCTAAATAGCCAGTGATTTCACTGTGCCCTAAATAGCCACCAATCTACCTCTCTTTAATGCTAATGAAGTAGAAGAGCGCTGGCACACAGGAGTATTTCTAATTCAGAGGATCTGAGGGAGCCTGCACGCATCATTAACGTGGAGAGCTTCATTATCAGAGGAGAGCCTTCCCCTGAACTTCTCCTGGCTTTATTTGAAAGAAACTAGGAGGCAATGGTCTTAATGCAAAATTAACCCTCCCTTTAAACTGCTGGAAGCCTTTACAAACTGTAAGGGGGAAAAAAAGGATGACTCATTGTAAAGGCTGTATTTTTTATATCGAAGCAGGTTTCAATTAAGGAGCAATTTGCTTTAGAAATATGGCAGGATTACAGAATAGGGCTTTACAGTCTAAGCCACAATTCACCAATTGTGACTGTATAAACTGTTATATAATTTAGCTCAAATGCATTGTGCAGAACTGCTCAACAGATATGAGCCACAAAGGATTTGTTAAGCCAATCAACAACATGGAGTAGAACAAATATTAACTCTCCTGTTTATGTTTACCATTAACTTATTTATCCTAAGGGTCCATATCTGTGTGTATGAAGGCAGACACTCTGTTTAGCTCTAAATGCTTTCTGTTTGTGTAATAATCCATTATGATTATCCCTCTTCAAAAACAGGAAACAATTTAGCATTGAACTTCAAATGGGACACCAAATGTTTATATCAAGAGTCCATGTTTATTGTTGGCCAAAGGGAGGCTAATTCCAAATTATAACCATATCAAACACTTTACAGGTTTAATCTTGGGCCCCAGACCAGTTCACTTTATTTTAATTGCCAAGAACTAAGATTTTTCAGCTGTTTTTAGTAAATGTGTGTATCTTTGTTGAGATACCAAGCTCATTATTCAAATCTGTCTTTTATTATGAATCCTTAGTAGCAGAAATTTTTTTTCATGCATGAGTCTTTTAGGAAATAACCAGATCTTTGACCCTGATCCTGAGTCACCACCACAGGCTGAATTTTAAGTAAAAGAAAAATTGAGATGATTTCCCAGGAAAGAAAGGGTTATGACTGACAAGCCAAGATGGATTCATTCAGAGTAGAATTTCAGTTTTCTATGCCTGACTTCCAAAATCTCCTGTGTTCTTAAAACATTTCCCCAGATCCTACAGTTTACAAGGTGATGTTTTCAGGAAAACTAAAATCAGACAGAAATTCTGAGCTGGAAAGTGATTGGTAAACAAATAGTTCAAATGTCTGCAGTGAAAGCATAGCAAAGACCAGAGGAGGACTTCTTGGTCACTCCGCTTTTCCCACATCAGGTAGAGCTCTGAAGAGTCCCTGGAAACGTCCAGTTCCAGGTTGGATGTGGCTTGGAACAACCTGGGGTAGTGGAAGCTGTCCCTGCCATAGAAAGGGGTGGAATTAAATGATCTTGAAGGTCCCTTCTAACCCAAACCATTCTGTGATTTTTAGGATCAATATGTTGGTTATTACAGGGAGTCCCAGCTGATGCACGTGGCTCATAAGATCCATCCAACAGACTTGCCAGACTTCTCCTTGCCAGGACAGAAAGCTTAGGGTCAGTAAACGCTGCCTCAATGTTAAATTTATCTCCCTGCACTTAGAAATACCTCAGATGATGATCAAGCTGAGGGAGAAGGCTTAAAGAACTATCTTGTCTTGCATACTCATAACAGTGTGCAGGATCTGTCTTTGCTGCCCACACCCCTGCCTGCAGGGTGAATGGAAAGGTGCCCTCCACTGGGAAATAAATTTCTCTTAGTGGGATGTCTGAAATGCCAGAAATGCAGCAGAGTAAAAGCTGAATCTCTAAAGCTGAGATGATGAGTTGGTAACAGAACAGTCAATAATTTAGTATTTGCCTTCCATGTTACATCACAGGAGCTCTCAGAGGATGAGTTTTGGGGATAAGTGACTGTGTAAGCTGCCCCATGTGTAGGTACAATTATGTACATGGGGAGGACACATGGCCAGAGAGTGACTGAGGACACTGAGAGAAGAATTGTGGTTGTCAGGGTGTTTCACAGCAGGGAGATGTTCAGCTGTAGGCACCACAGAGAGTAAATATCTAAGGAAAAGCAAAACTAGAGTAACCATCTGAACTCTCTTCACAATTCAAACACACAGAGGCAGGGGGACACCAACCCATCAGCAGTGGCTGGGTTTGCAGCAGAAATGCATCACACAGAGAGGATGTTGGAGCTGATTTAGGAATGAAACCCAAAATGTTAATCTTTTGCTCTGCATCAGAAGAGGGAGACAATAAAAGGCTTGAACTACAAGATGGGTGCTGAACAAGTCCAAGGCTTCTCCAGTGAGAAAAGGAAAGCAAATTAGAGGGACCAAGAGGGAAACTCCCTTTTGGCAGGTGCAGCCACCAAGTGTTTGGAGTCCCCTTTGCCGCAAGGTGCTGCCAGGCTGCAGATTATTCTAATGCTCTCCTCTTGTAAAAATTATGCATAATGTGAAGAAACTTTGAAAGTCACTTAATCATGTTATGACAATTTTTAAATGAAAATTTGTTTTAATATTAATAGAGATTCATAGTTTCATGATAATATGGGTAGTGGTGGCATTTGGAGCAGCCGTTTCTAGCCTGCAGCCATGCTGTGCTGTGCCATAGCATAAGCTGTGCTTCAGACTACTCAATAACTTTCTCACATATAAATTTATAAAGACTTTTATAAGCTCCAATTACATTTTTAAAAGACATAAAACCCCTCTTTAAAGTCTGCTTACGTGACACATTAGTTTAACTTTCAACTGGACTTTGTGTTGAAGGGTTTTGTTACAGCAGAAATGGATCCCCATTTCCCTGGAAGTTGTTAAGTGAAGTAGTTCAGGACAGAGAGTCACAAAATGTTCAAAATAGTAGTTCTCCTTTTCAGAAAAGAGCTTCCATACTTTTTCTGTAACAAAACACTCTTTTTCTCCCAGACACATAGTCTATTTTGGGGAAAAGTGTCAATACAACACATGCATCCTGGTAAATTAAACAGCACAAAGATAAAGAGTCAATTGCCCATATTGTATCATTAATAATTAAAATTGTTCCAGACATTCTTTTAGCTGGTACCAAACAGCCCTATCCCTGACAGCTCCCAGGCAGGGAATCTTTCCTAAAGGTTAATGCTGATGCAATATCCCTGATGTTTTGGAGACTGAGATGGTTACAAATATGGCCATGTCCAATCCTTGCCAGTTGCTCCTGAGGTTGGTGAGATAGAGGCTGTCATACTAGGTCTCGCCTCTTAAACTCCATTATTTGCCTCAATCTTCAAGATTTTTGGAGCTGGGATCCCATCCCTGAAATTCAGGATAAATGAAAAAACCCACCATATCAAGGTTCTCGTGCTTTTTTTTTTGAGGAGCACAGAAAATTCACGTTGCAGACCTGACAGGTCTCTTATTCCATGGCCTGGTAGAGCACAGTAGAAAGATTTCTTCCAGAGAGATTTTTAACACTTTTCTTGACAGAAACTAAAGACAGCTAAGCAGCAGTGCTTTTGGCTTTTTATTGAGGCAAGATGGATCCAAGAGGAACTTGTTAGGAAATTTTTGCCTGTCACTCACCTATCTTTATTCTCTTTACTTAACCTCTGCCAATTGCTCCTAGTCCTGTTTTGCTGTATTAATAGCAAACTATTCCCTTTTTATTGCAAACACTCTCCAAATACTACATCTGGACAAAATTCTCCTTCTTCCACCCCCTCATCCTCTGGTCATGCTGTAGATATTTTAATGACTTTTACTCCTCATCCCCTCCAGCTCCTTTTATTCCCCATACTGGTCCTCTTCCAGGTTCCTTTTGGAGCTCTATCTATCTGAACAAAGCCTTCTTGACTCACCACACTCATTTGGCTGGATCTGACAGTCTTTCAACTTAACATGACGGTGATTTGGCTGCTGGGAGCCGCTGAGGAGAGAGGATCTGGAAGCAGCACAGGGAGGATGCTCACAGTCCCTGGGGTGACTCTGCTGAGTACACAGTCCTCGGGAGGACAGGCTATCAGCTGGCTTCTTCTCAGACTGCCAAGAATCTTTGATGCAAATTGACTCCCAGCTAATGCAGACCGATCATAAAGAAGGTAAATAAAGGGTACTTGCATGAAATAAAACCTTCATTGAGAAGTCACTGATATGACTGATTCCATCGGATCTGGAATGATTTAGATTGGAAGAGACCTTAAAGCTCATTTAGTTCCAGCCCCTTGCTATGGGGAGAGATACCTTCTACTAGATCAGGTTGCTCCAATCCCTGTCTAATCTAGTCTTGAGCACTTCCAGGGAAATTCTCATGCAGTTTGCTGGGAAGACAAAATTTAGGTCTGGTTAAGTCTTCCAGAGTTAACAGCAATGGTGCAGATGAACTCCTGCATGTGCTTGTTCCTTACCCACCTTTTGATGCCAGGAGAAACAAGGTATATTAAATATCTTAACTGTCATGAATTATTAACAATTACATCGTGGCAGTACCCAAATCACTCTACAGGACCCAAAATCACTCTACAGGACTCAAATCACTCTACAGGCAACATTTAGAGAAGTTCCATCCACCCACACAGCATCAGCCCAAAAATCTTCCAGTCCATTTCATCAAGGTAAACACAGACTAGAAAGGTAATTAATTTCCCTAAGATCTCATGGTTAACTGCTTAGGAAAGACACCAAGCACAGCTTTATTTTGCCTTCTACCCAGTATTCTTGAAGTTACATCAGAATGACTCCAAACTCTTAAATTTTTGCAGACTTTTGGTTTCATTACGAGACACAGTAATCACATACAAAGCCTCCAGGTAACTCAAAGTCTTATAGTTTTCTCCTTCAATGGAAAAGCTGATTATTTTTTTTTTCCTGTTTGAGAAGGAGTTAGGGTTCTTTCCCTCCTAATTCTAAAACATTAATTATGAGGCAGACATGAATAATTAACAGCCCTCCACAGAGCACTTCAGGATTTCTGCCTGTGTACTACTAACCTGAGACAACAAAAAATGGATAATTGTTCAGATTTCAAAAGGAGAGTGAAATACTGAGCAGGGGACTGGGAAAGGAAGATGAGCATGGCAAGAAAAGCAGGAGTGATTTTTATATCTCTAAAATTCTTTTTCACCCTTTTCTTTATGTCAGAAATTTGCAAGTGTCCTCCCTTTGTGATAGAAGTGGTGGCACTTCTTGTCTCAACAGCATTCCTCCACTGGATTCCCTTAGCTGCCAGATGGTGAAAGGCAGGGAAAATTCCAGCTTGGGGAGACAAGTGAACTGGAAACTGTCCAGCCACCAAAGCTGATGGGAATGATGTGGCTGTACCCCAGGACTGGATTATTATTAGAGCTCTTTCTAATTTCCCAAGCTATCAACTACTTCAGTGTGAATGTCAGATTTGACACAGCATCTCCAGGAGATCCTTGTCCTTCTGACATGGAGTGACAGGCCAGGGGAGACAGCACAGCAGATTAAGAGATGCCACTGACATCTCTTTAGACCTTTTCTGGGACCAAGCAGAGAGGCAGCAGTCCTGGAACTGACCTCAGACCAGCAGCAATCTCAGAATAACACATAGAAGTAAAACCCACGCTGTATTTTGGGAGGTGGTACAATTACTTACAAATGAAGAGCCATACGGTGGAAAACAAGGTCACTGTCACAGACACTGCCACCAGAAGCTTGGCTGAAGTTGGCACTGGCTGTGCAAGATGCAGCCAGGATATCTGTGGAAGGCAGGATGTGACTTCCCTTCTGTCCCGTGGTGGAGCCGTCAAGGTCCTCAAGGATGGCAGAGTGAGGAAAGGGGAAGGACACTTGGAAAGGGGAATTGGTGAAGGTCAGATGTTCAGCTGTCACTGTAAACCCACCTGTGGGTGACAAGCAGGTAAAAAAAAAAATGGTCACCTCATGTAATGGGCCTGAAGACAACTCTCTGGAGGAAAAGAAACCAACTTCATTCCACTTTGCCTTTGGAAAAATGTCTGATGGGTCAACAAAAACAGGGAGATGTAGGAAAATAAATGGAGAAGGTTGAAGGAATAGCAATTGCTGTTGCAGACCAAACCTGCCCAGTACCCTGCTGTGACTGTGGTTCAGACTCGCCTGATCCAGGTGCTGCTCCTGGCCCTACCAGCATCTCCTCAGTGAATTAAAACACTTCTTCACAAGCCCCACAGCCAAAATTACAGTGACTCTTATAGATCCTGTCTGTCTTTTTTTTTAGAGGTGTGTACGTGGTATAAATGTACTTGACTCTTGTGTATATTTGCAGCACCTGGCAGAATAAAGCCTAGGCTGAGAAGTGAGTCTGGAGGACTTTTTCACAACTGAAACAAAGACAGCTACAAAAAAAGATGAATATTCATGAAGGCTAAAGTTTATGAGTGCATTAATATTTACAGAAATGTCAGAAAATCATTGCCCCATGGACTGTAACAAGTCAGCTCTGGCAGGAGTGCCCTACAACACATGGGTTACTATTTGACTGTCCTATTCCCAGTTTTAGCCTGACTAAGCCAGATTTTACTATTCCTCCTGTCCTTTGATCTCATCTCCTGAAACCTTTTTCTCTTCTATGTTATTGTAGGGCAGTCTTCATTTATATATAAATACATTTTATTACAATGCAAAAGGCAGTTGCAGCTGGAACATTCTTCAAAGGGCCTTTGAGTACCTCTTCAAAGCTCAGAAGGATCCTTAGTTTATGCATTATCTTAGGCAAATTCACCTCAGATTTAGGCTGGCCTGAGGTAGCAGTTTGGTGAAATTCTGCAAGGCTGTGTCACAGCTTTTAAAGAAATCATCACTCTTGAAATTTTACCTCTCAAAATGAAAATGCAGAAACAAGGCAGTGTATAAAACCTGTTTCTACTGAGAAAACTGCATCAGTGCAAAAATCAGGCTATGTTTGTCTTAAAATAAATGCAATATGTGTGATGAAGTCAACTGAGTGATGAAGCCATATCCAGAAAGACTGGGGAGAACCTGAAATCTCAGCCCGTGCAGAGGAGTTATCAATGTCATATGTGAAAACTATGAACATATAATTGGAGGGGAAGCTAAGGATTTTGGAATCCTGAGAAATAAATACAAATCAGACTCACCCTGCCCTTGGTAACAGCCAGAACAAGTCCTGATAGCTGTGCAAGTGCTCACATTAAAGTTCCTGAAAGCTGTATTGGAGATGAAGAGCTGGTATCTTTTGGGAGTCTTTAGTCCTGCAGACATACAGTTCCTGTCCTGAAGTGAAGAAATTAAAGAAATATCACCATGTGAATCATAGAGTGCTAGAATGATTTGGGTTGGAAAGGATCTTAAAAATCACTTCATTCCAACCTCCTGCCATGGCAGGGACATATTCCAAAAGACCATGTTCCTTCAAGTCTTGTCTAACCTGTCCATGAACATTTCCAGAAATGGAGCATCCAGGATGCCGCAGCTGGGAATGCAAGAGTGTGATTACCCATAATTGTGGAGTTTAAAGGACAGATGTAAGCTATTGTTTGGCAAATTCTGACAACACCTATCTGATTCCCCACTTGAAGCAGGTGATAGCATCACTTTAAGGGCAGCTTGTTACCCTTTGTTTGAGTTGTTGCATAGTAGTTATGATTGGACATTTCCTGGGGAGAAAGAAACCACCTAAAAGCCACAGTGTGTGGATTTTTACATCCCTATTTTACTTTACCATTTTTCCTACTCTGCAAAGATGACCATTCTGTTCTAAGAAAAATCTGAGCACTGAAATTCAAAGGGATTTTGTGTGATTTGGCATGGGGACACACGCAAGACAGGTTCTCTGAAAATCTCTAGAAGACTTCAGGGTCTATTAGAATTTAAAGAATCAGAAAGGAATAACAAAAGCCACGGGAGATGAAAAAAAAAATTGACAAACTGGATTTTGGGATGATTGTAGTCCATGGCACAGTGGAAGTGTACAACCCTCTGCCAAACTCCCTTGAAAATGGGCTGGAAATAGAGTTAGTGAGCAGCCTGGAGGAAGAAGGGCTGGCAGGAGTCTGTGATACTGTTTCTGAGGCCAATGAATACTTGTAGAATATATCTCAAAAGCCATAGTAAAGAATCAATCAAGAAATCCACCCTATGTGAAAACACCTGCAATTGAAAAGAAAGAATGTAATGGACTCTTATAAGTAGATTATTACTTCAAAGAGAAGATGCTATCTTCAATCTTTTTAAGACACAGTGGTTCTATCAGCTATTTTATTCTGAGGCCAAAACATCAGGTGTGATAGTCCTGGTCCTTGGGCCATCCTATTCCAAGTCACTGCTAAGCAGAAATCCCTGGTTTCTGGTAACAAATTGCTCAGAAAATCTCTATTGGCTTTTTTCTTGCACTTGTGGTTCTTCCAGCCCATATGATTTTCTATATTTTTAAAATTAATTAATTTTATTTAAACAAATAGCAAATAGACCAGTGTGAGACAATAATTCTCCCTTGTATGTCTCAGAATTCTTGCTTTTTCCAGGAAGAAATGCTTGTCCTTAAATAGTTCCACAAAGACAATGAGTTGCTTAATGAGAACATGGAGGAGGCTTTCTGAATGTCTAGGAAGTTAACAAAAATATTTTGCTTTTACAGTCCTGGATTTAGTCCTGTCACTAATGTTTCAATGGGTCAAACCCCAACTTTTCAATGCCCTGATATTTCCAGAAAACAATCTTGTTTTGAAAACACATTTTTCCAAAAAGTGGAAGGGCTAACAGAGAGGAATATCCAAGGTTCCCATTAAATTAATGCCATAAAGTTTTAATTGATATTAAAGAGACATCATTATTAAAGGGAGCATTACATACATTAAGATGTAAATTATGACAAGGAGGCTCTTATCATGAGATAATCAAAGATAATCACGCCCCTGAGGTACTGCAAGAAACAAGGCACAGCGTGAGCGCCTCTAAATCTCTTAGCAAGTACAACATTGGAGCCCTTCTATGGATCCTGCAAAGCAAAAACAAAGACACCCAACCCTTGGTGTCAGAGAAATTCACTTGGACACCACTGGCACACTGCAAGGTTGGACAGGTGAAGCCAGAATTTTATCTGAACCATCTACTTAGAATAGACCTGCTAAGGAGGTTCCTTTCTGTGAGCTTCTAAAGAAAACTAATTTTAAATACTTTTTTTTTTTTCTGCCAGTCAGAGAGAAAATTAATTTAATGAACAACAATAGAAAACTGAACAGGGAAAAAAAAAAAGACCTCAAAATCATGAACAAGCTTCTGCGGACAGTTGTAACTAAAATTCCATTGTTATCCATGTTATTAATCTGTTAACAACCTGGTAGCACCCCAAAGGATTTCATCCAGCTGCCTAAAGAAATAGCATGAGAAGAACATATTTACTGCATAAATAAAATTACATTTTGTCATTGTTTTTCATTCTGAAGTAAAAAATGTAACTCTGTGTTCCAGGTGGAACAGTGATGCTGAGAGAGAGCAGAGGAAACTAAAGTGTTAACAAGGATAGAAACCACAGCTGGTGTTCCCCCTCAGTATTCTCAAATCACTAAACTAAATCCACTTTGGATACTTAAATAGTGCTAAATGCAAAAGGTATATTGGAATTTGTGTTTGAAAAGCTTGATTAAAGAAAAATTATGATTGTGCTCAAAAAGTAAGGTCTGGTGAAATTCCAAGATTTTTCTGAGACCATATCAACCCTGGAAAATAAAATATGAGTAGAAAAAAAATTTGCACTTGTCTTGCTAAGATCCTTCAGCTTTTTGTGTTTGTGATTTTGCTTTCAATATTGAACATTGTTTTAGAAAGAACATACAGGATTATGCCTTAGAGTGTGAAATTTTGTAGTAGATTCTAATGAAAATAGAAAAACCATAGTCCTTGTTTCAAATCTGCTTTAAAAAAATTTTAAAACTTCCATGCTGAAATGAAAAGATGCTGGAAAAAAACCCCAAAAACCTGTAGAATTGTTTTGGTTGGAAAAGCCCTTTAAGACCACGGAGCTCAAGAATCAACTCAACACTGCCAAGGCCAACATGAAACAATGTCCCAAAGTGCCGACATTTACATGGTTTTTAAAACCCTCCAAGTGATTCCACTACTGCCCTAGGCAGTCTGTCCCAACACTTGAAAACATTTCAGTGTAGATATTTTCCCCAAAATCCAGTCTAAACCTTTACTGGTGCAACTTGAGGGCATTCACTTATAACCTGTTTAAAATCCAAGCTTTTCCCAAGCTGCCATGGAGCAGTTTTCTCCAAATTCCTATTGAAACGTTGCTGTGAGACTTAAGAGACATTGAAATTCCTTGCAGTTCTTACCTTTTGCCCAAGGTGTCCATTTAAAACACTATCAGACACAGAGGTGTTTCCCAGGCTTTCCACAATGTCAATGCCAAAATCTTTGCAAGCAGAAATCAAGAAATGCTGGAGTTCAAGGTTCCTGCTACTGAAAATCTACATGAAAGGAAAATAAAAATATAATAAATATCATAATCAAATAATAGAATGCTTAGAAGGAGCCTTAAAGACTATTTTGTTCCAACCCCTGCCATGGGCACTGATACCTTCCACTATCCCACATTGCTCCAAGCCCCATCCAACCCAGCCTTGAACATTTCTGGAATGGGGCACTGAAAAGAAAGAAGATTGTTTCTAAAGAGACTCCAAGGAAAAAAGAAGAATAAACTTAGTTATTTATGAATTCTAGGTCAAAACCTACAAAGAAATTACAAGTTATGCAGAGAAAATAAACAACAACAAACCTACAAATCACCCTTCTTTTCATACAAATAGCCTTTCCAGAAAGGGTACACATCAGCCTGAAAAATCACACTGAAAAATTGGACACCTTCAGAGGAAGAGTCATTGAGATGGGTGAGGCTATAAAACCTTACAGAGAAACAAACACAAACTGTTCAGGTCATCAGACAGGAACTAATAGGCTCACAGGCTCCAAACTGTGACTATGGGAAAAAATATGACATAATAAAGGGTGGTGTGGCTTTTAAAAATCAGATTAATTAATAGTGAGTCATATTAGCTGGAGAACAAAGCTAGACAAATTCTAATAAATAAAAAGTGCAAAATTTTAAGAAGAATAAAAAAATACCCCATGGAAACCGTCAGTTCTATAAAAGTAATATATCTACCTATTAAGGTCTTCATGAGCAGCTCAGATATACTTAGAAAATTCTTTATTTGGCAACATCATCTAACAGAAGGTGTCCCTGCCCACGGCAGGGAGGGTGGAATAAGATGGATTTTAAGGTCCCATCCAATCCAAACCATTCTAAAATTCCATTATTGCAGTGGCAGACAGATGCTAGATGATTAAAGAGAACACCAGCTGGTGAAAGTAGTACTGATTCTGAAGCAAAAAAGAATTCATAGAAATCAAGTTTCTGGTTCTTTCATTAAAACAGGAGCCTCCAGGTGAGGCCCATGGACAGAAAAGCACAAGAGCTTTTAGGCAATCAAGCTTTTAGACAATCAAGTGTGGAGGTGAGATACTTGGAAAGATCCTGAGCATCACAGAGGGCAGCGGAGACAAACATACCTGTGCTCCCCCTTGGCAGCTCCAGGATGTGAAGTTGTTGAACTGAACACGACTGTCTGGCAAATATTCTGGGTACACCAGCAACCCGTGCCTGTTTAGGAGAGAAAGCCATGAAGACTGTTCCTTTACAGTGAGCAGATTCTTCAGTTCATCATTTTGCTATCTAAATCCTTAAATCTCTAACAGTTGTCTGCATGAGACTCTATTTCTTAGAAGCAAAGTCAAAAGTTTTCAGTGTTAGACCTATCAGAGTTAAAAAGGAGTGTGTAGTGCCACTGAGAGGTTCTCACTACCAAACACCCCCACCATGCTCATGAGTTTTCAGCCAGTGTCACCTTCAGGTAAGCCTGACATGGATCTGGACAGATAAAGCTCTTCTTTATCTTGGATTCAGTTAACTTGGATTAGAGCTCAAATGTATGCATTCCTGAATGCAGCACTTGGTTTGACCTCCTCAGAGATTTAAAATCCAGATTAATATCCAGATTAACTCAAAATTCAGGTCACCTTAACCACTGATTCTTAGTATGATGTAATTTTTTAAAATTCTCTTTCAGGAAAGTACTGGTTAAAACTTTTGCCACAGAACCATGGAATCAGGGAGTGTTGGATGGGACCTTCGAGATCATCCTATTCCACCACTTCCCACACTGATTCTGCTCTGCTCCAGACAGCTCTGCTTGCAAGAAACAAGGACCTGAAAGTGTGCAAAACTGGGGGGGAAAGTCCTGAAAAGAGGGGCAAGGCCTTTTCTGCCCACCACTGCAATTACAGATGGCACAACCACTCGCTGAAGGGAAATGTCTTTAACCAAATTCCCCAAGTACCTTGTGCAGGAGTGAGCTGTGTTCTCACTGAAGGACAGGAGAGGCACTTTGGATGGTCCCTCAGGGGAGAGATGAAAGAAATAGCCATACCCAGCACCATACACTGTGTTACCCTGTAGAGAGATATATGTGACTATGAAAATAATTTTACTACAGATTTGTGGAAATTAAAATCAATTTAAGAAACACACAAATTAAAATCCCAGCTGTAGTCCATTTAAATTCTGGTAAACTGGTTGGTGGAGATGGTGCCTCATCTCTGCATCCCCAGTCTTGTCCTGTTTTCACTTTGACTTTGGGCCATTTGTAAAAATACTTCTTTTTACACCAGACAAGGAGGACTAGCCAAGCAATAGAGACAAATGTCAGAAAAATGGTGTTGTCACAAATCTTCAAGAAGCAGGCAAGAAAAAAATTTATTGAAAACTCACATCTATAAACTCCTTTTTATATATGAACAGGTCATGATGGAAAAGTAAATCACAAACTCATCACAAAGGTAAATCACAAACTAATCAAGTTTATTGGTTTTCTTCTTAGTCTCAATATTTCTCTTATCTCCCAAAGCAAACACGGGACAAGGAAATAAAGGGAATATTTGCATTGAAAAAATGAGACTCCTAAAAGTCAAGAGAAAGTAAAGAACAACATCTTCAGGATATGTCATTGACTGAACAATTAAACTTCCTTACACCTGTGGTAAATTATGTGGTTTGGACAATTTTTTACAGAGTAAGTGAACACTCATAGGAAGATGTACTGTAAGTTATTGTCATTCAATATCTCTTAAAGAAATTGCATTCTAAATTCTGCACTTGAGTTACATTATTTGTGTTGCAAATAATAAAATAATAAAAATAAGTGGACATAAAGTCTGACTGGCCTTAAAATTAGGGGTTTGGTACTTACAGATTCTGCATTATATGAGTTGCATTTGGTGTGTTCTGAAGTTTACTACTCTAGGATAAAAAACTTGGTCTTGCCAGGTTAATTTGGAGAGCAGCCAAGCCTAATTGGGTTTGGGCTGTGTCCATATAGCAATGTCTTCATGTGTGCACCTGTGCATGATGCCTCTCACCTGCCTTAGGTGTGTGAAAATAGGTAGATTTTAGCTCCCTTTCTAGGGAAAAAAAATAATAAGACATGGCATGTGCAGAAGGCAATTCTTTTTTTCTGTCCTTAGACAAAATTAATTGCTCTCTAGAGGTCTGTGACTCTCTGGGGGGGGTCCAAGATGGCCTTTCTTGCAGTTCTAAGGAGGGTTTGTTCTCTAAGATCAGGTCTGACACCACCACTCCCATTCATATGTCGCTGGACAGTGTTAAAATACTAATGACTTTTTGGTCCCTGATGGTCCAAATCAAAGCTGAGCCTGGTGACCTCGAGGTGAAACCCTCCATATACCAATTACTTTCTTCTGACCCATCCAAGTGTGCTCCCTGAAGTCCTGATCTCTGACATCTGTCAAGGAATAAAGTACTGAGACCCAGAGCTCTGCTTTCTCTATCCCCTGGTAAAACTGCTGCTTTTTCTGAAAGTGCAGCCACAGAACCTTTTTCTTTAACAAAACACTTCTGCAGTCCAGTCACATCATTTCCAGGATATTTTACTTGCGACTCCAATCGTGCGTTCTACAGATGATTCATAAGGAAAAAGAAAAAAAAAAAAAGCCTGCATATTTATTCAGCCAGCTCGTGGCTGGAGGCAGAGGTTTTAGGCAAGCAGGGAATTTTGTGTGGAAATCAATTCTTTGTGGAAGTCAGTATATTACGAATGTCCATGCAACCAAAATTCCAGAGAGAAATTACCTCCCTGAGCATGCCAAAAACCTGGAGGTATGCACTGCAAGTCAGTAAAATCAAGTGGCTGATGGTTTAAGTGTCTCTTAACCGTACAACTCTGATGGTGTAAATATTTCATGAATTTCTTTTAGATAGCTGGGATTCAAACTGTTGACCTTAAAGTTGACATTGAAGCTCTGGACAGTGTTCCCAGCACCGCTCCCACAGTTTCAGAGCTGAGCAGGATGTGAGCAGTACTCACAATGTGCCTGTTTTGGTGTGGGTCCATTTGGCAGGAAAGGGTTTGGAAAAGCAGGGATGAAACAGTGGGAAAACGGTGCCAAACAGATGCAGCTTCACCTCTTTGATGCTCTGGAGAATGGCTAGATGGAGTGACACTAGGAAACAAATGCATTTACCAGCAGTGTGACAATCAGTCACTCCTCTGACATGGAGACACCAGCTGAGCTCCACCCCATTCATTCATCTGAGCTGTTTCCCAGTCCTCAACACCAAGGCAAGAAAGGAAAGGGAGGTTCTTGCTGGATTTTTTAAACCCAGTCCATATGTTGTTATGCATGAGTACCGCATGCCAGCTCTGGCATTTCAGGGCATCAAATGTTTATGGATTGGAACAACAAAAAAGCCAAAACTCACCAGGCCCAAGAGAGACAATATAAAAAGATAAAAACCTAATTTTTAAATTATTTTTCCTACACACAAAAAGAAAACCAAGGACATCGGGTGGATGTTTCAGTGAGGAAAAAGCCAGTATCACAGAGGAGCATCTTCAGTTCCTTGCACTGATAGCATTTAAACGTCAAGAAACCAGCCTGCTAATGATATTGTCCATGACATTAAAAAGTGGTAACCTGGGCTTACACACTGTGTTTAAAAAAAATTATACTAACCTTGTAATAATCAGTTTGCACTCATACTGTCTGAGTATAAAATTTCATCTAACAGCCTGATTCACCAGTGCACTTAAGAGCTTAAGTCAAATGGAAACCAGTGGGACTTGAGTCTCCAAATGTCTTTGTAGGCTCAGTTTGAGTGACTGCTCTGTCCCAATTTCCACACCATTTAGGCCACTACTGAATTTCAAGGAAATTTAAGCTCTTCAGCCACCAATGCAAATTTAAGCTCCCAAGTAAATTGACTAGTTATGAAAACATTACTGTAGGTCTCACTGTGGAAAGGCTTAACTCATCATGCACAGAAGATGTTACACAGTTTGGACCTAGAGCTCTCTGCAGTCCCTGCCTTAAAGATTGCAGCCAATAAGTTAAAACCAGTAACCGAAAGATGGAAATCTGAAAATAAACAACAAACAAACACAAAACCAATAACCAAAAAGACTGACAAACACCTAAAATTAAATCCTAACTGGGAAAATTTCTATTGTATGTTCTGGCCTGAGAACCAGGCAGGTGGAAGATGAGTCTTTCCCATTACATTCTTAAAATGGAAGTTTGAAGATAAATAAACTAGGATTATAAATACCTAAAAAGATTGATTCATTAAGATAAATAAACTAGGATTATATATACCTTAAAAGCCTGAGTCATTTGATCTGAGAATTTTCATGAGAGAAAAGGTGCTAAGTCTACAGCATCATAATGCTGGTGCTGCACCAGCACCCCTGGAATTTAGTGATCATTATCGCACTTGGAAAAAGTCACCAGTTCTTTTGCCAGGGAAAAATGTGACCTTTTTCTCTTAATATCCCTGTGCTTTGCTGCCTTCCTGAGCACTGCTTGGTCCTGTTGTACAGTAAGTGCTGTTAATAACAATTTTAAGCCAGGCAACTTCTTCGCGTTTTCCTTTTGCTGCTATGACTCCTCAGATATTCAACTCCTCTAGATGATGAAGGTCATCAGCAACCATTTGAGGGCCATCTGCTACCCTGCCTGGAGCAGCACATCTCTGGAGAGCAGAAAGGACCCCCTGATATTGGGGTGCACAGCCACAGCTGTAGCTTTATATCTGCGAACTCACGTGAGCAGAGAGAGATAAATAAATGTGCTGAAAGCCCAGCACAGCCAGTTCCCAGGAACCCGTGGAGGTAATTGCAGCAAAGCTTTTCAAAAGCTGAGCCACTGGCGATGGAGTGAACAGCTCCAGGGTAAGTCAGTGCATGACAGTACAAAACTCTGTGCTTAGTGGAGCTGAAATTCTCATGATTCTGCCTAGTTGTTGTATTTTAAAACCATATTTGATGGCCATAAAAATGATAAATATGGCCTCGAGGGAACTGCAGAAAAGTTCTCCTTCCTCGGTGCTCCAGTCTTCATAAAAACATAGGAAATGTGTGGGTCTCTTTTTTCACCTTCAAATTTAGGTGTAAATCTTTCCTCATGGAGCAGAGGCCCCGGGGGTGATTAGGTCCTCACAAACAGTAATTGGTTTGGTTACTGGGGGTTAACAATAGAACAGGTTAGGATTCTTTTTTAAATGAAAATATGCATTTTTCACTACTGAAAGTCTAGTAAGAAAGGTCAGTTTCAATGTAATTTCTTAAAATAGTCGTGAAGGAAAAGTGGTTTGAAGTTGATGAAAATCATATTTTTCCACTAAACACGTAAAAGTGTCTCTTTATTCTGAAATGTAAGACCAAAAAAAGAGTATGAACTAAGAGAAGGCAACAGAGAATTAGTGAATAAAGTATTTTTTCTGAGCTCAGCTTTTTGATGTGTGTCTGTTCTCTTTAAAAATCTGGTGATTTATTGCCATTTAGAATAGAGAAGCTTAGTTTCTTTCAAAATCAATGTCATTTTCATGGACAGGGGACACATCTTCTTCCTCACCCCAGAATGCAAATCTTCATCTGTATGGTCAATGTGATTTTAAATCCAGACAGAGGTGTAATTGATGCTGCTGAATTTTAGTGGTTTTGTAGTCGGTCCATTAAAATT
Organism: Taeniopygia guttata; assembly: GCF_048771995.1. Taxonomy (NCBI): domain Eukaryota; kingdom Metazoa; phylum Chordata; class Aves; order Passeriformes; family Estrildidae; genus Taeniopygia; species Taeniopygia guttata. The sequence goes on along the minus strand of NC_133027.1, from coordinate 4,178,463 downwards.
GGGGTTTTTTAATCATGGCAGAAATCCTAGAGAAGCTGAGATTAAACTTTTTCCAAGTTTTCTGAATCTGTGAGCATTATAAAATAAAACAACATTTTGAAGTACCTCAGGATTAATTCTCCCACTGTAATATTCCATTCCACTCAAACACAGCAAAATTCTTAGTAATAAATTTACCTAGGAACATAATTTATTTTGTAATATGCGCTTGTTTCAATATCCCATCACAAGCACAAGTTCTGACAGCTCAGCCAAGAAGCAAATATTGTGTATGTGATCTCCCAGATAAATGAAGCTCTGTGTCTTTCTGATACCTTTGATTAGAAAGGAAATGTTATGTCTAAAACCAGAACTTCTTACCCTGATGTGGCTGGCAGGAGCCTTGATGTAGATCCCTGCTGGTGACAGTGCCTCAATATTGGATAAACCATCAGTTACAGAAAGACCAATCACTATGTTGTTACTAATTTTGTTCTCCTCTTCCAGTCCCTCACCTTTAAAATAAAGAGATATGAAGAAAAGAAAAAAAAAAAAGATGAAAAACTAAAAACTAAGAGGAAGTAAAAAGAAAAATAAACATAAATGTACATATTATTCATGATTCATATTATCATGATTCAATGTTTCTACTATCATGATCCTCATTTCAATATGCACAAGTCCAGCTGTTATATTCACATATATTTCCCTATATGAGGTATTATATGTGACTATACCACAAATCATATATTCTGGACTGCAAGTTTATGGTAAAAATAAATAAAATATGTATTATAAAGCAGATTTACAGTTGAGAAAAGAGGCTCAGAGTGGTTCAGAGTGGGAAAGAGGCTCACCTATGCACACACAGGTATGCTCCTGGCAGTACTAGAATTCAAAGTCTTCTATTTCTCCTGTCTCCATTCACTGCCCTACCTACATGTAAGAAAATTTCTGAACACCTGAAAAACACCTGGTGCACCTCTGCACAAAAGTGGGGGGTTGCCCCCCTAAGCAATGGAGCAGGAGAAGAGGAAGGGAAAAATCAATCGACCAATTGATCAGACAACACAGACCTCTTGGGGTGCCCCAGATCTACTTATAGTATAGAAATTGGAAGAAGAAAACAAAATAAATATTTTTTTAAACTACATTGTAATGAAATGAGCTGCCCAATGGCAAGGAGTGGACAGTCCCATACAAACCAAGTCCAAATAAGGATACATAGATAGGATAAGGGGAAATGGCCTTTAGTTGCTCTGGGGGAGGTTTAGGTTGGATATTAGGAAAGATTTCTTCATTTAAAGGGTGGTCAGGCATTGGAACAGGCTGCCCAGGGAAGTGGTGGAGTCACCATCCCTGGGAGTGTTTGCAGCCATGGAGATTTTTCACCTGGGGACATGGTTTAGTGGTGGGCTTGGCAGGGTCAGTTTAGTGGCTGAACTTCCAGAACCAGGGAGACCTTGGGGGTCTTTTCCATGATGATATCTTTTCCAATCTTAATGACTCCATGATTCTATGATCAACACTGCTGCTCTTTTGGAAGCAGAATACAAAGTGGAACCCTGTGTGGAATCTATGTATAGGCCATTCTCTCCGGCCTACAATAGGAGCAAATCACATCCATCTGGTTTTGTTTATCCAACAGAAGACATTATCTTCAAATACACCTGCTCAGGTTCTATTCCTAATACAGATCCCTTCCCAAATCATTACTACCCCAAATATAAGCCACTTGACAAGAAAACCTGTACCTCTGGTTTTCCGGATAGCAACAAATACTTTTAGCCTTCCCTCAGTCTTTTGAGGGAATCAGCTTTCTCAGTTTTTTCCAGTCTGTATGTACTACAAACAATGCTACTACTAGAGTATGAACAAGATCCTAAAGAAGTCCTTTTGACAGCCATACAGGATTTTAAGGTTTTGGCTTTCAAGCTTGTGTGTCAATAATTTTAAGCCCAGAGTGACATTTTTTGATGGTCTTGCAAACCCTCAGAAAATAAGGGTTTTAGGTGAAATCGCTGAGAGAATCCAATTCCAGAGCTGCAAAGAGCCAGCTGTAATAAATATTCCTTCGCAGGCAACAAAATTATATATAAATTAATCCATCAGACCCTCTGGAGCTGCTGACAGTGAAACCATTAAAAGTATCTTGAGGATAAGGTGTATTCAGGCTGAAACTTCAGCTCAGCTCTGAGTCCTTTAACTCAGACAGAGATCCCAGCACGAATGAGCCAAGGAATTCCAGAAGCTTGGAGGTCCTGCTCTGCTTCCCCATGGCTGCAAGGCTCTGTACATCAGCTTGGGCAAGTCCTCACCTCTCTCTGAGCCAGCTCTCTTCATCTGCAAGGTGTGCATAACCACATTGGATTTATCATCTTCCCTTTTTAAATCATGATAGATCACTCCTCATTATGTTTACACATAGCACGCAGCAGAAGAACTTGCTGTGTGTGGGGAACTGTAGGATCAGAATTAAAGGCTTGCTTTCTTTCCCCTCTGTTTATCTCATAATTGGTCATTTTTATCCCATCTCTTATGGAAAACAAAAATTGAGCTGTATCTTTAGGTATTCAGGCAACATGGGATCCCAGCAGAAGATGCTTGAAGTCAGTCTCCTGATGGTTAGTTAGGAGAAATATTTTGTTGTTTAACATTTTTGTTGCTCCAAGCTCCAATTTATTTAAGTGCTAAATCCTCTGGTTAACTTTTAACATATGCTTTCATTCCATTATCTTCGACATCAAATGACTGAAGTTAAAGGTAATATTCTCTTAAATGCTTCATTGAGTTGTGGTCTTAAATATGGCATAATAACACTTTTCCAAAGACAGATAAATCAATCCCCTAAAAAAAACCTACTATTTTTCCACTTAAAAATAATTGATCCTGGTCAAGTGAAGACTGACCTGAAGAAAGAGAGTTGGTCAAATGGAAGTAGTTGCTAAGAGTTGTGTGTGGAATTGTGGGAGCTTTATTCCAAATTCACTGACACCAGAAATTGCAGAAGATGTGATTTAAGTTCTCAGAGTACAGTTAAGGATCTGCCATTCTTTCCTCCAAAGAATTTTCATGCAAATGGGAACCAGCACAAGCTGCTGTTGTATGTGGTGTGGATATTTGCCTGCTTCACTTACCCAGGAGAAGCCCATGGCCTGAAATGTTGTAGAAAACATTGCTGTCCACACTGAGGTTGGAGATCCCACTCAGACGGAGGCCTTGGCCAAAGGAGTCCAGAACACAACAACCACGGATGTAAGAGTCTGGAAGGCAGCGAGTGGTGTGAGCACAAATCACTCTGCAGATTGAGGGCAGATATTATACACCCCTTCTCTAGCCAGGCATGGTGACCTTCCCATAATCCAGATCCTGGCCAGTGCTGCCTTCTGCCACCAAGAAACCCTGACTCTCACTCAGTGATGAAGATGGCACAGGTCCCTTCCAGACCAAACCATTTTATGATTCTGTGAAAGGTGCAAATGTACCTTAGGAAGGGAAAATCCATTCAGCACCCTTAAAACATTCTCTGAGCCCACCTAACTTGCCCCTACCACCGCCAGTCTTTAGAGCCCTTACTGCCACTTCCACAGAGATGAATTTGGCACTTAACAGTGACAAAGTCAAAAGAACTTAATATGTTCCTTAAGATCTGGGCGATAAAATTAAATGTTGGCCCTTGCAACTAGCCAGGCCTGAGCCATTTTTGGGCTCCCTCATAGTGTCTTAGTGCATTCATTTCCAGAGCTACTCTCTTCTACATCAGAAGAGTGGTGGAGCTTTAAAAAAAAAAAAAAACAAAAATTAGGAAGAAGCAGAGATACAAAGGAAGTGAAGCAGGTGAAACCACTCTGTGACTTGGGCTTAGACTAGAGGCAAGGGCTTTTTTTCACATTTAACAATTTAATTTGCCAACTGACTCAAGAGCCAAGCAGGTTTTGGGCAGGAGAAGGTGGGTATCTCCAGTGCAGGCAACTCACCTGCCATCCAGGTGTTGCCAGTAACAGTCAGGGCACTGCTGTGGTGCCGGAACGCTTGGCCCATGTGGCGGAACTGGACCCCCTCCAGCTGGAGCCGGCTCGCCTGTCCCTGGAAGGACTCCACAACCACGATGGCTCCCAGGTCCCGAGAGCCCAGCTGCCTCTCACTTCTCTTGTACAAACACCCAGAGCGACCTAGGACACGACCCAGGGAGAGCTGTGAGTGGCACCCTCCCCGTGGGGTGGGATGTGCAGGGGGAAATCCTTCCCACTGACCCAGTGAGACTCCAGCTCCAGCAGGGATCTGAAACATGGGCCCAAAGACAGCACAGGCAAACATTTCTGATGCCCCTCAAAATAGGCGTGGTTCTTTCCCTAAAAGTCTGGACGTTTGGGAGGGAAAATCAGGAAGCTGTAGTTTAACGTCTTGGACAGCACTTTGCACCTTGGAGTTAATTTTAAATAATTGTATGGATAAGGAAGAGGGATTTGACATTGATTTCCCTTAGATGAGGTTCTTGAAAAGGAGATTGGGCATGGATATAGAGAACTAAACTGAAATGAGGCAGTCTGTTGGTTTTCTTTAAACTCTGTTCTGACTCTCCCTGCAGATGGATGGGGAACGGTTACTACCCATAGTTTCAAGACAAGAATAGAGATTAGGGAGAAATTCTTCCTTGTGAGGGTGGTGAGGATCTGGCATAGGTTGTCCAGAGAAGATGTGGCTGCCCTTGAATCCCTGGAAATGTCCAAGGCCAGGGCTTGGAACAACTTGGGAGAGTGGAAGGTGTCCTGGCCCATGGAAGGAGGGTGTAATGAGATGATCTTTAACTTCCCTTCCAACCCAACCATTCTTGAATTCCATGGTATGACAAAAAAATTAAATCATAGAGCTGGGTAAAATTCCTGAAAGACCCTTCCATGAGTGTGAGATATTTTGGTATGAGATTCAGTCTATGAATGTGTTACTTGGGCTTGTTCAGTGGAAGAGCAGAGGGGATCTCAAATTGCAGCACTGACTGCTGATGTCCAGTAATGCTCATTTTTCTTTTAAAAAGGTAAATTAACCACAAAAAACACTGCTCACTCCTCCTCTGGTGACTCCTCTGAGAAATCCTCCTATCCTTTAACTCGAATAAAAACCTCAAACAGTTAGTGCATTTCAGAGCCTATATTTATGAGTTCCACACAAAATGGACCATAAATCCATGAGTAATATAAGCAGCTGGCTGCTGGATATCAAATGAAGTCTTGTATCACAGTCTGAAAGCCCAAGGCACTTTTTTTTTAAAGGAAACCTTACACCTGGGTTGCCAGATAACCTAACTCTACTCACATTATAATCACTGTGTCTGATTCTGCTTCTTGAAGAGATGGTGTAAATCAGGAATCCACTTGTCAAATTCCATGGCATTTCATACAGGTAAAACTATAGAAGAACTGGGATATTTAACATTTTTTCACCACTGATACTTTATGCATTACCTGCTATTTTTCTCTTGGCAACCCTAAACAACGTCTCAATATTTTACGCTAAAGAGTACAAACAGCATTGGGCTGTTTTGTTTTTCCTTCGTCTTTAAGTGACTAAATAGTAAACACAATTAAAAATTTAATATATTATGTACACTGAAATATGTTTTCAGAAGATACTTTCTTTTCTACACCCTTAGGCTCAGGCAAAACTGAAGGGTCTTTCCCAAGATGGCTTGAAACAACAATGTGAAAATAATACATCTGAGATATTACAATGAAGTGCAGTTTCAACTCCCAAGACTTCACACTTCAATGTCAAACAATGTTTGGAAAGACAAACTCTTTCCTGGCATTGGAATTATCTCAAAGTTATCCTAGGAACAGGGAGTTCTAATGCACAGTGATGCTTCCACAATGGGATTTTAATGGAGCAGTTTTCCTCCCCAGTACATTTTTGTAAGAAAAGACCTCCTCACCTGCATTTGCACACTGCCTGAGATGGGACATCCTCTCCAGTGTGACATTTCCTTG